>NW_011495048.1:6665257-6666123 GCF_000754665.1 Bison bison bison
AAACAGTGGCTGACTTTATTTTTCTGGGCTCCAAAATCACTGTGGATGGTGATTGCAGCCATGAAATTACAAGATGCTTACTTCTTGGAAGGAAATTTATGACCAACCTAGATAGCATATTCAAAAGCAGAGACGTTACTTTGTCAACAAAGGTCCATCTAGTCAAGGCTATGGTTTTTCCAGTGGTCATGTATGGATGTGAGAGTTGGACTACAAAGAAAGCTGAGCACAGAAGAATTGATGCTTTTAAACTGTGGTGTTGGAGAAGACTCTTGAGAGTCCCTTGGACTGCAAGGAGAGCCAACCAGTCCATCCTAAAGGAGATCAGTCCTCGATGTTCATTGGAAGGGCTGATGTTGAAGCTGAAACTCCAATACTTTGGCCACCTGATGTGAAGAGCTGACTCATTTGAAAAGACCCTGATGCTGGGAAAGATTGAGGGCAGGAGGAGAAGGGGATGACAGAGTATGAGATGGTTGGATAGCATCAATGACTCAATGGACATGGGTTTGGGTGGACTCTGGGAGTTTTTGATGGACAGGGAGGCCTGGCATGCTGAGGTTCATGGGGTCGCAAAGAGTCAGACATGACTGAGTGACTGAACTGAACTGAAAAGTTGTAAGACTTTCTCTACTTTTCAAAGCCTCTGATACATACTAGATGAAAATTCCAAAATTAATGGAGTATTACTCAGCTATTAAAAAGAATAAATTTGAATCAGTTCTAATGAAGTGGATGAAACTGGAGTGAAGTAAGCCAGAAAGAAAAACACCAGTACAGTATAGTAGTGCATATATATGGAATTTAGAAAGATGGTAACGATAACCCTCTATGCAAGACAGCAAAAGAGACACAGATGTATAGCT
>NW_011495048.1:6666223-6666522 GCF_000754665.1 Bison bison bison
AACCTCAGATATGCAGATGACACCACCCTTATGGCAGAAAGTGAAGAAGAACTAAAGAGCCTCTTGATGAGAGTGAAAGAGGAGAGTGAAAAAGTTGGCTTAAAGCTCAACATTCAGAAAAGTACGATCATGGCATCCAGTCCCATCACTTCATGGCAAATAGACCAGGAAACAGTGAAAACAGTGGCTGACTTTATTTTTCTGGGCTCCAAAATCACTGTGGATGGTGATTGCAGCCATGAAATTACAAGATGCTTACTTCTTGGAAGGAAATTTATGACCAACCTAGATAGCATATT
>NW_011495048.1:6666622-6669101 GCF_000754665.1 Bison bison bison
TAAGAAAACTGTGGTACATATACACAATGGAGTATTACTCACCCATTAAAAAGAATACATTTGAATCAGTTCTAATGAGTTGGACGAAACTGGAGCCTATTATACAGAGTGAAATAAGCCAGAAAGAAAAACACCAATACAGTGTTTTTTTCCATATATATACTAATGCATATATATGGAATTTAGAAAGATGGTAACGATAACCCTCTATGCAAGACAGAAAAAGAGACACAGATGTATAGAACAGTCTTTTGGACTCTGTGGGAGAGGGAGAGGGTGGGATGACTTGGGGGAATGGCATTGAAACATGTATAATATCATATAAGAAACAAATCTCCAATCCAGGTTCGATACAGGATGCTTGGGGCTGGTGCACTGGGATGACCTGGAAGGATGGTACGGGGAGGGAGGTGGGAGGGGGGGTTCAGGACGGGGAACACGTGTACACCTGTGGCGGATTCATGTTGATGTGTGGCAGTACCAATACAATATTGTAAAGTAATTGGCCTCCAATTAAATAAATAAATTTTAATTTTAAAAAAATCATTTAAGTTTAGAATATAAGCATACTTTGAAAATATTGCAGATTAAGATCTGGACAACAGTAGTAAAATAAATATTTCAATAAAGCAAGTCAGAGTAACTTTTTGCTTTCTCAATGCATATATTAATAAAAGTTATACTATGGTCATTTAAGTATAAAATATCATTAAATCTGAAAAAAAACAATGTAAATATCTTAATTAAAAAATACTTGACTGCTAAAAATTTCTAACCATCCTCTGAACCTTTACCAAAGCATAATTTTCATTCTGGGGGAAGGTTTTGCTCACTGTTGATGGATACTGACAGATCGTGGTTGTGGGTGATAAAGATGTGGGTGGTTGTGACAACATCTTAAAATAAGACAATATCAAAGTTTTCAGAATGCATTAACTCTTGCATTCTAAACATACTAAACATACTAAACATACATACTAAACAAACAAGTGAAATCAAAATGCCATGAATGTTTTAGTTGGGCAAAATTTTAATTAATAAGCTTTCTAAGATATATATATTATACATATATATATATATAGTATGTATTCAAAGCTTTTCTACTATGCTTGATAAAAGCTTAAGAAGTAATATAAAAACTAAAAAAAGGAAGAGATGGAGAAATTGGAAAACATAAACTGAATGAAATGGGACCACTGAATATGAAATAGAAAAAGTAAATCAAACTAGGTAAAAGTAAAAGACCACCACATAGTCTGGTTTTTTAAACATGCCTGCTCATTAGAAACATGTCTGGAACTTCGGAGGATAAAAAGCAGTACCTGGGAATTCGTATTTTTCAAAAGCTTCCAAGATAATTTTGATACACATCTAGATTTTAAAAAGTCATTGCAAGTTTTTCTATTAAATGGTAGTTTTGGTGGTATCAGATCAGATCAGTCGCTCAGTCATGTCTGACTCTTTGAGACCCCATGAATCACAGCACGCCAGGCCTCCCTGTGCATCACCAACTCCCAGAGTTCACTGAGACTCACACCCATAGAGTCAGTGATGCCATCCAGCCATCTCATCCTCTGTCATCCCCTTCTCCTCCTGCCCCCAATCCCTCCCAGCATCAGAGTCTTTTCCAATGAGTCAGCTCTTCGCATGAGGTGGCCAAAGTACTGGAGTTTCAGCTTTAGCATCATTCCTTCCAAAGAAATCCCAGGGCTGATCTCCTTCAGAATGGACTGGTTGGATCTCCTTGCAGTCCAAGGAACTCTCAAGAGTCTTCTCCAACACCACAGTTTAAAAGCATCAATTCTTCGGCGTTCAGCCTCTTTACAGTCCAACTCTCACATCCATACATGACCACTGGAAAAACCATAGCCTTGACTAGACGAACCTTTGTTTGCAAAGTAATGTCTCTGCTTTTGAATATGCTATCTAGGTTGGTCATAACTTTCCTTCCAAGGAGTAAGCGTATTTTCATTTCATGGCTGCAGTTACCATGTACAGTGATTTTGGAGCCCAGAAAAATAAAATCTGACACTGTTTCCACTGTTTCCCCATCTATTTCCCATAAAGTGATGGAACTGGATGCCATGATCTTCGTTTTCTAAATGTTGAGCTTTAAGCCAACTTTTTCACTCTCCTCTTTCACTTTCATCAAGAGGCTTTTTGGTTCCTCTTCACTTTCTGCCATAAGGGTGGTGTCATCTGCATATCTGAGGTTGATATTGATATCTGAGAAATATTGATATTTCTCCCGGCAATCTTGATTCCAGCTTGTGCTTCTTCCAGCCCAGCACTTCTCATGATGTTCTCTGAATATAAGTTAAATAAGCAGGGTGACAATATACAGCCTTGACGTCCTCCTTTTCCTATTTGGAACCAGTCTGTTGTTTCATGTCCAGTTCTAACTGTTGCTTCCTGACCTGCATACAAATTTCTCAAGAGGCAGATCAGGTGGTCTGGTATTCCCATCTCTTTCAGAATT
>NW_011495048.1:6669416-6669766 GCF_000754665.1 Bison bison bison
CAATAAAGCAGAAATAGATGTTTTTCTGGAACTCTCTTGCTTTTTCTATGATCCAGCAGATGTTGGCAATTTGATCTCTGGTTCCTCTGCCTTTTGTAAAACCAGCTTGAACATCAGGAAGTTCATGGTTCACATATTGCTGAAGCCTGGCTTGGAGAATTTTGAGCATTACTTTACTAGCGTGGGAGATGAGTGTAATTGTGAGGTAGTTTGAGCATTCTTTGGCATTGCCTTTCTTTGGGATTGGAATGAAAACGGACCTTTTCCAGTCCTGTGGCCACTGCTGAGTTTTCCAAATTTGCTGGCATATTGAGTGCACCACTTTCACAGCATCATCTCTCAGGATTCGG
>NW_011495048.1:6669866-6693660 GCF_000754665.1 Bison bison bison
CCTCCTCAGACAGCCATTTTGCTTTTTTGCATTTCTTTTCCATGGGGATGGTCTTGATCCCTGTCTCCCGTACAATGTCACGAATCTCTCTCCATAGTTCTTCAGGCACTCTATCTATCAGATCTAGTCCCTTAAATCTATTTCTCACTTCCACTGTATAATTATAAGGGATTTGATTTAGGTCATACCTGAATGGTCTAGTGGTTTGCCCTACTTTCTTCAATTTCAGTCTGAATTTGGCAATAAGGGGTTCATGATCTGAGCCACAGTTAGCTCCCGGTCTTGTTTTTGTTGACTGTATAGAGCTTTTCCATCTTTGGCTGCAAAGAATATAATCAGTCTGATTTTGGTGTTGACCATCTGGTGATGTCCATGTGTAGAGTCTTCTCTTGTGTTGTTGGAAGAGGGTATTTGCTATGACCAGTGCGTTCTCTCGGCAAAACTCTATTAGTCTTTGCCCTGCTTCATTTCGTATTCCAAGGCCAAAGTTGCCTGTTACTCCAGGTGTTTCTTGACTTCCTACTTTTGCATTCCAGTCCCCTATAATGAAAAGGACATCTTTTGGGGGTGTTAGTTCTAAAAGGTCTTGTAGGTCTTCATAGAACCGTTCAACTTCAGCTTCTTCAGTGTTACTGGTTGGGGCATAGATTTGGATTACTGTGATTTTGAATGGTTTGCCTTGGAAAGAAACAGAGATCATTCTGCTGTTTTTGAGATTGCATCCAAGTACTGCATTTCGGACTCTTTTGTTGACCATGATGGCTACTCCATTTCTTCTAAGGGATTCCTGCCCACAGTAGTAGATATAATGGTCATCTGAGTTAAATTCACCCATTCCAGTCCATTTTAGTTCGCTGATTCCTAGAATGTTGACATTCACTCTTGCCATCTCTTGTTTGACCACTTCCAATTTGCCTTGATTCATGGACCTGACTTTCTAGGTTCCTATGCAATATTGCTCTTTACAGCATTGGACCTTGCTTCTATCACCAGTCACATCCACAGCTGGGTATTGTTTTTGCTTTGACTCCATCCCTTCACTCTTTCTGGAGTTATTTCTCCACTGATCTCCAGTAGCATATTGGGCACCTACTGACCTGGGGAGTTCCTCTTTCAGTATCTTATCATTTTGCCTTTTCATACTGTTCATGGGGTTCTCAAGGCAAGAATACTGAAGTGGTTTGCCATTCCCTTCTCCAGTGGACCACATTCTGTCAGACCTCTCCACCATGAGCTGCCCATCTTGGGTGGCCCCACGGGGCATGGCTTAGTTTCATTGAGTTAGACAAGGGTGTGGTCCTAGTGTGATTAGATTGACTAGTTTTCTGTGATTATGGTTTCAGTGTGCCTGCCCTCTGATGCCCTCTTACAACACCTACCATCTTACTTGGGGTCTCTTACCTTGGACGTGGGGTATCTCTTCACAGCTACTCCAGTAAAGTGCAGCCGCTGCTCCTTACTTGGACGAGGGGTATTTCCTCATCACCGCCCCTCCAGACCTTGAACGTGGAATAGCTCCTCTAGGCCCTCTGGCTCCCGTGTAGCCACTGCTCCTTGGAAATTGGGTTGCTCTTCCCGGCCATCCCCCCTGGCCTCGGGCATGGGGCAGCTCCTCCTGGCCGCCGCTCCTGGCCTCAGGCGGGGAGTAGCTCCTATTGGCCGCCGCCCCTTGGGCATGGGGTCCTCCCAGCTTCTGCCCCTGACTTCGGACGTGGGGTACCTCCTCTCTGCCGCACTTTGCACGCCATCGCAGCCGCCCACGCTCTGTGCGCCGTTGCAGCCGTCGCAGCCGTCGCAGCCATGGCAGATATGCAACTAACACCACCTTTATGGCAGAAAGTGAAGAGGAACTCAAAAGCCTCTTGATGAAAGTGAAAGTGGAGAGTGAAAAAGTTGGCTTAAAGCTCAACATTCAGAAAATTAAGATCATGGAATCTGGTCCCATCACTTCATAGCAAATAGATAGGAAAACACTGGGAAAAGTGTCAGACTTTATTTTGGGGGGCTCCAAAATCACTGCAAATGGTGACTGCAGCCATGAAATTAAAAGACGCTTACTCTTTGGAAGGCGAGTGATGACCAACATAGATAGCATATTCAAAAGCAGAGACGTTACTTTGGCATCAAAGGTCCATCTAGTCAAGGCTATGGTTTTTCCAGAGGTCATGTATGGATGTGAGAGTTGGACTGAGCCCCCAAGAATTGATGCTTTTGAACTGTGGTGTTGGAGAAGACTCTTGAGAGTCCCTTGGATTGCAAGGAGATCCAACCAGTCCATTCTGAAGGAGATCAGTCCTGGGTGATCATTGGAAGGACTCATGTTGAAGCTGAAACTCCAATACTTTGGCCACCTCATGCGAAGAGTTGACTCTTTGGAAAAGACTCTGATGCTGGGAGGGATTGGGGGCAGGAGGAGAAGGGCATGACAGAGGATGAAACGGCCGGATGGTATCACTGACTCAATGGACGTGAGTTGAGTGAACTCCAGGAGTTGGTGATGGACAGGGAGGCCTGGTGTGCTGCGATTCATGAGGTCGCAAAGAGTCGGACACGACTGAGTGACTGAACTGAACTGAACCAGTGAGCAGAGCCTTGCTCAGTAAAACTTTAATCCAATTATCTGTTCCCTCCCTGTAGGTTGTTTTGCCCAAAGCAACCCAGCCCTGGGGTACAGGCTTTATGGTAGGGTTAATGGCAACATCCAAGAGTCTTCTCTAAGGGACACCTTCCTGCACTGCTGCTGCCAGTGCCTCCATCCCTGTGGTGAGCCCCTGCTGATCCACACCTCCACAGGAGACCTTCCAACACTAGGAGGTAGTTTTGGTTTAGTCTCCTGTTGGGTCATTGCTCCTTTCCTCTGGGTCTTGGTGCACACAAATTTTGTTTGTGCCCTCCAAGCTGGAGTTTCCATTTCCCCCAATTCTACAGAAGTCCCATAATCAAATCCTGCTAGCATTCAAGGTAAGATTCCCTGGGGATTTCCAGTTCCTTTGTCAGATCCCCAAGATGGGAAGCCTGACAGGTTCAGAATCTTCACAATGGAGGGATAAGTTTTTGTTATTATTGTTTTCCAGTTTGTTGGTCACACACCTGGTGAGCATAGGACTTGATTTTATCCCATACCCACCACCGTAATTATATCCCTCCTACTGTCTCACTACAGCTCCTTCTTTTTCTTTGGACTTGGGGTATCTTTTTTGGTGGGTTACAGTGTCCTCCTGTTGATGGTTGTTGAACAGTTAGTTGCAATTTTGGTGCTCTCACAGGAGGAGACGAGCGTGTTGTCCTTCTATTCTTCCATCTTAACCCAGAAATAAATTATGAGTATTCTTAAATACTCATGATATCTAAAATGGTGAATCCTTTCCAGAAGCTTTTCAATTTACTTTGCCCAGATTCATGAGCTTAATCATTATCTATGGCAGCTATAGCCATATGAAAGATATTCTTAAATAATAAGACTTGAAAGTCAAAATTACTCCTTGATCCATGAGCTGCAGAATGGATATTGTGTTAGCAGGCATGAAAGGAACTTGATGTCATTGCTCATCTCCATCAGAACTCTAAAATAACCAAGTGCATTGTCAATAAAATATAGCATCTTGAAAGAAAAAAATTTCTTTTTTTTTTTTTTTTTTGTGAGCAGTAGGTCTTGACAATGGGCTTAAAATATTCAGCAAGCCATGTTGTAAACAACTGTGCTACCGTGCAGGCTTTTTTGTTCCACTGATAGAGCATGGCTAGAGTAGCTTTAGCACAATTCTAAAGGGCCCTAGGATTTTCAGAATGGTAAATGAGTAATTGGCTTCAACTCAAAACTATCAGCAGCCTTAGCCCCCTAACAAGAGAGTCAGCCCTCCTTTGAAGCTTTGAAGTCAGACATTGACTTCCCTCTAGCTATGGAAGTCCTCTTCTTCCAATAGAAGTCTCATTTGCCAACAGAGAAATCTGTTGTTTGTCTTAGCTACCTTCATTAATTATCTTAGCAAGGTTTTTTGGATGGATAACATGCTGCAACTCCTACATTAGCACTTGCCTCTTGACCTTGCAATTTTATGTAATGGAAACAGGTCCTTTCCTTAAACCTCATGAATCTACCTCTGTTAGCTTCAGATTTTTCTTCTGCAGCTTCTTTGTCTCTCTCAGCTTCCATAGAACTGAAAAGAGTGGAAACTTGCTCTGGATTACATTTTGGCTTAATGGAATGTTCTGGCTAGTCTAGTCTCCTACCCCAACACCTAAAATTTTCTCCATATCAGCAATAAGGCTGCTTTACTTTCTTATCGTTCGTATGTTCACTAGAGTAGCACTTCTAAGTTTCTTTAAGAACTTTTCCTTTACATTCACGGCTTGGCTAACTGGCTCAAGAGGCCTAGCTTTTGACCTATCTTGGCTTTCAATGTGCCTTCATCACTTAAGCTTAATCACCTCTAACTTCTGATTTAAAGAGAGAGACAAGAAACTTTTCCTTTCACTTGAACACTAAGAGGCCATTGTGGGGTTATTAGTTGGTGTATTTTCAAGATTTTTTTCATCTCAGGGAATAGAGAGACCCAAGGAGAGTGAGAGAGAATGGCTGGTCAGTGGAGCAATCAGAACACATTTATTGATTGTTTGCTGTCTTATATGGGTGTGATTTGTGGTACACCCAAACAAATGCAATAGGACCAACTAAGATCACTGATCACAGATGACCATAACAAATAAAATAATCATAACAAATTTGAAATATTATAAGAATTATGAAAATGTGACAACAACAAAATAAGCAAGTATTGTTGGAAAATTGGTGCCAATAGATGACACAGAATTATCACAAATCTTTAATTTATAAAAGATTGTGTGGTTGTGTACACAATGGATTTTTACTTATCTACTTTATACATTAACTCTGGCTGAATTATTTTTCAGCTTATAAACTAATAGAGGTTGAGTACAACCTCACAACCTCTTCAAAGTGTAATAAAGTGAACTACAATAAAATAAAGTATGCCTGTAGCTTCTTTACTGTACAAACTATAAAAGCTGTTTAAATTTGGAAAACAAGAGACTGGAAGCCTTTATTTTAACCAATCTATTGACATGGTCCTCATTACACCATCATCTCCTTCCTAATGCATGTCATATCAACTTATATCCATTACTGTTTTACTTTTAGGTTAAAGTTATTATTGAGATATACTGACATATCATATTAATACCAACTTCAACTGTACAACGTAATGATCTGATCTATGTGTATATTGTGAAATGATGACACAACTATATATATTAACATCCAGCACCTCATATATTTACAAATTTTTTTTCTTGTGAAGAGAAATTTTAAGATTTACTCTTTTAGAAACTTTCAAATATACCATACAGTAGTAATTATAGTCACCAGACTGTACACTACATTCCCAAGATATCTATTTTATAACTTAAAGTTTGTACCTTGGAACTAACTTCATGCATTTCACCCACTCCCCCAACAAGCCCTGTCTCTGGCAACCATCAATATGTTATTTTTTACCAAGTTCTAGAGTAAGTTATTAGTTTATGAGCTGAAAAATAATTCACCCAGAGTTAATGTATAAAGTAGATAAATAAAAATCCATATACTATTTTTAGACTCACAATAACAATTAATATACAAAAATGGACTGGATATATCAAATTTTCATGATATATTAGTTGTCTCTTTTGAAGGACGGAGGTAGAATGGCAGGAATGAAGAACAGGAAAGAGCATAAAAATGATATTCAATTTTGTGTATAAGAATTTGTTAACAAAAGTGTTCTGAGGCAAATATGAAAATCATAGGCATTATATGTTACTTTAGAGCCCAGGTGGTACTAGTGGTAAAGAGGAAGATCCCCTTGGGGAGGGCATGGCAGTCCACTCCACTGTTCTTGCCTGGAGAATCCCATGGACAAAGGAGCCTGAAGGGATACAGTTCATAGGGTTGCAAAGAGCTGGACACAACTAAAGCGACTTAGCAAGTACACACACATATAGATACTCATTAAAAAGCACAAAATATGTGTGTCTAAGGATAATGGTGGAGAAGGCAATGGCACCCCACTCCAGTACTTTTGCCTGGAAAATCCCATGGATGGAGGAGCCTGGTAGGCTGTAGTCCATGGGGTCGCTAGAGTCGCACACGACTGAGCGACTTCACTTCCACTTTTCACTTTCATGCATTGGAGAAGTAAATGGCAACCCACTCCAGTGTTCTTGCCTGGAGAATCCCAGGGACGCGGAAGCCTGGTGGGCTGCCATCTATGGGGTCGCACAGAGTTGGACACGACTGACGCGACTTAGCAGCAGCAGCAAGGATAATGGATTCCTGGGTTGGGAAGATCCCCTGGAGAAGGAAATGGCAACCCGCTCCGGTATTCCTGCCTAGAAAATCTCATGGACACAGGAGCCTGGCAGGTTACAGTCTATGGGGTCACAAGACTCAAAAACAACTGAGCAACTAAGCACACACACAACACAAGGATAATGGAAATTATAAATTTTTCTTATACTGTTATGCCTAATAAGAGTTTTTTTAATATAAATTTATTTATTTTAATTGGAGGCTAATTACTTT
Source organism: Bison bison bison (assembly GCF_000754665.1). Classification (NCBI taxonomy): domain Eukaryota; kingdom Metazoa; phylum Chordata; class Mammalia; order Artiodactyla; family Bovidae; genus Bison; species Bison bison. The sequence goes on from NW_011495048.1 coordinate 6,676,447, forward strand.
ACAATATTGTATTGGTTTTGCCATACATTGACATGAATCCACCACGGGTGTACATGTGTTCTCCATCCTGAACCTCCATCCCACCTCCCTCCCCATCCTATCCCTCTGGGTCATCTGATTTTGTTGTTCAGTTGCTAAGTCATGTCGGACTCTTTGCAACGCCATGGACTGTAGCACGCTAGGTTTCCCTGTTCCTCACTGTCTCTGGGAGTTTGCTCAGATTCACGTTTATTGAGTTGGTGATGCTATCTAACCACCTTTCAGTAAAAAAAATAATTCATTTCAGTACATTCCCCAGTCCTTTAAACTAGCAAAAATTACCTAACAATTTTTAATCTTAATGCAATGATGCAATGTTTTTAGATAGTTTTATGTCTCTGGTAGTTTGATGCCCAGCACTAACATCGAGTACTTGATTAGCTTTTATAAGTGTTCTTTGAGTTGAGACATTTTACATGAACAACTTTTTAAAATAAGGTGTAAGTATGTCAAAAATCAATCCAAATCATACTCATTTCTCAAAAGAATACCTCCCTTTTGTTCTAAAATCTTTACATATACTATGTTCTTCACTGTGTGTGTATATATAATTCTTATCTCTAGGGAAAATACCAATTAGACTTGATAGACAGTAGATTCCTTGGGGACTACTAGAGAAAAGCTCATTAAATTTAATTATGGTGAAGATGGCAACAAGTTAAAAGGTGGGGATTTTGTTTGTTTGCTTTTTTTTTTTTAACTCTAAACAGTATTCCAAGTTAGTAAACTGTCTTACTCAAAATGTTTTCCCATGTTAGCACTACTCTAAAGAAACATACATTTTCAACACACTATGACAAAATTTGTTCAAGATGGCAGAGTAGAAGGACATGTGCTCATCTTCTCCTGTGAGAACTCCAAAACTACAACTTGCTGCTGAACAACCATCTACTGGAAAATGTCAGATCCCACCAAAAAAAAAAAAAATACCCCACATCCAAGGGCAAAGGAGAAGCCCCAGCAAGATGGGGCAAGGAGGGGCAAAATCACATTTAGAATCAAACTCCTTACCTTCCAGAGACACTCAAAGGGCTCAAACAAACCTTGTGTGCACCAGGACCCAGAGACCCCACAGAGACTGAGCCAGAACTGTGTTTGAGTGTCTCCTGCAAAGGTAAGGTCAGCAATGGCCTGCCACAGGGGTAGGGGCTCTGGGTACAGCAGACCTGAGTATGGCATAAGCCCTCTTGGAAGAGGTCACCATTAACTCCATCACAGAGCCACCAGAATTTACACAGGATTGGGGAAATAGACTCTTGGAGGGCACAAACAGAAACTTGTGCACACCAGGACCCAGGGGAAAGGAGCAATGATGCCACAAGAGACTGACCCAGGCTTGTTTCTGAGTGTCCAGAAGTCTCCAGTGGAGGTGTGGGTTGATGGTGGCCTGCTGCAGATTCAGGGGCTCTGAGTAGGGCAGTGCATGCATGGAACCTTTTGAAGGAGGTCAAATAATCTTCATTACCTCCACCCTAGTTTGGTCTCAGGTCAAACAAGAGGGAAGGAACACAAACCTTCCCCATCAACAGAAAATTGAATTAAAGATTTACAAAAAGAACTATACAGAAAAGATCTTCCTGATTCAGATAACCATGATGGTGTGATCACTCACCTAGAGCCATACATCCTGGAATGAGAAGTTTAGTGGGCTTTAGGAAGCATCACTACAAACAAAGCTAGTGGAGGTGATGGAATTCCAGTTGAGCTATTTCAAATCCTAAAAGATGATGCTGTGAAAGTGCTGCACTCAATATGTCAGCAAATTTGGAAAACTCAGCAGTGGCTATAAGAATGGAAAAGGTCAGTTTTAATTCCAATCCCTAAGAAAGGCAATGCCAAAGAAAGCTCCAACTATCGCACAATTGCACTCATCTCACACACTAGCAAAGTGATGCTCAAAATTCTCCAAGCCAGGCTTCAAAAGTATGTGAACTGTGAACTTCCAGATGTTCAAGCTGGATTTAGAAAAGGTAGAGGAACCTGAGATCAATTTGCCAACATCATTGGATCATTGAAAAAGCAAGAGACTTCCAGAAAAACATCTATTTCTGCTTTATTGACTATGCCAAAGCCTTTGACTGTGTAGATCACAATAAACTGTGGAAAATTCTGAAGGAGATGGGAATACCAGACCACCTGATCTGCCTCTTGAGAAATTTGTATGCAGGTCAGGAAGCAACAGTTAGAACTGGACATGGAACAACAGACTGGTTCCAAATCGGGAAAGGAGTATGTCAAACCTGTATATTATCACCCTTCTTACTTAACTTATATGCAGAGTATATCATGAGAAATGCTGGACTGGATGGAGCACAAGCTGGAGTCAAGGTTGCCGGGAGAAATACCAATAACCTCAGATACACAGATGACACCGCCCTTATGGCAGAAAGCAAAGAAGAACTGAAGAGCCTCTTGATAAAAGTGAAAGAGGAGAGTGAAAAAGTTGGCTTAAAGCTCAACATTCAGAAAACTAAGATCATGGCATCCAGTCCCATCACTTCATGCCAAATAGATGGGGAAACACTGGAAACAGTGATAGACTTTAGAGGGGCTCCCAAATCACTGCAGATGGTGGCTGCAGCCATGAAATTAAAAGATGCTTACTCCTTGGAAGGAAAGTTATGACCAACCTAGAAAGCATATTCAAAAGCAGAGACATTCCTTTGCCAACAAATGTCCATCTCATAAAAGTTATGGTTTTTCCAGTAGTCATGTATGGATGTGAGAGTTGATCTATAAAGAAAGCTGAGCACTGAAGAATTGGTGCTTTTGAACTGTGGTGTTGGAGAAGACTCTTGAGAGTCCTTTGGACTGCAAGGAGATCCAACCAGTCCATCCTAAAGGAAAGCAGTCCTGAATAATCATTGGAAGGACTGATGTTGAAACTGAAATTCCAATACTTTGGCCACCTGATGCAAAGTGCTGACTCATTTGAAAAGACCCTGATGCTAGGAATCATTGAAGGCAGGAGGAGCAGGGGACGACAAAAAATGAGATGGTTGGATGGCATCACCTATTCAGTGGACATGTGTTTAAGTAAACTCCGGGAGTTGGTGATGGACAGTGAAGCCTGGCGTGCTGCAGTCCATGGGGTCACAAAGAGTCGGACATGACTGAGTGACTGAACTGAACTGAGAGCATCTAAAATTTATAATATAGTCTACTTTTAATGAGTAACTAGTTTAGCAATCTACATAGTTTTACCACATCATCTAGTTAAGGATATCTCAAGGAATTGAATGTATTGAATTAAAAATTTTCTGTTTCTGCCATAATTATCTCTGCCTCCTGGTATTATTTCCACCTATTGAAAGGGCAAGAAGTGTGACTTTCTTCTATCTAGTACAATATAGCAGTTGATGGGTTATTACACATGGTTGTAACTATCGCTTTGGTAACTAAAAGCCTGCTACTGTTTCATGAGCTGTGCTATGAAGAGATCTGGGTTGTAAGGAACTGAGTGCTACCTCTGACATCCATCAAGGAATTCGGTCTATATGCACCCAGTGCACAAGGATTTATCCAGTCAATAGTTATGTAAGTAAGCTTTCAAGAAGATTCTTCCTCAGTCAAATCTACAAATCAATCCTCAACACCTTAATTGAAGCCTTGTAAGAGACTCTGAAGCAGAGGACCCAACGAAGCTATTTCTGACCCACAGAAATGGGGAGGCAGAAAATGTCTGCCTCAAGCTGCTAATTTTGAGATATTCTGTTAAGCAACACTAGATAACTAATACAATTTACTTTTGAGTAAAACAGCAAGGTACTGATCCAGTGTTTAAAGGAGATAAATCTTGTCTACAATCAAGAGAAAGTAGCTGCAATATCCAAACATTAAGCTTTTTCTCTACTTTGAAGTAGGTTAAAAACAGAGTCACGAAACCCCATTAAAATTATCATAAAACAGTTACATAATTGTGAATCAATAAAAGTAATAAAAATGCAATTTTTTAATTTAATTTAATTTTTTAACTTTACAATATTGTATTGGTTTTGCCATATGTCAAAATGAATCCACCACAGGTATACATGTGTTCCCCACCCTGAACCCTCCTCCCACCTCCCTCCCCATACCATCCCTCTGGGTCGTCCCAGTGCACCAGCCCCAAGCATCCAGTATCATGCATTGAACCTGGACTGGCGACCCATTTCATATATGATATTATACATGTTTCAATGCCATTCTCCCAAATCATCCCACCCTCTCCCTCTCCCACAGAGTCCAAAAGACTGATCTATACATCAGTGTCTCTTTTGCTGTCTCATATACAGGGTTATTGTTACCATCTTTCTAAATTCCATATATATGCCTTAGTATACTGTATTGATGTTTTTCTTTCTGGCTTACTTCTCTCTGTATAATAGGCTCCAGTTTCATCCACCTCATTAGAACTGACTCAAATGCATTCTTTTTAATGGCTGAGTAATACTCCGTTGTGTATATGTACCACAGCTTTCTTATCCATTCATCTGCTGATGGACATCTAGGTTGCTTCCATGTCCTGACTATTATAAACAGTGCTGCTATGAACATTGGGGTACACGTGTCTCTTTCAATGTAAATTACAATTACCTTCCAAAATGTCTTTGCACACAACAAATGGTTCTCTGAATGTCACTCTACTTGCTTATAGATCCCCTTATTGAAGTGCTCAGTGTCACCTCCAGGAAGCCACCTCTCATCTCCAGGGTCCATGTATGGTCCTGGTTTCATTTGTCCTCACTGAGAACTTACTGTTTATGTCACTTACACAGCACTTAAAATATTCTACTGATAGTATCTTGTCCCTCTAATATGCACTTCTAAGTGAGTGAAACTTCCTGCGGGCATGTATAATATCTTTTACCTATCTAATAACAGCATAATATGTAAACATTTATGACAGACAAGATGCTCAAAAATCTGTTTTTGAAGATTATGTTGCTGATGTTGCCCATAGAACTAATTTATGTCTCTTCTATTTCATAGTGTAGTGAAAGTCGCTCAGTCGTGTCTGACTCCACAACCCCAAGAACTGTAGTCCATGGAATTCTCTAGGCCAGAATACTGGAGTGGGTAGCTGTTTCCTTCTCCCAGGGATCTTCCCAACCCAGGAATCAAACCCTGGTCTCCCACATTACAGGCGGATTCTTTACTGGCTGAGCCACAAGAAGGAAAAAATTCAAGTAACAAAAGGAAACCCATTTGCATCATAGTAGAAAATTAGATAATTTGTTTGGTATTTTCAGACCTAGACACTCCTAGACACTGGTACATTTCCCATCATCTAGTCAGTCACCTATGTGTATGCAGGGTAGTTGGAAAACCAGCTCTGAAAAAAAAAAAAAAAACAAAAAAATAACTAGTTTCTCTGAGCGATTGTTGATTTTTCCTCTGGCATTCAGTCTAGTAATTAGACTAACACTTTATCCCATCTTTAAATTCTATGATAGCTTTGTGTAAGACATGTACTACTGGGTGGCATTTTACTGTGACCTTATTTTTAATCATCAGGCATGCTGCTTGAAGTCACATATATTAATAGGTGAAGCACGTAAAACAAGTTGATAGATTGATATCTTAGTGCTGATGCTAATGTATTTAAACACAAGTGAACTCATAAACAGTGTACAGAATAAATTTAAGTATTGATTACTTCCTTTGAAGGTCAATCCCCTCTAATCACTTGAATCTCTTGCAAATTTACAAGATTAATTTTTCCTAATTTAATAGCAACTCATGCTTGTTATAAACAAGATTTAATTAAAAAATTAAAAATTAGAAAAAGTTATAAATACAAACCAAAAATCTACTTCCCACAGAGAATCATTGTTAGTATGCTGGAGTACTTTACAGAAAACTCAAATCATGCTGTAGAGGAAAATGTTTATTTCTTTGGACATTGGCAAATAATTTTTCTTCTGTATGGAAAATTCTTCCAAACATTCTTTGTCTGCTGAAATTCTGTTTATCCTTCTTGTTTCATCCTAGATAACCCTTGAGGAAGTCCTGACAAGTCAAAGTTGACTTTGGCTCAACAAACTTTGCTCACCAAATTTTTATTCTGTTCTTTTAGTACCTTTTTCTTTTATCTCAATACATACACACACAATATCACATTTAAATTGTTTGATTCATTGTTTAACTCTATAGCTAGGTAATAATCCTCATGAGGGCAAGAACAATGCATTGTACACAACTGTACTCCCAAAATAGGTGTGTATCAAAATAGTTATAAACATTTCATAAATGAATGGCTGGACAAATAAATGGCCAGACTTAATACATAAATTCTGAGTATAATGATCAAATATTGAGAACAATATTTTGAATAGCTATGTAATATTCTATCATATAAATGGGCCAATGTTTACTGAGAAATTCTTTTTTGTTATTGATCATTGATGTCATTTTAATGTTATGATATTTTAGATAGCAATTCAGTGGTTGATTTTGTAATGTAATCTTAGTCTCTGTTTCTGATGATTTCTATATTCCTGTAGAATATATTCCTATAAGTAGAATATAGTTAACCTCTTGATACTACTGCCAAATTACTTTTTTTGCAAGATTAATAACTAGTAATGTTAACAGTAGGTATGACCCCATGGACTGTAGCCCACCAGGCTCCTCTGTCCATGGAATTCTATAAGCAAGTATACTAGAGTGGGTAGCCATTCTCTTCTCCAGAGTATCTTCCTAACCCAGGGACTAAACCCTGGTCTCCTGCATTGCAGGCAGATTCTCTACCACCAGAGAAGACCTTATTTCTTATTATTTAATTATTTTATAGGTGACAGCCTCGGGTCTCATTTATAGTTATATGATAAAGGTTAAATATTCTGCTTATAGATTTGTTATTTATCTGTTATAATTTACATCTATTCATTTATTATATTGATTTTTATTTCTCATTTATAGATTGTCTGCCAATATCCCTGTTTCATTACTGAAGTGGCATTTTGGCATTTTATTTGTGGAATTTTTTTATGTCCGTATATTCTGCTACACAGTGTTGGAAACTAGAAGCTTCTGCATGACCCAAGTAGCATACAGGCTAAAATAAACATAAGTTCATAGTTCATTCATTTTTAATGATGCACACATGATGCCTCTAAATTACCAGGAAGCCATCTTTGTAGTCCCACATTTAGCCAAATCTGACATATTTTGTTGTAATATATTGTTTAAAAATGAGTAATTATTAGTAAATGAATGAGTCAGTCAAGTAATTACAATGCATTTCCATCCATATTGTCATGCAGATAGTAGGAGTATAAGGTAATGAGAAAGCCAAATTTTGATGACAAGCATTTGCTAATAAATATATAGACTCTGGCCTTTGCCTGTTTCTCTCTGTTTTCTAGCAAAATCCATTTCTTAATTAGGCACTGCCATCAAATTACCATTCATAATTTGGAAAAGTTTGATGTGTTTCCATGGAGAGAGTAATTTTGCCTCCCATGACACATCAGATCTTCCATCACATCCTCAATGGAAACTATTTTTTCCAAATGCAGTAATACTATTTGAGACAGTGTATGGTGAGAGTGTGGGCTTCCCAAGTGGCACTGAAGGTAAAAACCCTGCCTGCCAATGCAGGAAACATAAGAGATACAGTTTCAATCCCAGAATCTGGAAGATCCCCTGGAGAGGGCATGGCAACCCACTCCAGCATTCTTGCCTGGAGAATCCCATGGATGAAGGAGACTGACAGGCTAGAGTCCATAGTGTTGCAAATAATAAGGCATAACCGGAATGACTTAGCAAGAATGCACACACACGGCGGGAGCATAGGCAATTATTGTAGGCAAAATCTTCAGTTCAGTTCAGTTCAGTCACTGAGTCGTCTCCGACTCTTTGTGACGCCATGAATCGCAGCACGCCAGGCCTTCCTGTCCATCACCAACTCCCGGAGTTCACTCAGACTCATGTCCATCGAGTCGGTGATGCCATCCAGCCATCTCATCCTCTGTCATCCCCTTTTCCTCCTGCCCCCAATCCCTCCCAGCATCAGAGTCTTTTCCAATGAGTTAACTCTTCGCATGAGGTGGCCAAAGTACTGGAATTTCAGCTTTAGCATCGTTCCCTCCAAAGAAACCCTAGGGCTGATCTCCTTCAGAATGGACTGGTTGGATCTCCTTGCAGTCTAAGGGACTCTCAAGAGTCTGCTCCAACACCACACTTCAAAAGCATCAGTTTTTCAGTGCTCAGCTTTCTTCACAGTCCAACTCTCACATCCATACATGACTACTGGAAGAACCATAGCCTTGATTAGATGAACCTTTGTTGGCAAAGTAATGTCTCTGCTTTTGAATATGCTATCTAGGTTGGTCATAACTTTCCTTCCAAGGAGCAAGCGTCTCTTAATTTCATGGCTGCAGTCACCATCTGCAGTGATTTTGGAGCCCAGAAAAATAAAGTCTGACACTATTTCCACTGTTTCCCCATCTATTTCCCATGAAGTGATGGGACCGGATGCCATGATCTTCGTTTTCTGAATGTTGAGCTTTAAGCCAACTTTTTCACTCTCCTCTTTCACTTTCATCAAGAGGCTTTTTAGTTCCTCTTCACTTTCTGCCACAAGGGTGGTGTCATCTGCAAAATCTTACTTTCCCTGAATTGTGTCATAAGCGTGTGTGCTAAGTTGCTTCAGTTGTGTCCGTTGTGTCACAATGACAGCACGCCAGGTTTCCCTGTCTATCACCAAATCCCAGAGCTTACCAAAACTCAAGTCCATCGAGTCGGTGATGCCATCCAACCATCTCATCCTCTGTTGTCCCCTTCTCCTCCCACCTGCAAGCTTTCCCAGAATCAGGGTCTTTTCAAATGAGTCAGTTCTTTGCATCAGGTGGCCAAAGTATTGGAGTTTCAGCTTCAGCACCAGTACTTCCAATGAATATTCAGGACTGATTTTCCTTAGGATTGACTGGTTGGATCTCCCTGAAGTCCAAGGGACTCTCAAGAGTCTTCTCCAACACCACAGTTCAAAAGCATCAATTCTTCGGCACTCAACCTTCTTTACGGTCCAACTCTCACAACTGTACACGACTATGGGAAAAACCAGAGTTTTGACTAGACGGACCTTTGTTGGCAAAATAATATGCTCATTAACCACTATATAAGGTTAGTCAAATCTTCAACTCCACTAATGCCCAGTTTCATCATCTATACTATTAAGATATTGGACTAGATATCTCTTTCATGCTAATATTTTATTTATTACTGTGCATTTCATGCAATAATTTTAACTTTTAAGGCAAATTTGACAGAAGGGCTTTTTAAATGCTTAAGTGGAAGTGTATTTTTTTTCTACATTTGCTACTCTACATTGTTGAAACAACCTTCGTTCTCTACAGTATAGAATGTACTCAGTGGCTTCAGTCATGTCTGACTCTTTGCAACCTATGGACTGTAGCCTGCTGGGATCCACTGTCCTTGGGATTCTCCAGGCAAGAATACCTAAGTGGATTGCCATGCCCTCCTCCAGGGGATCTTCCTGACCCAGGAATTGAACCCATATCCTTGGCATCTCCTGCATTGCAGGCAGATTCTTTACCCACTGAGCCACCCGGGAAGCCCTGTATAGAATATGCCATTTTAAAATATAAGTAACCAAGCTGATGTCATGTTGATTTTTTTTCAAAGATTTTATAATCTACATTGTACTGTGCTATAACCTAATTGTGTAGTCTGTAAGGTGTAGAACTCTGTACACATAATCAGGAGCTGTGTCCCTGGATTCATTCAGAGAACAGAGATTAGTACAAAGTTAAGATGATTAAGCTGTGTATTATTAGGGATCAGCTGAGTTACAACATTTCCATGAAGTTTGACATGTGCATAAATGGAGAAAAACAAAAGATCTAAAAAGATAGAAAAGGAATTGACCAGTATTCTATTTAGCACTAGAAACAAACATACTGGACAAAGTTCACTCACCTACTGTATACCTGTACTTGCTATCTAATCATTTCTAATATATTTTTTTTTCCCAAAGAAAATATTTTACCCTAAAAATTTCAGTTTTTCTTTCAGGAAATACTAGGGATGGAGCTTAAGGTGTTCTGACTACACTCATGCAATCGTTATTCAACAATGTACTGTCCTGCAGAAATCAGTGAGAGATGCCAGAGAGGGTTACAATATCTCTTATTGTAGGATACAGCACACAACCCTTTGGAAAAGAGCTTATCAGGCCAGTCAGCAGCTTTGCTGATCCAAATGTAAACTATGTATTCTTCCTGGAGAAGGCAGTAAAAGGCATTGGTATGCAAAAATGCTGAGCAAACACTGAACACTGGAGGACTTCAGTAAGATACAACATCATATGTCATTCCGGTAAGAAATAAAAAAGGATACTAGCTACTGGTGAGCTTTAAAGATCCCAGGATACTTCTCCCAGGATGGAACTGTTAATCTATGCGTTCTGGCAATATTCCAGTTTGGGTAATTATCTTCTGTCTCCCTAAATCTCTTTTTGTTTTTCATTTACATTGAAAATCTCCCACTTTCTGTCCCAAATAGATTAGACAATCATTCACTTCAAAAGGGATTTTATAAGAAAGCAAATGTAAATTTTTTTTTTTTTTTTTTTTTTTTGTCTTGAGTTTAGTATTGATATTGTGAAAATGAATGCAATTTGGATTTCACATTTCTTAATGTTTGTTCTTATTTCACAAATGGATAATTAAGGAATTATGCGTCATAAAGAAGGAACCTAAGTGAGCTATATTATGGGTATGCTGTCTTTGCTCACACATTTGGGTAGCTTCTGGAATATAGGACTTATTCACGTTTTGCTTCCTAATCTTTCTGTTGTACAGGGCCAGATCTCCTCTTAGCCACTTGATTGTTTTTATGTGAAGCACATCTTACTATTGCCTTATTTTGGTCGCTTTTGTTCACAAGAATTGTTAATATGAGAATGTGTATCCACCTTAATAAAGAAGTTAAAATAAAAAAAAAAAAAAAGCAAATGTAAATTTATCTGTAAAATGACAAATAATGTGCACACTTAAAATACTATTGCCTTTATCATTACTATTATTAATTTATAGGTTGTTATCTGCTAGGACATTTTGTTGTCCTTGGGAATTATTTTAGTTTGTAGCTTTCTTTCAGATTATCTTATAATCATATTATATAAACTTCAATTATATTTCCTAGGTTAAATAAATTCATTTTGCCTTTGGTTATATTGTATTTTGATTTTAATAGCATACATTTACTTATATCACACATAATATCAACCATGTTCTTAAGCATATCTTTAGTTGGCCGACATTTTTTTTTTTAAGTTCCCCTCAAAGATCTGAATCTTTTTTTAAAAAATCAATCACCTAGCCTTTTTCATCTCCCATTCATTCTTCAAATCAGTCTCAGAAAAAGCCAAACCATACCCTGTGACATTTCTGAGCTTTGCTACTCTGCATTTATAAGGTTAGGAAAAGCCTAATATAAAAAATAATACATGAAACTGGGGGATATCCTGTTATACAACTGGAAAGGCAAAGAGAAGGCTCAGTCTCTTCAACTTGCTAGCTAAATGTGCCTTCGTAACCTTAAAGTTTTATTACTTTTAAAAATCCAAAAACCCAGAGAGGTCAAATAAAACTGTAAACAATTGCACATATGTAGGATTAAGTAAATTGCCTATCTTTTCCTGAAAGCAACTTGATAGGGTGGCCAGGGAAATTATAATGAAAATTGAGATACTTGGGAGTAGGATGAGACAAAGGATGATTTAGTGGGGGCAAAAGAAAAAGAAAAAAAAAAAAGACTACCCAGAAAAGATCAAAGGTCTACTTCATCCTCTTTCATCTGAGTCTGACTCAGTTTAATTTTTTATGCTTCTTTTTATTTAAGTGACTGAGCTCCCTCCTACATAATGCCTATTGCAAATTCACTGGATATTTTTTATTGTGTTCCTAATGATATTTCTGCATAGAACAAGACAATATAAAAATATCTTGAACTTTCTTGAGTTGAGTGAGGGCTATACTATGTTTTTTTATTCTGCTAAAGACTTTCTCTAACATAATCTTAAAATAGCCCCTTGAAATTACTGATAGATTCGTGGGAGTTTAATGCATGTATTTGAGAGAAAAATAAACCATGTACAGTGTACAAAGAACATTCTGATTGAAAGGTGCTATATAAACGAGAGATATTTTTTACATATTCTGTTCACACCAGAAAACATTTTTTGAAAACTGACCGTGGAATGTCTATAGATAGAAGATACTGAAATTTTAATAAATGTGATTCAGATTCGGGTAGGACTACAGACTGGATCTTAAATCTGATTCCTCCTTGAGCTATTAAATTAATCAATCAAACAATATATAATGATATCAGAAAAAATTAGCTTTAAGATTTCTTAGGTGAGAGTCTGCTTCTTAAAACTTTACTGTAGGTTGACTGAGTTCAGCTGAAAAAAATACCTAATTCCATCAGATGGCTTTATAATTTTTTCCCTGACTTAGATTGTGATACTCACATTGAAGTGAAGTCGCTCAGTCGTGTCCGACACTTTGCAACCCCATGGACTGTAGCCTCCCAGGCTCCTCCGTACATGAGATTTTCCAGGCAAGAGTACTGAAGTGGGTTGACATTTCCTTCTCCAGGGGATCTTCCCAACCCAGGGATCGAACCCTGGTGTCCTGCATTGCAGGTAGATGCTTTACCCTCTGAGCCACCAGGGAAGCCGATACTCACATTAGCCCAATGTAAAACAGAATACCTTCATCAACTATGAAATGTCCCCACACCTGAAACTGATTCAGTAGGATGGATTTTTTGTTCTTGTTAACTTGGCAGTAAGATTTAATGCTGTTCATGGTTTTCTCAAGGCAAGAATACTGAAGTGGTTTGCCATTCCCTTCTCCAGTGGACCACTTCAGTATTCTTGCCTTGAGAACCCCGTGAACACATGAAAAGGCAAAAAGATACAACACTGAAAGATGAACTCTCCAGGTCGGTAGGTGCCCAATATGCTACTGAAGATCAGTGGAGTAATAACTCCAGAAAGAATGAAAAAAGGGAGTCAAAGCAAAAACAACACCCACTTGTGGATGTGACTGGTGATGGAGGTAAGTCTGATGCTTTAAAGAGCAATATTGCATAGGAACCTGGAATGTTAGGTCCATGAATCAAGGTAAATTGAAAGTGGTCAAACAAGAAATGGCAAGAGTAAACAGTGACATTTTAGGAATCCATGAACTAAAATGGACTGGAATGGATGAATTTAACTCAGATGACCATTATATCTACTACTGTGGGCAAGAATTCCTTATAATAAATGTAGTAGGCATCAGAGTCAACAAAAGAGTCTGAAATGCAATACTTGGATGCACTCTCAAAAATGACAGAATCATCTCTGCTCATTCCTGAGGTAAACCATTCAATATCACAGTAATCCAAGTCTGTGTCCCAACCAGTAATGCTGAAGAAGCTGAAGTTGAATGGTTCTATGAAGACCTACAAGACCTTCTAGCACTGACACCAAAAAAAAAGATGTCCTTTTCATTATTAGGGGACTGGAACGCAAAAGTAGGAAGTCAATAGATACCTGGAGTAAAAGGCAAATTTGGCCTTGGAATATGGAATGAAGCAAGGTAAAGAATAACAGAGTTCTGCCAAGAGAATGCACTGGACATAGCAAATAACCTCTTCCAAGAAAACAAGAGAAGACTCTATGCGTGGGCATCACCAGATGGTCAATACCGAAATCAGCCTGATTATATTCTTTGCAGCCAAAGAAGCTCTATATAGTCAGCAAAAACAAGACCTGGAGCAGACCTTGGCTCAGATCATGAACTCCTTATTGCCCAATTCAGACTAAATTGAAGAATGTAGGGGAAACTACTAGACCATTCAGGTATGACCTAAACCAAATCACTTATGATATACAGTGAAAGTGACAAGTAGATTCAAGGGATTAGATCTGATAGACAGAGTGCCTGAAGAAATATGGGTGGAGGTTCGTGACCTTGTATAGGAGGTAGTGATCAAGACCATCCATCCCAAGAAAAAGAAATGCAAAAGGCAAAATGGTTATCTAAGGAGGCCTTACAAATAGCTGTGAAAAGAGAGGCAAAAGGCAAAGGAGAAAAGGAAAGATATATACATTTGAATGCAGAGTTCCAAAGAGTAGATAAGAAAGCCTTCCTCAGTGATCAATGCAAAGAAATAGAGGGAAACAATTGAATGGGAAAGACTAGAGATCTCTTCAAGAAAATTAGAGATACCAAAGGAACATTTCATGCAAAGATGGGCTCAATAAAGGACAGAAATGTTATGGACCTAACAGAAGCAGAAGATATTAAAAAGAGGTGGGAAAAATACATGGAAAAACTATAAAAAAAATCTTTGTGAGCCAGATAATCACGATGGTGTGATCACTCACCTAGAGCCAGACATCCTGGAATGTGAAGTCACATGGGCCTTAGGAAGCATCACTACGAACAAAGCTAGTGGAGGTGATGGAATCCATCCTGAGCTATTTCAAATCCTAAAAGATGATGCTGTGAAAGTTGTGTACTCAATATGCCAGCAAGTCTGGAAAACTCAGCAGGGGACACAGGACTGGAAAAGATCAGATTTCATTCTGATCCCAAAGAAAGGCAATGTCAAAGAATGCTCAAACTACAACACAATTGCACTCATCTCACATGCTAGCCAAGTGATGCTCAAAATTCTCCAACCCAGGCTTCAACAGTATGTGAAACATGAACTTTCAGATGTTCAAGCTGGTTTTAGAAAAGGCAGAGTACCCAGAGATCAAGTTGCCAACATCTGCTGGCTCATTGAAAAAGCAAGAGACTGCCAGAAAAACATCTATTTATGCTTTATTGACTATGCCAAAGCCTTTGACTGTGTGGATCACAACAAACTGTGGAAAATTCTGAAAGAGATGGGAATATCAGACCCCCTGACCTGCCTCTCGAGAAATCTGTATGTAGGTCAGGAAGCAACAGTTAGAACTGGACATGGAACAGCAGACTGGTTCCAAATCATGAAAGGAATATGCCAAGGCTGTATATTGTCACCCTTCTTATTTAACTTATATGCAGATACAATGAGAAATGCTCTACTGGATGAAGCCACTAGCTGGAATCAAGATTGCCAGGAGAAATATCCATAACCTCAGATATGCAGATGACACCACACTTATGGCAGAAAGTGAAGAAGAACTAAAGAGCCTCTTGATGAAAGTGAAAGAGGAGAGTGAAAAAGCTGGCTTAAAGCTCAACATTCAGAAAACTAAGATCATGGTATTTGGTCCCATCACTTCATGGCAAATAGATGGAGAAACAGTGGAAACAGTGACAGACTTTATTTCTGGGGACTCCAGATTGTAACTCTGGCAATGAAATTAAAAGATGCTTTATCCTTCGAAGAAAAGTTATGACCAACCTAGACAGCTTATTAAAAAGCAGAGACATTACTTTGCCAAAAAAGGTCTGTCTAGTCAAGGTTATGGTTTTTCCAGTGATCATGTATGGATGTGAGAGTTGAACTATAAAGAAAGCTGAGCACCAAAGAATTCATGCTTTTGAACTGTGGTGTTGGAGAAGACTATTAAGAGTCCCTTGGACAACAAAGAGATCCAACCAGTCCATCCTAAAGGAAATCAGTCCTGAATATTCATTGGAAGGACTGATGCTGAAGCTGAAACTCCAACACTTTGGCCACCTGATGTGAAGAACTGACTCATTTGAAAAGACCCTGATGCTGGGAAAGATTGAAGGCAGGAGGAGCAAGGGACGACAGAGGATGAGACAGTTGGATGGCATCACTGACTCAATGGACATGAGTTTGAGTAAACTCCAACAGTTGGTGTTGGATAGGGAGGCCTGGCATGCTGCAGTCCATGGGTGGCAAAGAGTCAGACATGACTGAGTGACTGAAATGAACTGAACAGAAGAATTAATAAGAAGTTCTAATGAAGCTAATCTCTATAAAATTCCTAGGGCTACAAGCAAATACAACCTCAATCCTATGTATCTTGGGTCTTTGATGGTATTTCTATTGCTAATTAGTATGAGAAGAAACATATATACATACATGTGTGTGTGTGTGTGTGTGTGTACACATGTGTGTTTTAGAAGGTACATGTTTTACAGAAAATATATTCTATTCCAGACAACATATGCCCCATAGTGCCAAATTTTATTAATCAACAAGAGCAATCTATTTCAAAAGGTTAAAAAATGTTAAGGTCAGTGATTACATATTGAAGTGGTCTTATAACATAGGGGGAATATGAGCAGTAATGGAAGTACATTGTGGTTTTAGGATCTCTGTAGCAGCAGTTGCAACTAAGATATTGGCAGATATCTCCTCAACTGAAAAAAAATCTCAAATTTTTATAATAGTAAATAGTATGGACCTAACAGAAGCAGAAGATATTAAGAAGAGGTGGCAAGAATACACAGAAGAACTGTACAAAAAAGATCTTTACGACCCAGATAATCACGATGGTGTGATCACTGACCTAGAGCCAGACATCCTGGAATGTGAAGTCAAGTGGGCCTTAGAAAGCAACACTGTGAACAAAGCTAATGGAGGTGATAGAATTCCAGTTGAGCTATTCCAAATCCTGAAAGATGATGCTGTGAAAGTGGTGCACTCAATATGCCAGCAAATTTGGAAAATTCAGCAGTGGCCACAGGACTGGAAAAGTCAGTTTTCATTCCAATCCCAAAGAAAGGCAATGCCAAAGAATGCTCAAACTACTGCACAATTGCACTCATCTCCCATGCTAGTAAAGTAATGCTCAAAATTCTCCAAGCCAGGCTTCAGCAATATGTGAACCGTGAACTTCCTGATGTTCAAGCTGGTTTTACAAAAGGCAGAGGAACCAGAGATCAAATTGCCAACAACCGCTGGATCATGGAAAAAGCAAGAGAGTTCCAGAAAAGCATCTATTTCTGCTTTATTGACTATGCCAAAGCCTTTGACTGTGTGGATCACAATAAACTGTGGACAATTCTGAAAGAGATGGGAATATCAGACCACCTGATCTGCCTCTTGAGAAATTTGTATGCAGGTCAGGAAGCAACAGTTAGAACTAGACATGGAACAACAGACTGGTTCCAAATAGGAAAAGGAGTATGTCAAGACTGTATATTGTCACCCTGTTTATTTAACTTATATGCAGGGTACATCATGAGAAACGCTGGACTG
>NW_011495048.1:6694261-6694769 GCF_000754665.1 Bison bison bison
AGAATGAGATGGCTGGATGGCATCACTGACTCAATGGACGTGAGTCTGAGTGAACTCCGGGAGTTGGTGATGGACAGGGAGGCCTGGCGTGCTGCAATTCATGGGGTCGCAAAGAGTCAGACATGACTGAGTGACTGATATGATCTGATCTAACATTCATGTAAGAAAACAAATGAAAATTTAAACACTTGTCAACCACACCAAAGATACCCAGAGCAAATCAACAGTAAAAATGTTTCCAGAATTTTGGCTATACCCTAGGCATCTTCGGGTTTCCCCTGTGGCTCAGCTGGTAAAGAATCCATCTGCAATTCAGGAGGCCTAGGTTTGCTCCCTGGGTTGGGAAGATCCCCTGGAAAAGGGAAATGCTACCCACTCCAGTATTCTGGCCTGAAGAAGTCCATGGATTGTATAGTCCATGGGGTCGCGAAGAGTCGGACACGACTGAGTGACTTTCACTTCACTAGGCATCTTTAAATCATTTTATACTTGAACCTACTTGTATCCA
>NW_011495048.1:6694869-6741065 GCF_000754665.1 Bison bison bison
ATGATCTGAAGGTTTTCATATTTGTATTCACTGGCAGCATCTGTTATAAAACCTCAAAGAAACTTGTCCAACAAGAATCATTTTGTATCCTAATGTTTCTTGTTCAGTTTAGTCTATCATTCTCACTTGTTCATTGACAGGTACATGCAAGGAGACCGGAGTTACCTAAAGTGATGTGACACAACCTGACACATCAATCAAGGATTGTTTGTAAAAGGATGCAGTTCAGAGTTTTCAAAGTTTTGCCTTTTGGTAGAGAAAGGTTTTTAATTTGTCTTGGGGGTGGGGCGAGAGATGAAGGGCCAATCCAAAATTGAAAGAGGAAAAAATACAGTATTGATCCAATGCTGCTTGCTGAGTCATAAGGAAATTGAAATTGCTCTAAGGAAAGCAAGGTAACCAACAGAGCTGATGAAAACCCTGAGGAAAATGTTCAAAATGAGACCACTGCATCATAATCACTTCATGTTGGCAAGCTTGTCAAGGCTTCAAAGACAAGGATGGTGGGAACTGAGATTGGTCCTCAATTGAAGTGCATACAGATAGATTTAAACTAACTTCTGAAATGTTCAGTGGTCCTCAAAAGGATTTAATTCCCTAACTTTGGACAAATCTTGTAGGGAGGTAAGTAACAAGGATTCTTCTTTGGCAAGATCACTATATTGCTCTGGAAGGAATAGCACCAAGTTCCTCTATTTTGTTTGCATCAAGGATGGGGTACAGAATAGTACCAAGATTCCTCCCCACCTGCTCATATCACTCCAGCTGCTAAGTGAAGTCTTATGTGGAGTTTTATTATCACCCTAAGAGTAATACATGCCTTTTTCAAAACAATTTAAATGATTTGACATGGGAATTTTGATATACACAACATTTGTCATAACATAAAATAGTATTCTAGACTCTAACCTTAATCTTCAGGGATCTAAAGATATATTTCATTTAGTTTCTTACTCTCTATTCAGTAATATACAACGTGATTATGTGATTGTCCTAATACATTTTCCTTTTATATACTAAACAGGATAATCACATGATAAAATGTTTCTCTCTCTTTCTCCTTTAAATGTATAGTCTTTGCCCTTTATTTAGTCAACATTTATGTCTTAAGTATGTGTGTTTCTGCTTGATTTATTCTTTAAACTAAAGTTTTATCTTAGCAATCTCCTTGAATCCAAAACATCATTTAACTCTTGACTTTTAGCACTTATGAGAGGGAGCTCAAGATCCTGTGATTCCAGATGCTTAATGAGAAATTGGGCAAAAAGCCTAGAGAAACTGACCTCTTCAAATTAGCAATAAAAGTTTTATGAAACAATAATAACTTCTCTATAAAGTAACAAAGGTGAATGAAAACTTGGTACAAAATTGTAAAATGATATTTTGGAAAAAAAACTTTAATTTTATAAACTGCATTCAAAATGACCATAGAGATAGCTGGAACATGCCCATCCCCTAGATCCCATGGTGGTGTTGGCATCAATACTATATTGGTCTTTAACGCTTATTTTTTTTTTTAACCAATGAGTATCCAGAAGTAGCTCCTGAAAAGGGGACTCTGGTGATTAATCAGTCAATAAATATTTATTGACTTCTTCCCCCATGGTGGGTAAACCATGAATATTAAGATGAACATGATCCTTGCCCCAGTGGTGCATATAGTCCAAAGGAAAAGAAAGAGTTTGAAAACACAGGTAAATAACCTCTGAAAACAGGATGTGTGCAAAGTGTTACACAATGATTGCTTGTGCTGTGGGAGAGTGGGGTGGGGCAGCCTAACCTAACCAGGAACAAGGACAGAGAATGATGTCAGAGCCCTAGTAACAATTCTCTCCTACAAGAATATGAACAGCATAAATAAGTAACGATCAAGATTTAGATGGGATTATAAGCACTGTCAGACACTGAAATCACCAACAAATGGTTTTTAAATGGTTTTTAAATTTCTGCATAAAAAATTCAAGAGGAGGAAATTTGTACCCCCTTGGTATTTCATTCTGTCTTACGCCAGCTTGGTTATACGTTGAGAGGAAATTTTGACTCCATATTTTGCCTTTTGATCTGAATTCTACCACTTAAAAAACAAGGGGAATTTTTGTTCCACATGACTATGTCAAAATGCTGCAAGAAGACTATCATATTTTCCCCAAGACTTTTATTCTCTCAAGCAAAATTCCTTTGATGGTATATTCCCAATTTACATAGTAACCCTTATCATTATCCTTAAAATGGGATATAATTTGTTTGGTTTCCCTTGCTAAAATGTGGTGAGAAAGTTTAAGTTGGTCTTCCCTTGGTGGCTCAGTGGTAAAGAATACATCTGCCAGTGCAAGAGACATGGGTTCTATCCCTGGGTTAAGAAGATCCCTTGTAGCAGAAAATGACAACCCACTCCAGTATTCTTGTTCGGGAAATCCCATGGACAGAGGAGCCTGGCAGGCTATAGTCCATGGGGTCACCAAAGATCTGAATATAACTTAAAGACTAAACAACAAAAATTAAAATTTTAGGCTAAGGTTTCTAAATCTTTTTAAGTATTGCAGATTATTTTTTAAATCAGAATGCAGTATTTAACATTTATTCTTACTAAATTTCATCTTAGTTAAATGTTGCATGATATTCTAAATAGCTAAGAACTTTTAGGTCTCATTCAGTCACCCAGTGTTTTTCAGATGCCTGAGTGTTAATGATTTGTGAAATATGATTCTCTTATATTTTATAATATCAGAAAACTGTGAAAAATTAGCTTGTTAATAAATGTGTAAGGAAAATGCCTTTATCTTCCTCTATATTTTCTATCAATTTCTGGGCAGAGTTTTAGTTATTTGTGTAAAAGTAGCATCTATTTACGGAGAAGGCAATGGCACCCCACTCCAGTACTCTTGCCTGGAAAATCCCATGGACGGAAGAGCCTGGGGGGCTGCAGTCCATGGGGTCACTGAGGGTCAGACACGACTGAGCGACTTCACTTTCACTTTTCACTTTCATGCATTGGAGAAGGAAATGGCAACCCACTCCAGTGTTCTTGCCTGGAGAATCCCAGGGACAGGGGAGCCTGGTGGGCTGCCGTCTATGGGGTTGCACAGAGTCGGACACGACTGAAGTGACTTAGCAGCAGTTAGCATCTATTTATAATTGTTATTTGAAAAACTGTGGACTTGACCTTAGGCAATGAAAAGGGAATCAAGATATATAAATATGAAACACATTTACCTTTGAAGAACAGTGAATATGAAGCAAATTTAGTGCCGGGCAATTTAGGATTCATACACTATATCTGCTATACTAACTAGGTGATCTAGTTCAGTTCAGTTAGTTCAGTACCTCAGTCATGTCCAACTCTTTGTGACCCCATGGACTGCAGCACACCAGACTTTCCTGTCCACCACGAACTCCCAGAGCTTGCTCAGACTCATGTCCATTGAGTCGGTGATGCCATTCAACCATCTCATCTTCTGTCGTCCCTTCTCCTCCTGCCTTCAATCTTTCCCAGTGTCAGGGTCTTTTCAAATGAGTCAGCTTTTTGCATCAGGTGGCGAAAGTATTAGAGTTTCAGCTTCAGTATCAGTTCTTCCAGTGAATTTTCAGGACTGATTTCCTTTAGGATTGACTGGTTGGATCTCCTTCCAGTCCAAGGGACTCTCAAAAGTCTTCTCCAACACCTCAGTTCAAAAGCCTCAATTTTTCACCCCTCAGAATTCAATATAGTCCAATTCTCACATCCATACATGACTACTGGAAAAACCAGAGCTTTGACTATACAGACTTATGTCGGTAAAGTAATGCTTCTAAATAAATCTGTCACTGTTTCCATTGTTTCCCCATCAATTTGCCATGAAGTGATGGGACCAGATGCCATGATCTTCATTTTTTGAATGTTGAGTTTTAAGCCAGCTTTTTCACTCTCCTCTTTCACTTTCATCAGGAGGCTTTTTAATTCCTCTTCACTTTCTGCCATAAGGGTGGTGTCATCTGCATATCTGAAGTTATTAATATTTCTCCCTGCAATTTTGACTTCAGCTTATACTTCACCTAGCCCAGCATTTCACATGATGTTCTCTGAATATAAGTTAAATAAGCAGGGTGACAATATACAGCCTTGATGTATTCCTTTCCCAATTTGGAACCAGTCCATTGTTCCATGTCCAGTTCTAACTGTTGCTTCCTGATCTGCATACAGATTTCTCAGGAGACAGGTAAGGTGGTCTGGAATTCCCATCTCTTGAAGTATTTTCCAGTTTGTTCTGAACCACACAGTCAAAGGCTTTGGCATAGTCAATAAAGCAGAAGTAGACGTTTTTCTGGAACTCTCTTGCTTTTTCCACAATCCAGCAGATGTTGGCAATTCGACCTCTGGTTCCTCTGCTTTTTCTAAAACCAGCTTGAACATCTGGAAGTTCACAGTTCATGTATTGCTGAAGCCTGGCTTGGAGAATTTTGAGCATTACTTTACTAGCATGGGAGATGAGTACAACTGAGCAGTAGCTTGGACATTCTTTGGCATTGCCTTTCTTTGAGATTGGAATGAAAACTCACCTTTTCCATTCTTGTGGCCACCGGTGAGTTTTCCAAATTTGCTGACATATTCATGCAGTACTTTCACAGCATCATCTTTTAGGATTTGAAATACCTCAGCTGGAGTTCCATCACCTCCGCTAGCTTCTTCGTAGTGATGCTTCCTAAAGCCCACTTGACTTTGCACTCCAGGATATCTGGCTGTAGGTGAATGATAACACCATTGTGATTATCTGGATCATGAAGATCTTTTTTTTTTTTTTTCTATGTATTCTTGCCACCTCGGACATCATGAACCTCTACATCTTGATTTTCTGACATAGAAGTACACACACACACACACACACATATACACATGCACTCTTAATTTTATCTATCTTACCAATTCAGTGTGTGAACTGAATTATTACATGCATTACATGGCTTTAGGCAGCTGTATTTTCTCTCTTCCCAGAAGTTTATAATAACCTCAAGAAGACCAAGTTTTCAAATAATAAACTAATTTGAATGAACATGGTAGGTAAGTGGGAGGTAGGAGTGTCCAGAGGGGTTATATTTAAATCACCAACTAAGTGCTTCCAATTTTGAAATCAAGTGTGGTGGTGTATGACTTAAATTCTTCCCTAGCAAAGGTAGATAACTGGGGATTGGGGGCAGAAATAGAGTTTGGGTGTAGAATCTGCTTTATAATCTAGATTATGCAAAAGAATATACAGATGGTGCCATCCTTAACCAACCATTGGTTTTCTGTAAACATAAGAATCCTTCTTTTAAGCAAGGTGTCTTCATTTATTACAGTTGCATTTTCTCTTTTAATTTCAATTTTTTTCCAATTCTTTGATTGCTGAGAAGATTTTATTTCTGCTGGCAATAATGGAGAAAGACACAGAAAGTTTAATCTTGAAACTGAATTCTCAGAGGCATGGTTGCTCTAGTCCTGAAGAGAACTAAGCCATCCTGAACTTGAAGAGTCCAGGTTTAGGTATAAGAAATTTATGTGCTATAGTCACAATGCTGGAGATTGTTATATGTGTTGTCAAATGGCTCAGCAGGGACAGTAGCTAGCACAGGATTTTTGGTGGACTTTTTGCTTCTTGGGATTCAGTGGTAATCCCTTTTCATTTTTTCCTGTTTCTGCAGAGAGACAAACAGTAGAGGCAAGTCCTCAAAACATTCCTGCTTCTAGAAGCACAGCCTTCAGGGCCCCAGCTCATTCTTGCAGCAGGAGAAAGAAGTCCACCATGGCTGTGATTCAGGGCTGGGCCAATTCTCCTTTATAGTCAACAAATTTATGTGAATAAGAGTCTCATTTTCATGAGTCAATAAAATTCAATTTGACAGACAAACTGCATTTATAGAGCATTCCCCAGTATTACCATTGCTCTATTTTTGATATATATACATACATACATACATATATATATATATAGAGAGAGAGAGAGAGAGAATATGTATTATATATATAATATATTACACACACACACATATATATATAATACATGCATATATAATATTTCCCTCCCTCTCCTCAGAGTACAATGTTCTTTTCTTTTGGTCAGCAGTACATGATGCTAGTGTCTATTGTGTCTGATCCAGAACAATGACCTTCAGTTTAATCTTTTCAGGACAATAGCATTTCTCAGCATTTGTTTCTCACCTGAGAAGTGGCAGCTGGCTTTATCACCCTTTTCAAGCACTTCTCTGAATAAAGAACAAAGATCACAGCAATTTTAGGTAGAAGCAACAAATAACAAGTGATTGCTAGATCTCAAAAAGCATTTTCTAAGCACTGCTGTGAATTGCCATTTAATCTGAGCTTCCTCACTTCCCAAGGACAAACTCTCAACCTGTCAGAGACTGTGTTCCAAGAGTACAAACAACCAGTCCTACCAGACCTTACCAGCCACCTAAGCAGAGGACTGCATGGCACCAAACCTTTCCTGCTAACTTAATTTGTATGAATTGATATTTGAAGTTCCCAAATCCCTGGGACACTGAATAGTTCAAGTTTCTGGAATACCAAGACAGGTACAATCCCCAAGAAAATTTCTTCACATATGTGTCTTAGAAGCCAGTTTGCAGATCTCCTCTGGCAAGAAAAGAACTGTGTTGTGGGGCTTCTTTAAACACAACATACAGAAGAGTAACTGTTACTGAATTTATATTTAAAACATAGCTATTTATACTTTCCATAGCAATTTTCTGTATTAACAGCTTAATTGTACTTCATTAAAACACTTAAAGCAGGAATACCTAAAAGATATTATATTTAAACTTACTGAGGAAGTGAAGGATATGGGTTGAGTGCAAGGGTATTGGAATCAGAAAGAGCCTGAATTTCAGCTTTGTTATTTGTTCTTTCTTAAAGCTATTTATTCTGGCTTCCTCCAGTTCTACAGTTATAAAATAGAAATTTACTCATAGAGTTGTTTTGAGTTGTGTATAATATCTGCTAAATACACAGAATACTGCCCACTATGTATTAGGTGCTCAATAAAAGTTAAATGGTGTTCATATTAACAATATTGCTTAGTAATGGAAAAATGAGACACAAAGTTCAAATGATGTACAACAAACCAAAAGACATGATTAGTGACAAAGTGGGATTTAGAAGTCACTCTCTTTCAACTCCTATGTAACTGTCCTCAGAATTTCCTTGATATATTACAATGTAGGATTAAATACAAAATAAATAGAATAAAAAGTCACATGGAAATACAGGATATGGACAGTTGTATATGCCAGGTTTTCTGCCGCAGAAAACCAACAATTCCAAACTTTTGCCTGGAGTTTTTGAACTCCCAGAAACCATCCACTAGATTCAAGTATTTGATATAAGTGTATTCATATGAATATATGAATAAATATTACATATTTCTGTGTATACTATATTGATAACTTTGTAAATATATGTGTTTTAAACAAAAAGGGTAATGTAAACATATACTGGAGCAATAAGAGAAACATACTTATGAAGACTGTTTGCTCTACATTTTTATTTTGTTTTAATGATTATTTTAAGAACAAAAGACATGCTTGTTTATTTTTCAAAACCTGGGAGAGGAAAGAGCAAAGCAAGAAAGCAAAAAAGAGAAATCATGCAATGACCAGTTCTAAATATGCTGTATCACTGCATGAACTTTATTTCAGTCATATGTATATTTAATATTTTTATTATAGACATAAATATTTAGAAAAACAGTATAAAGTTTAAAACACATTCAGCCTAATGATATACAGGGACATTTTCACAAATAGTTTAATATGTATTTTTCTTAATGGCAAATAAAGTGTCTTATTGATAAGTAAGTATGTTAAGTATTAACTTATAGTAAATATTTAGGTCATTTCCTATTTTTCTATTTAAAGGGCACTTGTACACAAATGACTCAAAAACAGTATGAATCTTTTAATGGAAATTCCTAGAAATCAAATTTCTGAGATAAATTCTAGACATACTATTAATGTTTTTGCTACCTTTGGCTTCATATTTCTTACTAATATATGTTCCTATTTCAATATTTACATTTACATATATAAGATATCTCTTAACCTGAACTTCATATCATATCCAATTGTATTATATTATTATAATATTTTTTCTTAATTTGTTTCTTTGATTATCAGAGTAATTGAGTGATTACCAGAGTAGCCAATTGTAGTTCTTCTATGAATTGGTTATTTCAATTTCCCACCATAAAAAAATCCTGAAGAGTCTTTATTTAAATCTACTGTTTATTCTCACCCTTCAACAGCAGCATCATTCGTGCTTTTTTTTTTTAATTTATATTTATTTATTTTTTTGGAGGCTAATTACTTTACAATATTGTATTGGTTTTGCCATACATCAACTCCACATCCCAGGTGGGAGCCTTGTTATCAAGCTCCCTTAACCCACACAGTACCCAAATGTGCCAATAGCAGGATGATTGCTCTTCTTCCAAGTTAACAGATTCACTTTCTAGACTGTCTCGCTGTTTACACTGTCCACACTGTTTGCTAAACCCAGGGTAGGCAAGGTGTGAGCTAAGAGACTGGAAGAAGACACAAGGAGCTGTAGGAATGGCAGAAACGTTTATTCTCTCTTGGCTGGCATGGAAGCCATAACACAGCCTCTCTCCTGGCTGATGCAACAGCTATAGAAGCAGCCATAACATAGCCATAACATAACCTCATATAACATAACCATGATGTCGCTCCAGTGTAGCCCTGGTGCAGCAGCAGCCAGGGCTTTCATGGTGAAGCTCATACAGACGTACCACACAAAGTAGCCTGTGACCAAGCGAGTACCTTGTGATGCACATGTGCAGTGTTATAAGTGACCTCAGCTGTTACATAACCGTGCAAAGTCATTGTTTACAGGATATGAGGCGAAAGGGCATGGGGTGAGAGAGCCTGACTACACCATCTTGGCTAACTTGCTCTTTCTCTACACTCTACCCCTTCAAGGTCGCTTGCCTCACAGTCTATACACAGCCCATCTTCCACTATAGTTCCTCTCACCTGGAACTCATGTTACAGTCCTTGCCCTCATGGGGCTTGAAGAGCCTCCCACTGCATGTGGAGTGCCTTTATCTTCCATGGCCAACTCCAGTCCACCATCTACCTTGTGAGATTACAGGAAAGCAACCACAGGGGCAACTCTATCCCTGCAGGGTTTTTTATTAAGGACCCACAAAACCCCTCACAAGCTCCAGGCCCACCCCTTCAAGGAGGGTTTTTTTTTTTTCTTTTTTTGCACCATTCACAACCCAACCACATGATTCCAAAAGCTTTCACACTATTCTAAATCTGCAAGATAATCAGAGATCAGCCACACATCACAGACACAGCCTTTACTACACTGCTCTACTAAGTCTACATAACAGGTCACAATCTTTACAGTGCAATCTATATCATAGGACACAACCTTTGCAGTACCCTGTTCTAAATCTATGACACAGCTAAATCTTTGCAGTCTAACTCTACATCATTTGGCCACAATAACCATCAATGTATGCACTAGGACCATGAAACTGCTCTGGCTTGCCACTAACAAGGTTGCATTCGGCACCAGTATCAACCAGGGCCATTACTCTCTGTACATTACCTAGTAACAAGTGAATTGCAAATTCTATATGGGGCCTCTGGTCCCTGCTCGGGCTCTTCAGAAGGACACCTTGGTCTGAGTCCTATTCAAAGCAGAAAAGGACATCATTGAAAGGAACATCCTTGGGCATCATGTAGTTTTCTAACTGAAACACCTGTATCTCTTGCCGTGGGTGCTTCCCAAACTTGGAAAAACTGCTTCTCTGGTCTCAGTTGCCTCCAGAGCTCTAGGAGCAGAGCATTGGGCTGTCTATCAATTTTATTTTGGTCAACTCCCACTGCCAGCAAATCAGCCCACATTTGCGTTATCGTCACCAGCATGAAGTCTTTACCATCTCAGGCCCCCTTCAGGGTCTTCACACTTTTAATTCCCTTTGCCTGCCCTCATCCCTTTATTTCTTCCAAGCTAGCTACCATTGAGGCCACTTCATAAATGGGGCACCCCATATAGGGTGCAAGAATAGTAGTCCGGGATCTGAAAGTGGTAGATGGGGCACAGTTCAAAATGGCGTCTTGAATGCCACCAGTAAAATGCTCGTCATATGAGCCTCGAGTATTGGCGTTAAATATTGACTGCTTCATGCCCAGTTATCTCATCACTCGGGTCAACTGGGCATACATATGCCATTTACTCACAGTATCCAGGAGCTCTCCTGCGTTCGACCAGATGGTGTGCATGGCAGCATTAATCCATTCCATGAGGGTGTGTGTTTGGTTAGTCACCCATTGCATGAGTCGCCTAGCATTTTGCAACCTTTGTCTCAATGAGGGTGAATGGTTATAGATGCCAACTGTTCTATTTCATCCCCAGTACATATGATACTGTCCACCCCTGTGTCCCAAAGTTGTAAGAACCATGCTCCCAAGGGTTCCCCTTGCTTTTTCTGAAACTGAATACCCAAGTCAACCAACTCTGCCTGAGTATATGGTCAATATGTTGTGAACTCACATGGAGGGCCCCTTGAGGATTCCCCCCACCCTGGGCCCTATGCCTCACTTTCTGCTGTACAGTGGGCCTCGCTGCCAAGAGGGGACCTGCAGTCTCATAACGTTCATCATCAGCATCACTTCCTACCTCGCTATCAGAGATGCTGGGTTCTTCAGGGCCACAGGGTTCTTACTCTAAGACCAATTTACATTGCTCTAGTTCTTCTAAGTCTCTCTGCACATTGCACATCGACAAAGCATCCCAGAGAGCACTATCTATATTCACCTTCAGGGCAATCAGGAAAACTCCACCCCATGGTGCCAGCGGCAGTCTGTGCCGTCATGACAAATGGGAACTCACCACCTGTAACGCCCTTTCAGTGCTAGCCAGTGAACCATCCGCCGCTTCTCAGCCTTCCACCAAAGCCCATGCTGAGAGGATTGCAGCCACATGGTACTGCATGCTATATGGTGGCCACTGGCTTCCTCCATCCAGTGGAGCCTCAGGCTCTTCTACCTGCTGGGTATCCTGCTGACTATGCCAGTTGTATCCACATTAAATATTTTCAGAGTTTTTGCTTGCATTTTGACATACTGATGTTACTATTTGCTGGTTTTAATTTTAATGTTGATTTAAAATTATTTGAGTGTGTGTGTGTGTGTGGTTTCATTAAACAATGTGGAAGCAAAGGAAGAGACTCATATGAATGAAATTTATTTTCTCTACCAATAATCTACTTCCAGAATGTGTTTTATAATTTTTTCTAGCTTTAAAAGAAACTTTATAAAATATTTTATATGATTTTACTGTTTTTCAAGTAAGATACAATTTCAGAATACAGGTTTTCTTTCATAAAAAATGGAAAATTTTTAAAATTTTAATAGTTTTAGTTCTAACCATCATTTAAGGAAAAAATGTTTTTTGTAGAATATTTTAAGTTCTAAGAGAAAATTGATCTCACAGAGCATGAATTAACATTTAAGGACTGTCAAAGAGTATGAGGTCAGGCATTCATAAATATCAGTCTGTGTCTTCGATATAGATCAGTAATTTTCTTCAGTTATTTCAGCAATGATGGTCAATGACCTAACAACTAGTGACCTAAAAGTCCTCCCTGACCTGTTACATTTTTCTTTCTCTCCCTCATCTGCTCCTGGTGACTCCTCAATAAGGCCTCCCAGGCTTCTGAACAAAAACCTTTGCTCTAACAGTTCTCTCTGCCTGGAACACTTTTCTCCCAGATATCTACTTGGCTAAGTCTTTCTTCTCCTTCAAATCTTTGGCCAAATGCTACTGTCTCAATCCATGTTATTTAAGACATCTAATTTCTTACTGCAATTTATCTTTTCTGGCCACTAAACTCTATATATCTTTACTCAGATCTACTGTTTCTTTTTAAAATAATACTTATCAACTTCTAAAATGTTATATAATTTGATTACGTATTAGTTTTCATTGTTATTGAAATAATAAAGAAAATTACTTGACTATCTTTCCCTTTCTTCTAGAATCTCACTTCCATGAGGGCAGAGATATTTTCTCTGTTTTGCACACAGATGTGTTCTAAATGCCTTGAATAATTTTTGACATGTAATAGGTGTTCAATAAATATTTTTAAAATAAGTAGAAGTACTTTAAAGTAAGCAGGCTTTACTTTACTTTAAAGTAGAGAGCAGGCTTAGTAGTTCAGTTTTAATCATTAGGTACAGAGTCAGACACGACTGAAGTGACCTAGCATAGCATAGCATAGTGGTGTGGTACATATTTAGTGATTGGTAACTTCAATTCAGGAATAGTAGGAATGTTTATAACACTAAAATTGGTAAACAATACGAATCATTAATTATTTTATCCTCAAAAAGTGGATTATGAATCTCTCTGGACCCAAGTTTTTCATTTGTTTCTACCATGCTTATTGATTTGGATTTGGATTATTGCACTTGCTACTTCATGATTGGAAGAAGATTGCCACTTCAGCTGTATTACCACTCATTTAAGATCTATGTGTTTGTTAAGGGAAAGCAAAACCAAACTCTCAGCATGGCTCACCCTTTTATCAGACAGCCAAAGCTCTTGCAGAAGCTCCCTTAAAGATTAGTGCTAACCTGTTGCTTCTGTCGTGTCTGATTCTTTACAACCCAGTGGATTATAACCTGCCAGGCTCCTCTGTCCATGGGATTCCCCAGGCAAGAACACTAGAGGGGGGTGCCATTTCCTTCTTCAGGACATCTTTCCAACCCAGGGATTGGACCCACATCCCTCATGTCTGCTGCATTGGCAGGCAGGTTCTTTACCACCAGTGCCACCTGTGGTGGTGGGATTATTTGTCAAAGGATCAACTTTTAGTTACATGGGAGACTGTGACAGTGAATGTCTAGCAATGGGAAGTAGCCTACTTCTATTGCCTTAGAGCAATCATAACTCATCTACTGGAAATATAATTTTATTCCTGAACAAAATCAAGAACTAGTTGCTAGAAAAGAAGTGGAATATGAATGAAGGCTTTAAGCTTGGCAACTCAGCATGGTTATTAATAAAGGCAGACCGTGATTTTCTTAAGTATTGAACACTTTAATAGATAGAAAAATGAGAAACTGCAATATTGAGGAGAGGTAGACACATATGAATATTCAATAATTTCTATAACTAGGCGATAAATGCAACTAAACTTTGTGTCATTGAGAAAACATATTCTCTTAGATGCCACGTATGGCAGGTCAGCCTCGTGTAGGATTAACTGTAATACTGCCATTGTATTTGTCCTTGCAGAACAGCAATCAATTTTTTATTTTTTGTTTTCTTTGCCCTCTGGAAAATGACTTCACCTGGGACTTACTTAATAAATTTTTGATGTACTGTGTACCTGATATCCACTGTGGAAAAGAGTTTGAGTACGACTTTCAATATCTTTTTTTCTTTAGGATTAACTTTTTTTCTGTGTACAAATATTTGTCACTTAACCTATTTTGAGTAGTATCAAAGGAAGTCACTTTTAAGTATATGTCCTGGGTAGCATTTCTTAGACAAATTATCTACAACTGAACAGTGCTCACACTCAAAGACAGCTTTAACATCCAAAGGGTAAAGACAAGTATTTGGCTTGTCCTAGAAAAAAAATCAGCAAGAAAATTGAGTTCTTTTTAGATGGTGACAGGTGCTCTCAACAATCTGAATGTTGAAATAAAGGTAGACTTATATTAAAAAAAAAAAAAAAAACAATCTTGGAGAACTGAGAGGCTATCTTGATTCAATCAGTTTTGTTGATTGTATTTCTTGAACATCTCTTGAATCAATTTTTTACTTCTCCTTTTTCACTACAGCTATATTAGGACAACAGTTCCTCCCCACGCATTCCCCATGCTATACCCAGCTTTATCTCTCCAACACCAAATTTTTCACATCAAAGCTCTGCCAAACACAAAACAAAACTGAAAAATCTTCTTCATCTCCTAAGATAAAGCCCAGATTTTTCCACAAAGTATAAAGCTTTCAACAAACAGGCACCAAGGTTTAAGTTCTGTGTTATCTCTTTTTATTCAATTTTTTCTAATACACAGATTCCCATCCTTTTCTGAGAATATACGATTTTTGTACTTGCATACACCTTTTCTTCTAACAAAGTCCTCTCTTAACTGAAAGTTCAATTTCTTATAATTTCCAGTCTCCTCATTGATGCTTTGTCAAACCTAAAATACCATTCACAAAACTAATTTCCATGTCTATTTTTTTAATAGTTAAGGCAAGCTTTAGTCATGAATTGTATTGGAGTGTTTATTTGAGTGTCTTACTCTATAAATTTCTAAAATATTATCAATACTTTATCTTATTTGCTTGTTTCATAGCAAAGAAAGTTAAAATTTTATTGAATGAATGGATGGATTAAATAATAATTATTGCAAATATTCTGTGTGGCCATAAAAATATGCGTTTTTCAAAAAGCAGCTTGTAAGCAAACATAAATTTAATAAATAATAATATGTGAGAACAGAAAATTGCATCCAAAAGTGATACAGACAAAATTCCCTAAAAATATTCAGAAAGAGAGTTGATGGAATCTGATGTAATTATTAATGAGAGTTCCTGATGAGGATTGAGACATCATTTAAATCTTAATGTAAGTGTAAGGTTTGCATAGTCTAGGACAGAATGACAACAAACAATCCAAAAAAACATAAATGATTATGAGGAAGGAATTAAACTAAGATTATGGTAGGAAACTAAGATTATGGTAGGAATGGTGTCTCCAGTCTGTGCTGAGTGGTAGTAAGAGGCATGATTTAATAGAAAAGATATTATAAAAAGCTTCTAAGTTTGGAAGAAGTTCAGAGTTGGAATCCAAGCTCTGCTTACTCATTTGTTACCTCCAATAAAGCTGTTTTGATGATAACATTCAATAATGAAGGTAATGTGTAAGAAATAAGTGTTCAAAATTATTAGTTAAAATGTGAATAGCATTAGAAGAAATGAGGTTTCCTTGGGACTTTAATATACAGGCAGTATGATTCAACCTTAAATAATACTGCCTTATCTTAAAACGCCACAATCATGAAAGTTGTACTTTCCTTACTCCCTTCGCTTGTAGAAACCTAGAGACTATTTCTTATGTGATTAGCAAATAGGATTAAAATTTATAATTTTTATTGTAATCAGAATTATAACCTAATTCAGAATTAAAAAAAAAAAAACTATGCTCAGTTTGCCATACCCCAAGAAGACAGTTTGGAGAAAGGCTCTTAGGAAAACACTCAGCATCAAATTAACAAACAAACAAGTTAACTAAGCATGCAAGTTTCCGTAGAAGAGTACACTCCTGGACTTTGAATGAAACTGAAGATGATTAACTTCAAGCCTGTCAAATTGTTAAGAAAACTGAAATGTGCAGAGATTAAGCAACTGCCTAAATCTACAGCTAGTCTTGCAGGATTTTTTTAGAAGATAACTTCACAATCTTCATGATCTCTAACTCAGTATTTCCTTCTGACTGGTTCTAGGTGAGCATCTGCCAGCAAAATAAATTAGGTCATGCATCTTTATCTTTAGATCTTTTAGGTAAATCACTAGTCCTCAATGAAAACCCATTTTTAAGGTATAAAAAGATGCCCAGACAAAACCCCAAATTACATGTGCAGCAAAACCCCTGCTACTTCAGTACATTAGCTACAGATCCAATAAATGTAAATGGTTGTTAAGCTTTTCAGCTTGAATGGCATCATTTTTTTATTGCACTTGGAAGAAAAATGTGGTGGCACCCACCCAAAATCATAAAACCAGGGCATCTAACAAAAGATGTTGTGAGCCTTGAGCTCCATTATAATTTCAGATTTGGTGTGCTTCCCACTCTGTAAATCACCTGAAATTTACAGCTGCACCTGCAAACTCAAGCGTGAATCTGAACTCTTAGATAAATAGAATTGCTCACAGTGTTCCCTGAATGTGCACTGTTAGCAAAACTGGGCCCTCGGCCCAAGAAGGGCTCTAGATTTAGCAAAACTGGCTGCTTCTATTTAGTCAAAATCACCTGGAACTTTGGAATTAAATACATTTAGAGATAGTCTCAATGTTTCAGATGGCTTAAAGGAGTCTATGATCAGTTATGTGGGAAAATAGATATTCCCTTGCATTGTTCATAAATGATCCATTTCCAACATTTTATATTTTTCCATTTCCTCTTTCATTAATGTTGTTATTCAGTCACTCAGTCGTGTCTGATATTTTGCAACCCTGTGGACTGAAGCAGTTCAGGCTTCCCTATCCTTCATCACCACCCAGAGCTCGCTCAAACTCCTGTCCATCAAGTCAGTGATGCCATCCACCTGACTCATCCTCTGTCATCCCCTACCCTCATAGCTTCAATTTTTCCCAAATCAGGGTCTTTTCTAGTGAACTGGCTCTTTGCATTAGGTGGCCAAAGTATTAGAGCTACAGCTTCACAATCAGTCCTTCCAATGAATATTCAGGACTGATTTCCTTTAGGATTGACTAGTTGGATCTCATTGCTATCCAAGGGACTCTCAAGATTCTTCTCCAGTACAATTCAAAAGCATCAATTTCTTAGCCCTCAGCCTTTTTTTTATAATCCAACTCTCACATCCATACATGACTACTGAAAAAATCATAGCTTTGACTATATGGACCTCTGTCAAAAAAAAGTTATGTCTCTGCTTTTTAATATGCTGTCTAGGTTGGTTATAACTTTTCTTACAAGGAGCGGGCATCTTTTAATTTCATGGCTGCAGTCACCATCTGCAGTGATTTTGGAGCCCAAGCAAATAAAGTCTGTCACTATTTCCATTGTTTCCCCATCTATTTGCCATGAAGTGATAGGATCAGATGCCATGATCTCATTTTTGAATGTTGAGTTTTAAGCCAGTTTTTTCCACTCTCCTCTTTTAGTTTCACAGGACACTCTTTAATTCCTCTTCCCATTCTGCCATAAGGATGGTGTTACTTGCATATCTGAGGTTATTGATATTTCTCTCAGCAACCTTAATTCCAGCTTGTGCTTCATCCAGCCTAGCATTTCACATGATGCATATAAGTTAAATAAGCAGGTGACAATATACAGCCTTGGTGTTTTCCTTTGCCAATTTGGAACCAGTTTTTGTTCCATGAAAGGTTCTAACTGTTGCTTCTTAACCTGCATATAGGTTTCTCAGGAGACAGGTAAGGTGGTCTAGTATTCCCATCTCTTGAAGAATTTTCCAGTTTGTTGTGATCCACACAGTCAAAGGCTTTGTCATAGTCAATAAAGCACAAGTAGACGTTTCTCTGGAACTCTCTTGCTTTTTCTATGATCCAGAGGATGTTGGCAATTTGATCTCTGGTTCCTCTGCCTTTTCTAAATCCAGCTTGAGAGTCTAAAAGTTCTCGGTTCACGTACTGTTGAAGCCTAGCTTGGAGAATTTTCAGCATTACTTTCCTAGTGTGTGAGATAAGTGCAATTGTGCAGTAGTTTGAACATTTTTTGGAGTTGCCTTTCTTAGGCATTGGAATGAAAACTGACTTTTTTCTGTCCTGTGACCACTGCCGAGTTTTCCAAATTTGCTGGCATATTGAGTGCAGCACTTTCACAGCATCATCTTTTAGGACTTGAAATAGCTCAGCTAGAATTCCATCACCTCCACTACCTTTTTTTGAAGTGACACTTCCAAAGTCCCACTAGACTTCGAACTCCAGGATGTCTGGCTCCAAGTGAGTGATCACATAATCATGGTTCTCTGGGTTATTAAATCTTTTTTATATAGTTCTGTGTATTCATGCCATCTTTTCTTAATATCTTCTGCTTCTATCAGGTCAATACCATTTCTGTCCTTTATTGTGCCCATTTTTGCATGAAATGTTCCCTTGGTGACTCTAATTTTCTTGAAGAGATCTCTAGTCTTTCCCATTCTGTTGTTTTCCTCTATTTCTTTGCATTGATCTCCAAGGAAGGCTTTCTTATCTCTTCTTGCTATTTTCTGGAACTCTGCATTCAGATGGATATATGTTTCCTTTTCTCCCTACCTTTAGCTTCTCTTCTTTTCTCAGTTATTTGGAAAGCCTCATCAATCAAACATTTTGCCTTTTTGCATTTCTTTTTCTTGGGGATGATCTTGGTCACTGCCTCCTGTACTATGTCATGAACTTCTGTCCATAGTTATTCTGGCACTCTGTCTATCAGATCTAATAACTTGAATCTATTTCTCACTTCCACTGTATAATCATAAGGGTTTGATTTGAGTCAGACCTGAATGGTCTAGTGGTTTTCCCTGGTTTCTTCAATTCAAGTCTGAATTTGGCAATAAGGAGTTCATTATCTCAGCCACAGTCAGCTCCTGGTCTTGTTTTTGCTAACTGTATGGACCTTCTCCATCTTTGGCTGCAAAGGATATAATCAGTATGATTTTGATATTGACCATCTGGTGATGTCCATGTGTAGAGTCTTCTCTTGTGTTGTTGGAAGAGGGAGTCTGCTATGACCAGTGCGTTCACTGGCAAAATCTGTTAGCCTTTGCCCTGCTTCATTCTGTACTCCAATGTCAAATTTGCCTATTACTCCACGTATCTCTTGACTTCCTACTTTTGCATTCCAGTCTCCTATGATGAAAAGGACATCTTTTTGTATGTGTTAGATCTAGAAGGGCTTATAGGTCTTCATAGAATTATTCAACTACAGCTTCTTCAGCATTATTGGTTGGGGCATAGACTTGGATAACTGTGATATTGAACGGTTTGCCTTGAAAACAAACAGAGATCACGCTGTCATTTTTGAGATTGCACCCAAGGACTGCATTTCAGACTCTTCTGTTGACTATGAGGGCTACTCCATTTCTTCAAAGGGATTCTTGCCCACATATTAGATACAATGGTCATCTGAATTAAATTTGCTCTCCATTCCTGTCCATTTTAGTTCACTGATTCCTAAAATGTTGATGTTCACTCTTGCCATCCCCTGTTTGCCCACTTCCAATTTACCTTGATTCATGGACTTAACTTTATCTTAAATCTTTTTGCTC
This sequence comes from Bison bison bison, assembly GCF_000754665.1. Classification (NCBI taxonomy): domain Eukaryota; kingdom Metazoa; phylum Chordata; class Mammalia; order Artiodactyla; family Bovidae; genus Bison; species Bison bison. Next base: position 6,713,896 of record NW_011495048.1, read on the forward strand.
TTTACTGCGTTGAAGTTTATTTCCATCACCAGTCACATCCACAGCTGGGCATTGTTTTTGCTTTGACTCCATCTCTTCACTCTTTTTGGAGCTATTTCTCCACTGATCTCCAGTAGCATATTGGGCACCTAACGACCTGGGGAGTTCATCTTTCAGTGTCATATCTTTTTGCCTTTTCATTGTTCACGGGTTTATCAAGACAAGAATACTGAAGTGTTTTGCCATTCCCTTCTCCAGTGAACTACGTTTTGTCAGAATTCTCCATCATCACCTGTCTGTGTTGGGTGGCCCCACATGGGCATGGCTCATAGTTTCATTGAGTTAGACACGGTTGTGGTCCATGTGACCAGTTTGATTAGTTTCTGTGATTGTGGTTTTCATTCTGTCTTCCGGGAGGAAGGTTTCTAGGGCACAAATGTTAAGGAGGTTCTCATAAGGGCAGTACAAGTGTTGGTTCAGCCCCCTAGTGTGAATGCAATCTTAAATTTTGCCCCCTAAGTGCCTCACTCATATCACTCTGGTCTCTGCAATAGCCCATTTTTGGAATTACCTCACTGCCTTATCAATTGGCTTCCAAATTTTCAGTGCCTCCCCAAGATGGCTAGCTTCTGGGGTGTCCTTCTGCACTAGAGCACTGATTCTTAATTGTATTTAGGAGCCTCTCTCCTATTTCCTTATCAATGCTCCAGTTCTTTTTGCACTGTTGATGTGCAGAATGCTGTCACATAGACAACTTTATAAATAGCTTTTCCATTTTTTAGATAAAAAGACTGAAAGAAATTGATGTAAGCTCCCCAGGTAGTGCTTGAATATTGTAGAAAAATGCCTGGATACTAAGGAATGTATTTTTTAGTGTCCGCCAGTGCTCACTTCCTCTTTGGTGTTATCACCTAGTGTAACTAAATCTCACCGTCCATCTACAGCCTCCAGTAGAGGACTCTCTGCTAGGAAGGGATTCTTCCTCACACGTGTACAGGGAGCTACCACTCACATTGCTGTCCACAACAGATCCTGTGTTTCCTAGTTTGTCACATACACTCTAAATTTCATATTGATTGTTGTTTTTCAATAATGTTACATGCATTGGTTTTATCACGTTGGCGTATTTTAGTTTCTTTATGGTCTGGTTTTTTCACATTCAGACTTTTACTTTATAAATCACAAATCTTTCATTCTCTCACCTCAAAACAGTGTATAATCAGGTAACTGAAGTTATAGATTTGGAGGCTGGGATTCTCAGTTGCACCACTAAAATGAATTCGCATTTGCAGTCCCACTATATCTCTGATCAATATAAGTCCTGCCAGCATCTCTTCCCCTCGTCTTTACTACTGCCTTTTAATTCCTGGAGAAGGCAATGGCAACCCACTCCAGTCCTCTTGCCTGGAAAATCCCATGGATGGAGGAGCCTGGTAGGCTGCAGTCGATGGGGTCGCTAAGAGTCAGACACGACTGGGTGACTTCGCTTTTGCTTTTAATTGGTAACCAAAGAATCTCATTGCAATTCCTCAAAATGAAGGTAACATATTGTTTTTAAAAATGACTAAGCAACCTCTAGGCTGAAGTCCAACTACACAGTGTGTATGGGTTTGGTAGCATTATACCAGATTTTCTTATTAAAATCTGTACGCAGGAGTGACCCATTACTAAGATGTTCAGTGATTTTAGAAATGAGGTTGAGAGGCATTATCACCAAATAATCTCTTTTTCTAAAACAATTTAACCCTCCTTGTCAATAGCAATGATGGTAACAAGTTTTTTGGCATGGGACTCACCAATTCTAAGCCACATTATTAGAAATGATATGTGGTTTGTTTGTTTGTTTGCTTATTTGTGATACTTCAGTTAAAAACTAAATTATATAGCAGTAGACAAAGAAATTATTTAATTCAACTCTTACTGACATAAAGATGAGAACAAAAGCCAAGGAAAGATTATTCAGTTTCCCCCAAAACAGAGATGATTCTTTCTCAAATAAATGTTAATAAAGAAATTACTTTTTTAAATTAATTTATTTATTTTAATTGGAGGCTAATTACTTTACAATATTGTAGTGGTTTTTGCCATACATTGACATGAATCAGCCATGGGTATACATGTTTCCCCCATCCTGAACCCCTCTCTGTGAGTGTTTTAAATTGTGGGTTTTGGTGATGGGAATATTTAGTATTGATATTGTTTTAATTTTCATAATGGAGAATTTTGAACATGCACATAAATAGCTTTGTATGAAAAATTCTCATCTACCTACCACTTGAATTCAGCACCATCAACATTGGTCAGTCTTGGCCCAGACTCACCCTTATTCAACCTTCCTCCTTCAGATGATTTTGAATGTATCTGAGAAATTATATCACTTCATCTGTTAATATTTCAGTATGCAATTTCAAAACTGACAACCCATTGTTGTTGTTCAGTCACCCAGTCGGGTCTGATTCTTTACAACCCCAAAGATTGCAGCATGCCAGGCCTCTTTCTGTGTTGTATCTTTTTGTCGTCTTATATGGTTCAGGAGGTTCTCATGGCAAGGATATGGGGCTAGTTTTGCTATTCTCTCCTCCAATGGATCACGTCTTGTCAGAACTCTCCACTATGACATGTGCATCTTGGGTGGCCCTACACAACATGGCTCACAGCTTCACTGAGTTACACAAGCCCCTTCACCACGGCAAGGCAGTGATCTGTGAGGGGAAGAACTCATTAACTTTACCATAATATTAGTATTCGATGTAAAATTTTAATTAATTTATTATTATCATCAAATATCTAGTCAACATAGATATTTCCAGTTATCCATTACTAAAAACTTAAATTTAGGCCTTACTTTTCCTCTTACTGCTGTATGGCTTCATTCTTCTTATCTGTAAAAAGAAGTTAAAAGCCTCACCTGAAAGGGGCGTTGAGGATTAAATGTAATGAAGTAAATATAAATATATTTAAAGATATTTCACAATGCAATTTTAGATTTGTAGAATATATACTAAATCTAAGTCATCAGAAAGTCATCAAGGGCAAATATAAAAATAAAATTGAGACTGGAAAAACTATAAATCACACTCTGACCATCTTCAGATTCTTTTATGTTCTCTCTTCCTCCTCCATCCAGAGCCATTGCTCTCACTCCTTCTTCACTCATATTTACCTATTTGCGCCCCTCAAAATGATTACAATTACCTCTTTGTCACTTGGAAATGAAGACGAGCAATACTGCACTATGATACCGAAGTTAATGACGCAAAAAAAAAAAACAAAAAAACAAGAGTGGCAATGTATAAATTTTCTCACTTATTTTAGAGAATCACTTTGAACTTATGGGGCCATTTCTAAGCAGAGAAAATTTCTCTCTGCATCTGAATTCATAGAAGTGACAGCTAACTCTAACTGTATATTTATAAAAAGTAGCTAATCTCCTACAATAAAGATATATTTCATAACTTAACCTAATCATTTTTCACTCATAGAAAAATAGAGTGCCAATTTCCTTCCTATTTTACTTTGTCACAGAATTTTTCTTATTTTGATATTATTTCAAATGAAATATGGGAAATGAAAGTTTGAATTGTTGAAACTCAGTTCAAAATACATTTTTAATGATAAAAATGCTCAGTTTTTAGTAATAAATGTTCAGGTTTTGCCTCCTATGAGCAGTGTACATGTGAGCATATTTTTTCACAGTTTCACTAACATCTTTCTAAATTTTTGCCTATTTGGTATGTAAAAATAATGTCTTTTGTTTTAAGTTAAGCACCTTTGGTTATTAGTACAGTTGAATATTTGATATTTTATTGGCTATTTCATTGGTTTCTTATATTTATACACTGTTTGATTTTTGTATTGGATCATTTGTCTTTTTTTATCTTGAACTTTTTTATCATATGTACACAGGAGAGGTTTCATTTCCCTTTTTTACAGGTTCCAAACTGGCTCTGAACTTTCTATAATTTTGACTGACATTGTGTATCTTGAATACTAATAATCACTGGAGTTGCATGGTATTTAAATGTTGAAGATTTCAATGTATTCATTGGAATAAATTCCCATCACACATCAGTATTACAAAGGTCTTTTAAAGATAATAAATTGAAAGTGACGTTTCCTGGATGCACAGTCAGAGAGATGGCAAACTTATGACCAGAAACAAGATTCCATATATCATTACCAACTCTCTCCTTTTTTCTTTTTCTTTTTTAAATCTGTTACCATAGAAAATAGAAAACTACATCTAGGCAAGGCATCTGTGGAAAGCCAACCAATTGATTTTTGTTTTGTTTTATTTTGTTGTTGTTGTTTTGTTTTATGATCCTATCTTCTGTATGTGAGGAGCAGCAGATAAAATTCCATCGAGTAAACCTAAGCACTTGCTGGATGAGTAAGGGAGTGATAGTCTCTCAGTTGTGTCCAGCTCTTTGTGACCCCATGGACTATAGCCTGCCAGGATCCTCTGCCCGTGGAATTCTCCAGGCAAGAATACTGGAGTGGGCTGACATTTCCTTCTCCAGGGGATCTTCCTGATCTTCCTGATCTTCCTGATCCAGAGATGGGTCTCCTGAATTCCAGGCAGATTCTTTACCATCTGAGCCACCAGGGAAGTCTACTATTGGGAGACATTTCTAAGTATAAAGACAGGTCAACTTTAAAAATATCAGCAGATACATGCTTGACTTCAGATTATAATCTATAGACAATATATTAGACTATGTATTGAATCCATAAACCTTTTCCAAAGGAATACCTGAGACAGAAGTAGCAATAAAGTTATAAAGGACAATCATCAATCAGATGAAATAATTTAGATGAAACTTGTCTCTCTCAAAGAGATGGTGACTAAGCAAGTGGTAAGGAAGGAAATATAATGTGCTTAACTTTATATGAAAAATAATGTTCAGCTCCATGTTGCTGAATATAGTTCTGTTTTTGCCACATATTCTCTACTTCAAATTATTTGCTGGATAACCAGACATGTTCTGAGAGATATAAGAGAAGGAAAGGAAAGCTCTTTTACTGGCAGGGAAAGGCTGGATTTGTGGAAGATGTCTTCTACATTTGCTCAAATAATTTTAGAGTTATTTTTGCAATTCCCCTCAAAATTTGTTTTCTGCCCACTGTATTTTATTTAAACAATGACCTTGAAAAATAAGAATAATGACAACTTGAGTATTATGCATTTCACTAATATTAATTTAAAATAACAAATGGCTGTTAGTCCATTTTGTTTTGTCCTATAACCCTCCTTACTAAGAAGTTCATTAAAAGGAGAAACAATTTTTGTCATTATTAATGATATTCAATAGAATATCATTATCAGAACCTAAAAAGCAAAGTTAAAGGAGGGCCTTTCAGGAATAGAAGCAATATTTGGTCTCTCTTATTTATTATCATGTCCTCAGGGTCAGATTTGGTGCCTGGCATATAATGTTAGTTATATCCCATGGACTGTAGCCCACCAGGCTCCTCTATACGTGGAATTTTCCAGGCAAGAATACTGTAGTCACTTGCTGCTTCCTTCAGACACTCAATAATTCTTACTAAGTAAATAAAAGAAAAATTCAGAATTCCAGAACCATTTGATTAAGCAAGAATTTCTTAGTGTGACTCTGATATTGAGTTTACGCATACCTGTGGAACAAAGACTCCTTTGGGCAGTTTTACAAGATTAAGAATTTAAAAATATAAACTTTTACTTAAAAATTACCTAAATTAACCAAATACATTTATAAGCATAATAAATAATTATTTGATAAAGAAATTAGTTATACAATACATGCAAATCCACTTTCTACTATTAATGATAATGGAAACACTCTATTCCCACTCTATGTGGGAAATATTGTGTTAGAATACTATTTTTCTGACAGTTTTCCAGAACAACCATCTCCAGCAAACATGCATTATTAATTGAAAATGACAGAATCAAAACAATCTACCAGAATGGCCTATTATGCAATTGAGGCTTACTATGTTAGAAAATATAATTACTTAATTATAAGGAAAATGGAAATTTATAAATTGTCAAGTAAATCTACATTAAATATAGTTCACTGCTTTTTTTTTTATTATTTTAAGATTACCGTATGAGGATTTAGAGAGAGCAAAATGTTTTTAGTTATAAAAATGTTAATTAAGGATTTTTTTCTTTCCTCTGTGAGTCTTACATTCTCTGAGATCTGGCTAGGACAATTAATACAATTTTGTGTTTGTGCTTTGAGAACTTTCCTTTCAGAAATTTTCAATAGAGGATAAAATATCTGTATCTCTCTACTTCATTGACTCTCCATCTGTTGTCAGCAATTATTTGAGAGAGTGCTTCTTATTTTCTTCACACTGTCTCTTAATTTCTTTTTATCTTTTAGCAGTTTCATAATTAACTCTATATTATGGTAAATATCCTTGGGGAAAATACTACAAAGATATTTAGTGCAGAGTATTTACATTACAGAGGACTTGAGGTGATCTGGCTCCCATAATGGGTATATAAATCCCCTTTAATTTTTTATTGAGGAATAGATGTTACACATTTTGTTGTTAGTATTGTTCTTGGTAAAAACAAAATAATTATGTAAATTGAAACAAATTGGATGGATGGTTTTCTTTTCAGAACAAAAAGTAGGTATCCTGAAACATCAGATCAGATCACATCAGTCGCTCAGTCGTGTCTGACTCTTTGTGACCCCATGAATCACAGCACGCCAGGCCTCCCTGTCCATCACCAACTCCTGGAGTTCACTCACACTCACGTCCATCGAGTCAGTGATGCCATCCAGCCATCTCATCCTCTGTCGTCCCCTTCTCCTCTTGCCCCCAATCCCTCCCAGCATCAGAGTCTTTTCCAATGAGTCAACTCTTCGCATGAGGTGGCCAAAGTACTGGAGTTTCAGCTTTAGCATCATTCCTTCCAAAGAAATCCCAGGGCTGATCTCCTTCAGAATGGACTGGTTGGATCTCCTTGCAGTAATTGAAAAGTAAATCCAGTATAAATTGCTGAAATTTTCCAACATCAAATCAAAAGTGATATTTGGTTTATTTAGCCCTTTAAGTCCATCAACGAGCTCTTGTTAACTAGTCCATGTTATTGTGAATGCAAAAATATCATTTTATTAAATATATATTTGATATATATATTTTATATTTATATAAATTATATATAATATATTTTATATTTATATAAATTATATATAAAATATAATATATATTTAATACATATTTTATAATATATAATACATAAATAATATATATTTATAAAATATAACCTATTATTTAAATGAATTGTCATGCATTTCTGGATGTTTTTGGAGGTGTGATTCACAGAAGAAACTGTAACATTTCAGAATGTGGTGTTAATAGCAGTTTCAAATAGAATGAGAAACAAAGTGCCACTCTCTACTTCAACAGAGGTTGAGTGGGGGAATGGGAAATGAATTCTAAAGCTAATTTGCAAAGGCATTTGAGGTAACAAAATTAGAAATAGTTTCCACAAGTTGAAATTCTTTTATGCTGTCATGAAGAATAGTAGGACAGAGTCTGAAATTGTTACATTATATGTTCCTACTCAATAAGTTATTCTTCTTGATTTAGGGATATACATTAAACATTGCAGAAAGCCTTCTTATACAAAATAACTACAATCTTAGAAGTAGAAAAACAACTACTATAAATACTGTACAAAAAAAACAAGTTGAAAATATGCTTCTGGATAGCTAAGCCAAAATATTTTCTTATAGTAATATAAATTAAATGATAAATGCAATTAAGAATCTCACATATTAATTAATTGAAGATTATGACACTTTTGAGACTATAAATTTGAGCAGTACTAAAAATGACTCGAATATTCCCAAATTTTTGCTTCTACCTTCATTCTTAACTTCAAGGGTGATAGATGATCCCATTTTAAGATTTCACCTGCTATATACAACATGGAGAAAATCCTCTGATTTTGTGTATCATATATTATTTTTATTTACTCTAGCAATATAACTTAATATTAAAATGTTCTTGGAATAGAAGAGAAAACACTAAAACAACTTCCATAGGACCAATCTTAACAACTCATGGTCAAACATACTTTAGCTTCTGGTTACACTTTGCTCTCTACATCCTTAGACTTTGGGAAGCGAGTTCTTTGCTAAATTGAGCACGATCTTGGATTTTGGCCACATGTGGATTTGAATCTCAGCTGGGCTATTTACCAGCTGTGTAACATGGAGAAAGTACTTATCTCCAAAACTTTATTCCCTGTACGAGAATAAGGGAATATGCTTGGTAGATCTTATAATATGTGATTGTTATTAAAACTAAGTGACATTCATGTAAAGCATTTATCACAAGCTCTGGTGTATATAAATTTTTTGTTAACTGCTAATTATCAGTAGTATCATCACTGTATCTTTACAAATTAAGATGGAACAAAAGGACATGATAAGAGAGACCTTTTGGAAAGATGTGAGGAAGAAAATGAAAATGAGAAAGAAGACAGGAAGAAATGGAGAATACTCTGGAGTAAGTGCTTGCAAATGTTGAAATGGGCATTATCAAAGTCATTAACTAGACAATGAAGAAGGAGGCTAATATTTACTGAGCAATTGCAAGAGTCTTCAAAACACTGAAATTGAGGCTCAGAAAAGTTAAGCAGTTGTACCAAAGTCATATTTCTAAAATATTATTCACAAGGAAGAATTAATATCAGTATTTTGATCCCCTTGGCTAAGTTAAATCATTATTAGTCTCTTACATCCTCCATATGATGCTACTATGGGGATAATTACTCTTGAGGAAACACGTACCTGACACCAGAGTTCGACTATAAGGATCCTGACATTATTAGTTACCCCCAAATAATCTGGTTTACTGATGAACTAAATAGTAAATCTGCTGGTCACCAAATCCCATCATGGAGGTGAAGGATTTCCCCCAGATCATAAAGCAATGAAAAAACATCAGCTAATTGTCCTACAATTCAACTCAGTTCTGACCCTGTCTATCCAGAGATAATGACAGAATCAATAGGTTAAGGCTCAGTCTTGCAAGATTAACTCCCCTCTCCACTTCAGAGCCCAGTCACAGTTCCAGGTTATCACCTGACTGACCTGCTACAGATTGGAAGTTCCAATGACCCACACTCTGAGCTTTCCTTGGATACAATCTCAAAAATGACAGAACGATCTCTATTTGTTTCCAAGGCAAACCATTCAATATCACGGTAATTCAAGTCTAGGCCCTGATCAGTAACGCTGAAGAAGCTGAAGTTGAACGGTTTTATGAAGACCTACGAGACCTTTCAGAACTAACACCCAAAAAAGATGTCCTTTTCATTATAGAGGATTGGAATGCAAAAATAGGAAGTCAAGAAACACCTGGAGTAACAGGCAATTTTTGACCTTGGAGTACAGAATGAAGCAGGGCAAAGGCTAATAGAGTTCTGCCAAGAGAACTCACTGATCATAGCAAACACCCTCTTCCAACAACACAAGAGAAGACGCCACACATGGACATCATCAGATGGTCAACACCAAAATTATATCGATTATATTCTTCACAGCCAAAGATGGAGAAGCTCTATACAGTCAGCAAAAAAAAGATCAGGTGCTGACTGTGGTTCAGATCATGAACTCCTTATTGCCAAATTCAGACTTAATTGAAGAGAGTGGGGAAAACCACTAGACCATTCAGGTACGACCTAAATCACATCCCTTATGACTATACAGTGGAAGTGAGAAATAGATTTAAGGAACTAGATCTGATAGACAGAGTGCCTGATGAACTATAGACAGAGGTTTGTGACATTGTACAGGACACAGGAATCAAGACCATCCCCAAGAAAAAGAAATGCAAAAAAGCAAAATGGCTGTCTGAGGAGGACTTACAAATAGCTGTGAAAAGAAGAGAAGTGAGAGCAAAGGAGAAAAGAAAAGATATAAACATCTGAATGCAGAGTTCCAAAGAATAGCAAGGAGAGATAAGAAAGCCTTCCTTGGAGATCAATAGAGGAAAACAAAAGAATGAGAAAGACTAGAGATCTCTTCAACAAAATTTGAGATACCAAGGGAACATTTCATGCAAAGATGTTCTCAATAAAGACAGAAATGGCAGGGACCTAACAGAAACAGAAAATATTAAGAAGAGGTGGCAAGAACACATGGAAGAACTATACAAAAAAGATCTTCGTGATCCAGATAATCATGATGGTGTGATCACTCACCTAGAGCCAGACATCCTGGGATGTGAGGTCAAGTGAGCCTTAGAAAGCATCACTATGAACAAAGCTAGTGGAGGTGATGGGATTCCAGCTTAAATCCTAAAAGATGATGCTGTGAAAGTGCTACACTCGATATGCCAGCAAATTTGGAAAACTCAGCAATAGCCACAAGACTGGAAAAGTCAGCTTTCATTCCAATCCCAAAGAAAGGTAATGCCAAAGTATGCTCATACTACCGCACAATTGCACTCATCTCACACACTAGTAAAGTAATGCTCAAAATTCTCCAAGCCAAGCTTCAGCAATACATGAACCGTGAACTTCCAGATGTTCAAGCTGGTTTTAGAAAAGGAACCAGAGATCAAATTACCAACATCCGCGGGATCATCAAAAAAGCAAGAGGGTTCCTGAAAAACATCTATTTCTGCTTTATTGACTATGCCAAAGCCTTTGACTGTGTGGATCACAATAAACTGTGGAAAATTCTGAAGGAGATGGGAATACCAGACCACCTGACCTGCCTATTGAGAAACCTGCATGCAGGTCAGGAAGCAACAGTTAGAACTGGACATGGAACAACAGACTGGTTCCAAATAGGAAAAGGACTATGTCAAGGCTATATATTATCACCCTGCTTATTTAACTTATATGCAGACTACATCATGAGAAACACTTGGGCTGGAAGAAGCACAAGCTGGAATCAAGATTTCCAGGAGAAATATCAATAACCTCAGATATGCAGATGACACCACTTTTATGGCAGAAAGTGAAGAAGAACTAAAGAGCTTTATGATGAAAGTGAAAGTGGACAATGAAAAAGTTGGCTTAAAGCTCAACATTCAGAAAATGAAGATCATGGCACCTGGTCCCATCACTTCATGGGAAATAGATGGGAAAACAGTGGAAACAGTGTTAGACTTTATTTTTCTGGGCTCCAAAATCACTGCGGATGGTAATTGCAGCCATGAAATTTAAAGATGCTTACTCCTTGGAAGGAACGTTATGACTAACCTAGACAGCATATTAAAAAGCAGAGACATTACTTTGTCAACAAAGGTCCTTCTAGTCAAGGCTATGGCTTTTCCAGTAGTCATGTATGAATGTGAGAGTTGTCCTATAAAGAAAGCTGAGCACCGAAGAATTGATGCTTTTGAAGTGTGGTGTTGGAGAAGACTCTTGAGAGTCCCTTGGACTGCAAGGAGATCCAGCCAGTCCATCCTAAGGAGATCAGTCCTGGGTATTCATTGGAAAGACTGATGTTGAAGATGAAACTCTAATACTTTGGCCACCTGATGTGAAGAGCTGACTCATTGGAAAAGACCCTGATGCTGGGAAAGATTGAGGGAAGGAGGAGAAGGGGATGACAAGGGATAAGATGGTTGGATGGCATCACCGACTCAATGGACATGGATTTGGGTAGACTCCAGCAGTTGGTGGTGGACTGCCTGGCATGCTGCAGTTCATGGGGTCACAAAGAGTCGGACACGACTGAGTGACTGAACTGAACTGAACTTCCCTGGTGGCTCAGCTGGTAAAGAATCTGTCTGCAATGTGGGAAACCTGAGTTTTATCCCTGGGTTGGAAAGATCCCCTGTAGAAGGGACTGGCTACCCACTCCTGTATTCTGGCATGAATAATTCCATGGACTGTATAGCCCATGGGGTTGCAAAAAGTCAGACACGAATGATTTTCACTTTCATTTTGGGTTCAATTAATTTTCTAAAGCAGTTCACAGAACTCAGAGAAACATTATACCTTTTAGATTATTGGTTTATGAGAAAAAAGTTATAACTCTGGAATAGCCAGATGGAAAAAATGAATAGGACAAGTTATGGAGAAAGTGTTCAGAGTTTTCATGCCCTCTGAGTGCTCCATTCTCTCTGCATCTCCACTTATTCATCAGCTTGGGAGCTCTCCAAATCCTGTCCGCTGGGGGTTTTATGAAGGCTTCATTATAAGCTTAATTGGTTAATTTAATGGCATTGGTGACTGAATTCAATCTTCACTCTCTCTCTCCTCTCCCAGAACATCAGGAATTGGTACTGAAAGCTCCAACTATTCACGGTTTCTTTGCAACCATTCCTTAATCTTTACATGCTTTCCAACTGTACCTTTATTAGGATTAAGCCAGTTATTTTGTGTTATGAAAAAATGACTTCCATTTCATATTTATGGCCCTGAAGCGATTTCAGAAGTGATAACAAGAGACCAAATATTATGACAAAAGGTGTTCATATTGTTTTTTTTTTTTTCATATTGTTTTTATTACACAGGATATTCCAAAGGTTTGGGGGACTGTGATCCAGGAACTGTGGACAAAGATCAAACATATCTGAATAACCAAAACATATCTCTGATAAATCAGAATATCATACTTAGTCATTGAACTGATACGTCTTATTCCTGTTATTAATTTTCCCACATGTAAAGGGAAGATTGGATCTTTATGATTTTCCAAAACAATAGACTGGTTCCAAATCAGGAAAGTACGTCAAGGTCGTATATAGTCACCCTGCTTATTTAACTTGTATGCAGAATACATCATGAGAAATGAGGGACAGGATGAAGCACAAGTTGGAATCAAGATTGCCAGGAGAAATATCAATAACATCAGATATGCAGTTGACACCACCGCTATGGCAGAAAGTGAAGAAGAACAAAAGGGCCTCTTGATGAAAGTGAAAGAAGAGAGTGAAAAAGTTGGCTTAAAACTCAACATTCAGAAAGCTAAGATCATGGCATCCAGTCCCATTGCTTCATAGCAAATAGACAGGGAAACAATGGAAACAGTGAGAGACTTTATTTTGGGGAGATCCAAAATTACTGCAGAAGGTGACTACAGTCATGAAATTAAAAGACGCTTGCTCCTTGGAAGAAAAACTATGACCAAACTAGACAGCATATTAAAAAGCAGAGACATTGCTTTACCAACAAAAGTCCATCTCATCAAGGCTATGGTTTTTCAAGTAGTCATGTATGGATGTGAGAGTTGGACTATAAAGAAAGCTGAGTGCCAAAGAATTGATTCTTTTAAACTGTGGTGTTGGAAAAGACTCTTGAGAGTCCTTTGGACTGCAAGGACATCCAACCAGTCCATCCTAAGGGAAATCAGACCTGAATATTCATTGGAAGGACTGGTGCTGAAGCTGAAACTCCAATATTTTGGCCACCTGATGCAAAGAGCTGACTCATTGGGAAAGACCCTGATGCTGGGAAAGATTGAAAGCAGGAGGAGAAGGGGACGACAGAGGATGAGATGGTTGGATGGTATCACTGACTCGATAGATCTGAGTTTGTGTAGGCTCCAAGTGTTGGTGATGGACAAGGAAGCCTGGCGTGCCGCAGTCCATGGGGTCACAAAGAGTCAGACACGACTGAGTGACTGAACTGAACTGAGCTGAAAAATCCCTTAACTGGCCGTAGTGTAATGGTGACGTTAGTCTTCTTTGAAATCACTCAAATTGACTGAAATAAAAATATTTGCATAATGTAAGAGCTGTGAGTTTCAGTTTTATTTGAGGACTTACTCAGGACTATAGGCCCAGGAAAGAGCTTCTCATATAGTGCTGAAAAACTGCTTTACAGAGGTAGGAGAAGATCCTTTCAACTATGTTTCAGCATGTTATTAACCATACATCTTGTTAGTTATGTGGATCAGACATCTCAGTTAATGAATTTAGTATTTATGTACCAAAAGATGCAAGAATCTGGTGTTACTGAAATTCTTCCATTTTAACTATCTAGGGGCCCATGTATCCAAAACACAGGATGTTTCATCCTAAATCCCTTTGAGGGTGTGTTTCGGTCAGGAACTTGATCCATATATTACGGGGAGGATACCCATCATCAGTCCTTATTTATCCTCATTTGACATGTATTCAACTATTGCTGCGGAACACTGTGCATAGTGTTTCTTCTATTATTCTTGAATTTTATATAAAATTGCCTTTCCAAAGAGATCTATACATTTTATATATGCATCATCTATACAAGTAGAATATAGGCCAACAAATTAAATATTTTGGTATTTCCACAAATCCTAGCTCAGAGTTGAAAAGCAATCTTTGAATAGGAATTTGAATGAGTCACCAAGGAGAAAGCATACCCAGGACAAATGGCATATTCTCTAAAATACATGATGAATATGATTATGATGAAATGATACATTGCTCAGAATAAAAGCAAGCAGGATGGAAATGGATGAAGAGGCTGTTAATTCTACTCTGATCTTAAAACTACCTTGTACAGCTATTAAAGAAGTCTGCTCTTTGAGGCCATGAGCAAAAGAATCAATCACCTACAACTTTACACACATCCACAGAACCTGGAATTATCTTACATGACGATAGTTACCTTATCTCTTGAATGTGAACCAAGAGCCTTAAGTACACCAACAAGTCTTGATTCACTATTCTAATTCTAGGAATATATTCAAAGAGAAAACTAACCAAATTTTAAGGACAAATACTCTCATTGAAGAATTAGAGTAACTGATATTTGGAAATTGCTCTAGTCCAAAAATAAGAGCTTGTTCAACTATATCATGGTTATCTAGTCAATTAGTATTACATACACTGTGAAGACTTACATATATGAAGGATATAATGCCACTGAGGAAATGAGAAGATAGACAATTCAAAAATTATCCTTGTAACTCATAATTAAATAGAACAATATATACTTAAAATATAGACATGTCAAATATTATCCTTTTATTTTCTCTAAAAAGAAATTATTTTTAATTTTTATAGTTTAAAATTGTCTCTATTCTTAAAAATTTTAATGCTGAGCATGCTAAACATTTTATAGTCACAATAACTTTAAAGACTAATACAATTAAAACATTATTATGTATTTACTAACAACATCATTTATAATTTATTATGCTTATTGATAATATATATTGACTAATATAAAGTTATAAGTGGATATTCTAATAAATAGTTAATTGAACTGAGAAAGTCAATGATTAACCTTATTCTACTAGTTTTTATAGTGATTAGACTAACTTATACTTGACAGGTGTATTGTACATAAGGACAGCTAAAGTGTTTTAATTTTCTTTTAATTTACTTTCTCCACTGCTGAGATAAAATATGTTGGGTATAGCTAAGTTTATGGATTCAACTACTCTGACCCACTTAGAACATCCATACAAAGTTGGAGGACAAGTGGCATATTTACAATCCGAATTTGCTGCATGGATGTGTGTGAGTAAGTCACAATGAATTCTTTTAAAGGAAAATAAGAGCTTTAAAATAAAACTCTTCACCCTTTATGATCACTCTCTTGCAGAGTTCATTTACTTTTATGGTCTCAACCATTATTTCTATGTCATACAACCCCCAAATCTGTATTTTCATCTATGCTCACTCACCCAAGTTCCAAATCAATACTTCATACACAGTTCCACTTAGATGTCTAACAGTCACTGCAGACTCACAAAAACACACAATAACTGTTCCAACTTAAAATCAGGTTCTATTTTATAACTTTCCAATATTGCTAATAGCATCAAAATGTGTCTAGTGTACTACACCATCTCTCTTATCTCAGCATTAACAACTTGATGTTTAAATTCCTCTGGGCACTACAGCTACTGAGTTAGATAAATCAGCATGTTCTCTTGACATTTTTACTAATCTTCTGTACCTTTCTATCGCAATACCTTGACCTTTAATCAGACCTTCATCACATCACACCTAGAGACTTGCAGTCTTCTTTGTCTTGAGTATCTTTAAGTGCATCAGAAGAGTTATCAGTTGAATTCAGTTAAGTCGCTCAGCTGTGTATGACACTTTGCGACCTATGGACTGCAGCACACAGGTTTCCCTGTCCAACACCAGTGACCAGAGCTTGTTCAAACTCATGTCCATCGGGTCAGTGATGCCATCCAACCATCTCATCCTCTGTCATCCCCTTATCCACCTGCCTTCAAACTTTCCCAGCATCAAGGTCTTTTCAAAGGAGTCAGTTCTTCACATCAGGTAGCCAAAGTATTGGAGCTTCAGCATCAGTCTTTCCAATGAATATTCAGGACTGATTTCCCTTAGGATTGACTGGTTTTATCTCCTTGCACTCCAAAGGACTCTCAAGAGTCTTCTCCAACACCACAGTTCAAAAGCATCAATTCTTAAGCGCTCAACTTTCTTTATGATCCAACTCTCACATCCATACATAACTACTGCAAAAAACATAGCTTTGACTAAATGGACCTTTGTCCAAAAAAGTTATGTCTCTGCTTTTTAATATGCTGTCTAGGTTGGTCGTAGTTTTTCTTCCAAGGAGCAAGTGTCTTTTAATTTCATGGCTGCAGTCACCATCTGCACTGATTTTGGAGCCCCCAAAAATAAAGTCTCTCACTCTTTCCATTATTTCCCTATCTATTTGCCATGAAGTGATGGCACTGGATGCCATGATCTTAGTTTTCTGAATGCTGAGCTTTAAGCCAACTTTTTCACTCTCCTCTTTCATTTTTATCAAGAGGCTCTTTAGTTCCTCTTTGCCTTCTGCCATAGGGTGGTATCATCTGCACATTTGAGGTTATTGATATTACTCTTAGAAATTTGGATTTTAGCTGTACTTTATTGGATCATAAAAAAAGATAGGACACTGAAAGATGCATATTAAAAAGCAGAGACATTACTTTGTCAACAAAGATCCTTCTAGTCAAGACTATGGTTTTTTCAGTAGTCATGTATGGATGTGAGAGTTGGACTATAAAGAAAGCTGAGCACCGAAGAATTGATGCTTTTGAACTGTGGTGATGGAGAAGACTCTTGAGAGTCCCTTGGACTGCAAGGTGATCCAGCCAGTCCATCCTAAAGGAGATCAGTCCTGGTTGTTCATTGGAAGGACTGATGTTGAAGCTGAAACTCCAATACTTTGGCCACCTGATGCGAAGAGCTGACTCATTGGAAAAGACCCTGATGCTGGGAAAGATTGAGGGCAGGAGGAGAAGTGGACAACAGGAGATAAGATGGTTGGATGGCATCACTGACTCAATGGACATGGGTTTGGGTGGACTCTGGTAGTTGGTGATGGGCAGGGAGACCCTGCATGCTGTAGTTCATGGGTCACAAAGAGTTGGACACAACTGAGCAACTGAACTTAACTGTGCTTTATCCAGCCCAGCATTTCACATAATATACTCTGCATATAAGTTAAATAAGCAGGGTGACAATATACAGCCTTGACATTCTCCTTTCCCAGTTTGGAACCAGTCTGTTGTTCCATGTCTGGTACTAACTGTTGCTTCCTGACCTGCACATAGATTTCTCAGGAGGCAGGTCAGGTGGTCTGGTATTCCCATCTCTTGAAGAATTTTCCAGTTTGTTGTGATCCATAGAGTCAAAGGCTTTGACATAGTCAATAAAGCAGAAGTAGGTGTTTTTCTGGAATTCTCTTGCTTTTCCTATGTTCCAAGTGATGCTGGCAATTTGATCTCTGGTTTCTCTGTCTTCCAACTTGAGCATTTGTAAGTTCTACATTCATGTACTCTTGTAGAATACACTAGCTTGGAGAATTTTCAGCATTGCTTTGCTAGTGTGTGAAGTGAGTGCAATTGGTCAATAGTTTGAGCATTCTTTGGCATTACCTTTCTTTGAGATTGGAATGAAAACTGACCTTTTCCAGTCCTGTAGCTACTGCTGAGTTTTCCAAATTTGCTGTCAGCTAGTTTTTAATCAATCTCACTTTCTCATTCATAAGTTGAGGTTAATTTAAAATGGCAAGGCTTAGTAACAAGATTGGTGTTATTTAAATTCTGTCTGTTAATATCAAAATATACTCATTCTAAAACATTTTTGTTATAATAAATTGAATATACATTGAGAAAATTCAAGCATTATAGAAAAGTTAAAGATATTAATTCACATTTTAACAAATTTTCATCCAGCAACTAAGCGTTTCTTAGTCTTCTTTATCCTAATAAGCAGAGTAGATAAAAGAATCACTTCCAAAGCTCACTAAAATGATGTACTGGAAAACAGACTATAGGAGAGACTATGTTCTATCATAAGATTGGCAATCCAGGTGATTTCAGGGAAACCATGTGTATGTGTGTGTGTGAATGTGTGTGTGTGAAGTTTAATCAACTTGAATACAGTTGATTCAAGTTGTGTAAAGTACCTGCTTCACATTCAACATATTTTATGCTCAATACGGATGCAAAAAAGCCTAAGATAAACTTCCAAATGGTTTACAATTAAATTGGTGATAGGAAACTCAGACATGCTAAACAAAAGCAATACAATAAAGCAGAACACAGACATCTCTAAGTATCAAAACCTAATTTGTGTCTGCCAGTGTGTTGGAGAGCAAATTTTCAGACAGTGGGAGCCTCTATTACATTATTTTAAATTGAAGGAAAAGAATGGGTTCCAAGTGTATCCAAACCCCCAAATGTCTTCCTGGAAATCACTAAACTGTTTTTAACTACTAATATAACAATCCACAGAGGATTTCTGCAAAATAGAATGTTTTTAATGTTACCAATTCTAATATTGCTTAATACTTAAAGAAGCCAAAATGATACATCTACATGTAAAATACAAAGATAACATACTGTGTCAGCTATAGACTGCATTTAATTTTGGCACTGCAACAAACGTGCCAACATATAAATTCTAAAAAAAGAAGAAACATGGTAAAGACACTAAAGCTAATATCTGAATTGTACCCACATTGACAGTGTCCACAGGTGCTTGGTACTTTCAATATTAAGGCCCATTAAAGGCTAAATTCTCAGGAAAGATGGGGAAGTGGTTAGTAACAATAGGATATCATGAGAGGAGTTGAACAAAAATGCTAGCATTCTAACATCCTTTCTTTCAGACATCAAAATTTTCACTGATGTATGAATGTATTTGTTGGAGTATATTCATTGGATCATGAATTTGAGGTAAACCATCTGGCAATCAGGTATGACCTAAATCAAATTCAGAGTGCCTGAGGAAATATGGATGGAGGTTCATAACAATGTGTAGGAGGTGGTGACCAAAACCATCCCCAAGAAAAAGAAACGCAAGAAGGTAAAGTGGTTGTCTGAGGAGGACTTACAAATAGCTGAGAAAAGAAGAACAATGAAATGCAAAGAAGAAAGGGAAAGATATACCCAACTGAATGCAGAGTCCCAGAGAATAGTGAGGGGAGATAAGAAAGCTTTCTTAAGTGAACAATGAGAAGAAATAGAGCAAAACAATAGAAGGGAAAAGTCTAGGGATCTCTGCACGGAAATGAGAGATACTAGGGGAACATTTCAAGCAAAGATGGGCACAAAAAAGTACAGAAATGACAAGGACCTAACAGAAGCAGAAGAGATTAAGAACAGGTGGCAAGAATATACAGAACTATACAAAAGAAAGTCTTAATGACCCAGATAACCATGACAGTGTGGTCAGTTATCTACAGCCAGACATTCTGGAGTGTGAAGTCAAGTGGGACTCAGGAAACATTACTATGAAAAAGCTAGTGGAGGTGATGGAATTCCAGCTGAGCTATTTCAAATCGTAAAAGATGATGCTGTTAAAGTGCTACACTCCATATGTCAGCAAATTAGAAAATCTCAGCAGTGATCACAAGACTGGGGAAAAAATCAGCTTTCATGCCAATCTCCAAAAACAAGGCAATGACAAAGAATGTTCAAACTACTGTACAATTATACTCATTTCACATGCTAACAAGTGAAGTCACTCAGTCGTGTCCAACTCCTTGCGACCCCATGGACTCTAGCCTACCAGGCTTCTCTGTCCATGAGATTTTCAAGGCAAGAGTACTGGAATGGGTTGCCAGTTCCTTCTCCAGGGGATCTTCTCGACCCAGGGATCCAACCCAAGTCTCCCACATTGTGGGCAGACGCTTTACCCTCTGCACACCAGGGAAGCCCTCATTTCACATGCTAACAAAGTAATGCCCAAATCTTCAAGACAGGCTTCAGCCATATGTAAACTGAGAACTTCTAAATGTGAAAGATGGATTGAGAAAAGGCAGAGGAATCAGACATTAAATTTCTACATCCATTGGATCACAGAAAAGACAAGAGAATTCCAGAAAAAAAAATCTACTTCTGCTTCATTGACTATACCAAAGCCTTTGACTGTGTGGATCACAATAAACTGTGGAAAATTCTTAAAAGAGATGGGAATATCAGACCACTTTACCTGCCTCCTGAGAAACTTGTATGCTGGTCAAGAAGTGACAGTTAGACTGGACATGGGACAATGGAGAGTTTCCAAACTGGGAAAGGAGTACATAAAGGTTATATACTGTCAGCCTCCTTTTTTAACTTATATACAGTGTACATTATGCAAAATGCCAGGATGGGGCTGGAATCAAGATTGCCAGGAGAAATATCAACAACCTCAGATAGGCAGATGATACCTCTTCAATGGCAGAAAGCAAAGAGGAACTAAAGAACCTCTTGACAAGGCTGGAAGAGGGGAGTGGAAAAGTGGCTTAAAACTCAACATTCAAAAAACTAATAAGATCGTGGCAACTGGTCCCATCACTTCATGGCAAAAAGATGGGGAAGAAGTGGAAACAGTGACAGATTTTATTTTCTTGGACTGTAAAATCACTGTGGATGGTGACTGCAGTCACAAAATTAAAAGACACTTGGTCCTTGGGGAAAAAAAGCTATGACAAACACAGCATATTAAAAAAGCAGAAACATCACTTTGCTGACAAAGGTCCACACACTCAAAGCTATGGTTTTTTCCAGTAGTCATGTACGGAGGTGAGAGGTGAACCATAACAATGTTGAGCACCAAAGAATTGATGCTTTTGAACTGTGGTTCTGGAGAAGACTCTTGAGAGTCCCTTGGGACTGCAAGGAGATCCACCCAGTCCATTCTAAGGGAAATCAGTCCTGAATATTCATTTGAAGTACTGATACTAAAGCTGAAGCTCTAATGCTTTGGCAACCTGATGCAAAGATCCAACTCATTGAAAAAGACCCTGATGCTGGGAGAGACTGAGGGCAGTAGAAGGGGAGGCACAGCATGACGTGGTTGAATGCATCATCAACTCAATGAACATGAGTTTGAACCAACTCTAGGAGATGATAAAAGAGAGGGAAGCCTTGCCTGTTGCAGTCCATGTGGTTGCAAAGAGTTGGACACAGCTTAGTAACTGAACAACAGTTTTTCAAGTCATTATAGCAAAAGTGGATAATTGAATGATCAGATATCAAGGAATACACCTTCTTAGTAGCTAATGAATTGTATGTTTGGGATTATATATGCTATAGAAGGAATTAAATAATTGAGCAAAGCTATTAGGCTAGCAAGTTTAAACTTTCTTTCCAGTGTTAATTTGTCCTTTCTTTTCTCTTCTCTTCTTTTTTTTTTTTTTTTTTTTGCAGAAAATAAAAAAAAAATCCTTGAAGGTGAAATGTAAAGGATAAAAATTGAGTAGATACAGCTGAATTAAACACAAGATAGCATAAGTTTATAGAAATGTGAATACTTTGATGATAGTAAGAACAGTGTTCCATGTGGACACTGGGCATGAATGAATTTGGGGTCTCTAAGATTCTCCCATGAAAGAATAGTAGCCATGGTAATCAAATTACTGTTACTTCTGCCATGTAAAATTATGAGATTTGTTTCTATTCTGGGAAGTTATTATTATACATTGGTGAGTTTAAAACTGCTCAGAGTCCTGCAATATATGCATCTGGTAGTCTAAGTTTAGCTAATTAGATGGACAATTAATCTTTAGTTATCTTCAAGGATGCTGTGGATTCTCGCCAAAGAAAGGGAGTAAACTGAATGGTCATTCATGTTTCTTCATTCTCCATGATTCTATTATTCAAAAAATAAATCAACTCAAATTGTATAACTGAAAGCTATGAAGTCTACAATCTTGATGAATTAAAATGTAAGGCAGAGGTCCAATACTCTAAGGGAGTCAAGAATAAGATGCTGCTATAACACATTGTTTTAACTTTTCTTGGGCACAATGATAAAATCAGCAATCCAAAGAAAAATAGAAGAGGAAATCAGATTAATTGAAACATGTACCTTGTTCTCTATATTTTGTATAACAAATTGAACTTAGTAACTAATATATGTGATAGAGTACTAAACAGTAAATACAATTTGTATGTGATTACAAAGAGTAAGGAGTCTGCAATCAATCAAAAAGCAATCACATGACAGCCTACAATCAAGGATCAGATTGTAGTGCAGATTCTATGAACTCAGATGTCATAAGTGGGAGATTCTCCATGAAATAAAATGACCAATTAAGTTAGCTAATGGTAGAATTAAACTGAACACTCGAGGCAGGAACAACCCTAATATTTGTGGGATTGAAGAAAGAGTACAATTGGACACACCTAGTTTGAATCCTGCTTCTCTTCTTTTCTTATTTCTAGGTCTCCCTGCATTCAAGGAGCATCATAAACATGGTATGGACACCATCAACCCATAACTATTTCAATCCCAGGCATCAGTTGCTCCTTGGCTGTTTATTAAGCCTGTGTGCCTGATCTCCAGTGGAAATGAGATTTGGGGTTATTTGAGCAGAGAATTCAAGATATGTGTTCTGAGGTTTGGACCTTTGAAAGACAGCACAGGCTTCGACTGTGTTCATTTCCTTAGTTCCACAGATGCCAGTCACATGGAAAGTCATAACTAGAATAAAAACAGAGGTAGGCTTTTCAAAACAGAATATCTGGGGCAAAATATAAGTATATTTTGTGGTAATAAATTACAGAAGAAGCATCTCAAGGCCTGATGCTGCTTCTGCTGCTGCTAAGTCGCTTCAGTCATGTTAGACTCTATGCGACCCCATAGACGGCAGCCCACCAGGCTCCCCTGTCCCTGGGATACCATTCTCTCCCCATCTTAGCCAATCCAGCAGTTTATCAATTAACTTTATGTTCATAATATGTTCCAAATCAGAATGTTTCCTTGTATTCCCGCTACTCCCCACTCACTACTCTACATACCTGGTGCTGTCAGAATGGTCCAATCTGCTTTTATCTCTAGCGTGGATTGCTGCAGTAACTTCTTAACTGTCCTCTTTACTTCAACACTTAGCCCCTTAATCCATTTCTACATCCAGCATCTAGAATGTCTTATAAAAATGTAAAGTAGATCATTTTTTCCTCCTTAATCTTCTCTGCTTCTCTCCATTCTCTCTTCTATCACATTTAGTACTAAATATAAATATTTTATCATCTAAAATACTCTGAAAATATCAAATTCTCTCTGACTCTTGCCTAACTCTTATAAGAACACTTGTGATTACATTGGGTCCACTCATATAATCCAGGATAATCTCCATGTCTCATGATTCTCCATTTAATCACAGGACAAGTTCTGGGGGCTAGGACATGAACATATTCGAGGGGCCATTACTAACCTTACAGCAAATGACTACTTCCTCTCTGAGAAGAGGATTTCCCCACTCAATTTTGTACTACTTTATGTTGCTCAACACAACTAGCTACTGTCTTTTATTTATATTCTGGTCATGATCATTTCCCATTGTGTCTTTACACTTTTCAATTTTCAATTACTCTTTGTGACTTCTCATCATTCAGGTCTCAGATAAAATGCCCTTCTTAGGGAAACTTCCTTGACTGTCTAAAGCTTCATGGACATCTTAAAAAGCCATTGCCTCTAGTCATTCTCCACTCTATTACTTTATTTTCTTTACTATATAAGACATACCATTCTGAAAGTATCTGAGATGTTTATTTTTAAAGTTTACTTTTTGTTTGCCTTTCTAGAGATCTGGGACTTTTTTATGAAGCTCACATCACTAAGGCCTTAATTCCTGAAAAAGTTTCCTTTAAACAATGTAAATGTTTAGCAAATATGTCTAAATAAATACATTAATAAAAAGTAATGTAAAATGGAGTCATTGGTTATGTTTAAAGTGTCATTTCATGTCTACCAGGTATATTCTGTGAAATCTGTCTTGATCCATTTGATCACACTGTTTCCCTATTTGGAAACCAATCCATCATTCTCCGTAACTATTCAGATCCTACCCAAACTTGATGATCCAGTAAATTCAGTCCCAAACACCTATCCTTTCATTAAAAACTTCTGTGACCAATCACATTTATCTGTCTCTGAAATGCCAGGAAACAATGCTAAAATATTCCTTTGGTATTTTATCATTAACTTTTATTAACTAGAATCATTATTAACTGATAATTCACTTAGCTAGTATTGTAAAACTAACTAATATGGACATATAATAATTAATAACCAAGATTAATTAATTCAAACTAAGATTGAATGCATGAGGAGAAGGGGAATGACAGAGGAAGAGATGATTGGATGGCATCATCGACTTGATAGACATGAATTTGAGCAAGCTCCGGGAGTTGGTGATGGACAGGGAAGCCTGCCATGTGGCAATCCATGGGGTCAAAAACAGTCAGACACGACTGAGCGACTGAACAGACTTAACTGAATTTCCTCATTATATTCTAAATTCCCCTAGGGAAGGGATTCTGTTCTGTTACTAACTGTCTACTTTAGCATTAGTGAGACAAGCATAAGCAATACTTAAAGTAATTTGATGGTTAATATAATGAAGTAAGTGTATTGGTACCACTCAGAATAAGAATTTATTAAATGGTTTGAATTTATTGAACATGAAAACACTCCAAAGAGAATGTGAAAATACTATATTTTTAAGAGTGTATGAGCATCAGTTGAAGAAAAACAGCTTTTATTCCCTGAAGTAAATGTGTAGTTGATTTTATTTCAAAAAAGATATAATTATAACTAAAATGCAGATATAAAATATACACATTCTAAATTTTTATACTCATTAATTTATGAGAAAACCAGGCACTATTATAACTGGTCAAAAGGATGCAAAAGACAGACATAATTATAGATAAGAATATTGAAAGATTATGTAAATAGAAGCAAAAACTGAAAAGGGATGTTGGGAAGAGTCAACTTAATCTCCACCAGAAGAGACAGAATTTGCATGTCTTTGAAAACAACTATTTTTGCACACCTATACAAGACCTTCTAGAACTAAAGCAAAAAAAAAGATGTTCTTTTCATCATAACTGACTGGAATGCAAAAGTACAAAGTCAAGAGATATCTGGAGTAACAGGTATATTTGGCCTTGGAGAACAAGATGAACTAGGGCAAAGGCTAGCAAAGTTTTTCCAAGAGAACACACTGGTAACAGCAAACACCCTCTTCCAACAACACAAGAGAAGACTCTACACATGGACATCACCAGATGGTCAACACCAAAATCAGATTGATTATATTCTTTGCAGCCAAAAATGGAGAACCTCTATACAGTCAGGAAAAACAAGACTGGGAGTTGACTGTGGCTGAGATCATGAACTCCTTATTGCCAAATTCAGACTTAAATTGAAGAAAGTAGGTAAAACCACTAGACGATTAAGGTAGAACCTAATTCAAATCCCTTCATATTATACAGTGGAAGTAACAAATAGATTCAAAGGATTAGATCTGATAGAGAGAGTGCTTGAAGAACTATGGACAGATGTTTGTGACATTGTACAGGAGGCAGTGATCAAGACCATCCATCCCCAAGAAAAAGAAATGCAAAAGGCAAAATGGTTGTTTGAGGAGGCCTTACAAATAGCTGTGAATAGAAGAGAAGCTAATGGCAAAGCAGAAAAGGAAAGATACACCCATTTGAATGCAGAGTTCCAAAGAATAGCTAGGAGAGATAAGAAAGTCTTCCTCAGTGTTCAAAGCAAAGAAATAGAGGAAAACAATAGAATGGAAAAGACTAGAAATCTCTTCCAAAAAATTAGAGATACCAAGGGAATATTTTCTACAAAGATGAGCACAATAAAGCACAGAAATGGTACAGACCTAACAGAAGCAGAAGATACCATACAAAAAAGATCTTCATGACTCAGATAATCACGATGGTGTGATCACTCACCTAGACATCCTAGAATGTGAAGTCAAGTAGGCCTTAGGAAGCATCACTGCAAACAAAGCTATTGGAAGTGATGGAGCTGTTTCAAATCCTAAAAGATGACCCTGTGAAAGTGCTGCACGAATATGGCAGCAAATTTGGAAAACTCAGCAGTGGCCACAGGACTGGAAAAGTTTCCGTTTTCATTCCAATCCCAAAGAAAGGCAATGACAAAGAATGTTCAAACTACCATACAATTGCACTTATCTCATGTGCTAGCAAAGTAATGCACAAAATTCTCTAAGCCAGGCTTCAATAGTATGTGAACCATGAAATTCCAGATGTTCAAACTGGATTTAGAAAAGGCAAAAGAACCAGAGATCAAATTGTCAACATCCTTTGGATCAGAGAAAAAGCAAGAGAATTCCAGAAAAATGTCTATTTCTGCTTTATTGATTATGCCAAAGCCTTTGACTGTACATATCACAACAAACTGTGGAAAATTCTTAAAGAGATGGGAATACCAGAACACCTTACCTGCCTCCTGAGAAATCTGTATGCAGGTCAAGAAGCAACAGTTAGAATCAGACATGGAACAACGGACTCTTTCCAAATTGGGGAAGGAGTCCATGAAGGCTGTGTATCACCACCCTGCTTATTAAAATTATATGCAGAGTACATCATGCAAAATGCCAGGCTGGATGAAGCACAAGCTGGAGTCAAGATTGCCAGGAGATATATCAAAAACCTCAGATACACAGATGACATCACCCCTGTGGCAGAAAGTGAAGAACAAAAGAGCCTCTTGATGAAAGTGAAAGAGAAGAGTGAAAAAGTTGACTTAGAACTCAACATTCAAAAAACTAAGATCATGGCTTCTTGTCCCATCACTTCATGGCAAACAGATGGGGAAACAATGAAAACAATGACAGACTTTATTTTGGGGGGCTCCAAAATCACTGCGGATAGTGATGGCAGCCATGAAATTAAAAGATGTTTGCTCCTTGCAAGAAAAGCTATGACCAACCTAGACAGCAGAGACATTACTTTGCCAACAAATGTCCATCTAGTCAAAGCTATGGTTTCCCC
>NW_011495048.1:6741165-6751621 GCF_000754665.1 Bison bison bison
CATGGACATCACCAGATGGTCAACACCAAAATCAGATTGATTATATTCTTTGCAGCCAAAAATGGAGAACCTCTATACAGTCAGGAAAAACAAGACTGGGAGTTGACTGTGGCTGAGATCATGAACTCCTTATTGCCAAATTCAGACCAACCTAGACAGCAGAGACATTACTTTGCCAACAAATGTCCATCTAGTCAAAGCTATGGTTTCCCCATAGTCATGTATAGATGTTAGATTTGGACCATAAAGATACGTGAGTGCTGAAGAACTGATGCTTTTGAACTGTAATGTTGGAGAAGACTCGAGAATCCCTTGGGCTGCAAGGAGATAAAACCAGGAGATAAAAGATAAAAACAAGGAGATAAAATTAAAGGAAAGCAGTCCTGAATATTGATTGGAAGAACTGATGCGGAAGCTGACGCTCCAATACTTTGGCCACCTGATGTGAAGAACAGACTTCTTGGGAAAGGCCCTGATGTTGGGAAAGATTGAAGGTGGGAGGAGAAGGGGATGACACAGGATGAGATGGTTGGATGGCATCACTGACACAATGGACATGAGTTTGAGTAAGCTCCAGGAGTTGGTGATGGACAGGGAAGCCTGGCGTGCTGCAGTCCATGGGGTTGCAAAGAGTCGGACACAACAGCAACTTGAACTGAACTGATCTGAACCTTCATTGGCAAATATTTCTGATTTTTAATATGCTGTCTAGGTTTGTCATAGCTTTTCTTCGTAGGAGCAAGCATCTTTTAATTTCATGGCTGCAGTCATCATCTGCACTGATTTTGGAGCACCCCCCCAAAATAAAGTCTGTCACTGTTTCCATTGTTTCCCCATCTTTTTGCCATGAAATGATGGGACGAGATGCTATGATCTTAGTTTTCTGAATATTTTGTTTTAAGCCAACTTTTTCACTCTCCTCTTTCACTTTCCTCAAGAGGTTCTTTAGTTCTTCTTCACTTTTTGCCATAAGCATGGTGTCATCTGCATATCTGAGGTTACTGATATTTCTCCTGGAAATCTTGATTCCAGCTTATGTTTCATCCAGTCTGGCATTTCACATGATGCATTCTGCATATAAGTTAAATAAGCATGGTGGCAATATACAGCCTTGATGTATTCCTTTCCTGATTTAGAATCAGTCTGTTTTTCCATGTCCAGTTCTAGCTGTTGCTTCTTGACCTGCATACAGATTTCTCAGGAGGTCAGTAAGGTGGTCTGGTATTCCCATCTCTTTCTTACATGGTTGCAGTCAGAGTGCCATGAGGGATGGCAAATAACCCCAGGTGTATTTGGTGCCACAGATGTCCAAGATGGCTTATTCACATGGCTTATTCACATGGCTGAATTCTCCACTTTGAGACCCTCTCCAAGACTGCTTTAATATTCTCATATCAGGGCAGCTACCTTCTCCTACAGCTAGCAATCTGAGAGAACGTGAATAATACAAATGCAGCATTGATTTTTATAACCCAGCCTTCGAAGTCACACACTGTCTTTACTACTTTGTTCTATTAGTTAAGTGAGTTATTAAGTCCAGCCAACTCATAAAAGGACAGGAACTAGGCTTCACTTCTTGAAGAGAGCAATATAAGAGAATCTGTGAATGTATTTTAAAATCACCACATTTGCTGTGAGAAGCTTTTCTTTTAATTGAAGTTTTTAGCCAATTTAGTTATAAATATGTTCATATTTTATCATCTTAATTCTTTCTGGTTTGTTTCTTTGTTCTCTTCTACCTGGGTTATTTTCCCTAGTCTTTTGCTATATGGACAAGATATGTTTGTTTTTTTTTTAATTTCCTCTTGTGATTTGTATGTAGTGTAACCTGTTTTTAAATTCTGTGCTGGTTTTCTTTATTACCTGATTGTTTCATTTTTTAATCATTGTATCAAGACTAATACATGATCTTTTCACTCTTTTCAATATAAAATAGCAAACAATATATTTTGTTCCATTTCTACTTTTCTTGTTTCCTCATTATTGTTTTTCTAAAGAATTTTTTTCTGAATATATGATGTTTGTTTGAATCTGGACTATCATTTCTATCAAAATTTTACTGAATATTTTTACGGGCCAAATTTGGTTTTATATTTTCACTCATTTACTTGTAAGAGTTTATTTAGTTTCACTATTTTCCAAAATCAAAATGATGTATTTGACATTTCTTTAAAAAAATTATTAGACTGTTCCAGTACACACTAGGCAGTGTCCTCCATGGATGGGCAGTAAGTTAATTCACCGGTACATTTTTTGTTCTCATGTTTTGTAAAATTTTTGTATTTTCTTTATACTCTCCTTTCTTAATATGTAAATGAAGCTATTTTAGGGGAAAACCCCACCTCTCCACTTCCCCTACTGTGATAGATATTTGCTAGATATACTAGCACTTTATCTCTTTAGTATACCTTTTTTCAAATTAATTAAAACCTAGAAGACTGAGAAGTCAAAGGAAACGATCCATGCCAGGTGCTGCAAAATTATGTCAATTTGTGTTGTTTTCATATCACTGTATTCCTGATTTTCCGTTGCAATGGATTTGGTCTCAGATCTTCTTTTAGTCTGGTTATGTAAGTTTTATACCTAGAAAAATACTTTGCATTTCAGAAATTATGAAGGCTAAACAAACAAACAAAAGCAGCAGTTACATTAGAACTCAGGGCAGAATGTCTATCCTCAGTTGTACGTAGCACCCAGGGATGCACTCCATCTTTCTTCCATTCTAATTTAATTCTGAAGATGGGACAAGATTTATGAATTATCCTACTCACTTTTTATGGTTTTTCTCAAGCTGTTAAAGCTTAGTTTCAAGATGCATTTAAACAAAGCAAAAGGGATGATTCCATCCCTTTTAAATGTGCGTTTCCATAAATGTCTGGCCTTATTTTGTTACACAATTGTATGACACGTTATGTTGTAGGAGCAACTCATTTTTTCTTACCCTGGTCACAGACTGCTCAAAATCAGTCTCCATTTATTTCTTATGTTCATTGACACCTCTTATTTATTTTATATATTCATTGTGTTGATGTGCTCAGTACTCTGACATATCCCATGATTTTACATCAAAACATATATCTAGTCACCTCACTTTTAGTTCAAAAATGAATGTCAACGCATTAGGTGATGCCCTACCAGTTGGTCCTTATTTTCAGTATCCAGAGGATGGATATAATGGAGAATTAAGATATTGCAACTGCTTCCAGCCCCTTTTTTGCCTCAGTGATTTTTTACTTTATGAGTGCAATAGTAGCATTCAGAATTTTAAATAGTATTAAATTATAAATGCACATTACCAATATTGCCAACTTGATACTTAAGCTTACTTTTTCTATTATTTTTAACAGAGAGTTTCGGTATCTTAATATTTTTGATAATTGACTGTATTATAAAAAGTTCTCTATAAGCAAAAAACACTAAAGATATTCACACATAGTTGAATAGGTTAATCTCAAAGATTAACATAGCTAAAACATAGTCCATTATTTTTATGACAAATTTCTTGCAATGATTCTGCCTCCCAGTAACTAAAGCTAAAAATGAAGCAATAATTTATCCTAGATTTCTGTTTTGCTTTTACTCTCACTCCCATTGGAGCCTGGAGCAATCTTTAAGCTTTCCATTCTCCTCCAGTTCCACTAAATTAGCTATAGCTCTGGCCCTGATCTGGCCTTCAGTCTTGTCTTTTCGAATCTGATGCAGCAGGAAATTAGAGAGTCTAGAGAGAGAAAGTTAAACAAGAAGAAAGTGAGTACCAAGCTGGAGACCTGAGGAATGCCAACTTTGAGAAGCCAGGTAGGAAGGCTGACTACTCAACAGAGTTCAAAAAAGAGGCCATGAAAGATGAAAATTTTAATTGATACAATGTGCATCAATTAAATTTATAACAATTAAAAAGCAGTTCCATTGTGTAGCATGAACAAAAGTCTGATGTAAGTAGAATTATAATAGAATAAATAAAGTAAAAAGGGTAAGGGCTTCCCTGGAGGCTCAGACAATAAAAAATCTGCCCAAAATGCAGGAGACCCAGGGTTCGATCACTGGGTCGGGAAGATACCCTGGAGAAAGGAATGGCTAGAGAACTGTGAGACGTGTACCTGGAAAGGCATAAGGGATTCAGAAGTTTTTCTTGTAGTTGCCACCATTGCTAAGATGGGCATTATTAAAACATAACATCATGCCAAGGAGATACAGAAGTTGATATTCAGATCACAGAGAGGGTATACTGATGGTTTGGAACTCCTGAAAAAGCAAAAAGCTGATAGACTGACCTTTCACAGAAGGCTACTAAAATTGGAAGAAGAAAAGAAGGATGATGGTTCCACTTGAAAGTTGAATTTGAATGGGATAGCTGGAATCTGAACAAGTTCCATTATCTATTTTCTCAGTTGAAGGTTTAACAGCAGTGGTAGGCTGAGAATAACAATCTAGAAAGTGAATCACAGTTTTGAGAGTGGAAAAATCATGAAAGTATCACTGTCAGGTGGCAAGGCTTTGATTTTTAATTTTACCCATGATTTTCTTGAAATAGCAATATTTTTAATGCTATGAAATGATATTCATCAATGTTTAAGTACTTCATCTATTAACAGAATGTTAAAATACAGTTTGCTTGTTGCTTTGCTCTCCAGGCCCAATTGGTCAGTCTTTATTTTATTTATAAAGTGTTTCATTGTTCTTTCTTAGTTTCCTGGATCTGTTTTGCTACATTGATGGTGACACTTGATTTGCTATTTATGCTGTTAATTTGGGAAGCATACATACTACTTTTATAACCTTGAACAAATAACTAACTTCTCTGAGGTTCAGCTTTCTCATTTGCATAGTAAAGAAACTATGAATATCCACCTCAGGTGATTTTTTTGAATGAAGATTAAATTATGTAATATACATATGGTATGAGATGGCAATAAATACTGGATATTATTATCATTGTCTGTTGTTGCTGTATAGTTGCTAAGTGGTGTCCCACTTTTTGTGACCCCATGGACTGTAGCCTGCCAGACTTCTCTACCCATGGGATTCCCCAGGCAAAAATACTAGAATGGGTTGACGTTTCCTTCTCCAGGGGATCTTCCACACCTAGGTGTCGAACCTGGGTCTTCTGTATTGCAGGCAGATTCTGAGCCACCAAGGAAGTCTAGCTTTATTTTAGTCTATAATGAGAGACTAATAATCTTATTTTAATAAGTTTTGATAAAATAATATGAGGTTATAAACAGAATGTTATTACATTCTTTGTATTTCAAACACTGTTTTGTTATTTGCTTTGTTTCATAACCATGTCAACAATTACTTAGGACAACATTATTTTTACTGATTTCACTAATATTTAATGTACATGACTTCTCATCTTTTAATTGTAAATAGTGTATAAAATTTTTTCACTGTTGTCTTTTATTTAGGATTAACCAGTTTTTTAAAAAATGTATTCTCAGGAAACACGTGTGTACCATAATATGTCTCAGTACAGGGTTATCAGCATATGTGGGCATTGTGATATAAGACTGAACTTTCATGTTCAAGCTTATCCCTTTAATTACCTTAAATATTAATTGGATTGGGCACATTTGGAATGCATCAGTATTTTATTTGCAAGGAAATGAGAAAGGGAAGACTGGTTACCATTTTTATGTCACTTTACAATATACTTTACATCTTAGCATTTGTTCATTCTGGCTGAGGAATAAGAAAGACCTTTTAGTTCAGACTTCATGTTCAATAATTCAATGAGTCATGACTGTGAGGAGATCATAGTTTTCACATATTTTTTCTAGATTTTTAAAGTATAAATTTAATATTATAAGAGATTATGTCCTAGTAAGTAAATTCTATCATATTTTTCACTCACTAAAGTAACACAACAAATCAATAAGACATTGTGTTTTAACAAATTTTTTAAAAAATTAAGTTAAAATATTAATTTACTTTTTTGTCTTATTAGTTTTAACATTGAAAAACATCTCTAAAGATCATGAAATATGACATAAGCTTAAATAAATATTACAGAGGATAACATACTGTAGCTTTTATTTTTTCCTCTCCTTGACCAAAGGCTGCAATCCACCATGTCCATGATTCTATTGCTCTCTGTATCCTTAACTTTTTTTTTTGTATCCTTAACTTTTTTAAGAACTTGCTCTGGATTTTCATCTATCCAGAGTTTAAGATAGCATAAAACCCTGTAGTGTTAGTCCAATCTGATTACGTCTTAAGAATGAGAACAGGCTCTATTATAAATACCCACAGCTCATTTTCCCTGGAGAGGAAAACCAATCCTTTTCACATAAGGTATAAAAACTAGCATATTTGGAGCAAGATGATGTTATTCTGAAGCCCAGATTCATTAATACAAACATGTTAAAAATGTGTTTTATTCAATGATTATTTAAGCATACAGTAGTATTTTAAGCACTTTGCATTTTAAAATGACACTAAAGGAGGTTTTCCGGGCAAGTTGCTGAGAACTTGAGTAGATATATTATAGGCATAGTCTTACTCTCTGGCTACAATTCTAATGGCTCCCCAGAGCTTCAGGAATGGAATAACAAAATATGATCTCATCAACATACTAGCTGTGCAACATTGGATCTGTTCTTGGATCTGTGCAACCTCTCCTGTTCTTGTGAGGATTAAACAAGGTATAACTCATTCCATTTCCAACATTGTAATTGGGTCAATGTTAGTTAATTGCTCCTTCTTATACATCCTGACCCCAACTCCATTGTGCACAGCCTCAACCTTCATGTCTTTTACTTCTATAATAATCATATCAACTTTAGTATATTAATATAACCTCCAACGCAGCAACAACCTAAACTGAACTTCCAATCTGATAGCTTATTAGCCATGAAATATAATTGCCCACTATACATCAGAATGAATCATCAAGCTATTGAGACTGCTTGCTCATTTATGCTAAACTCAGCCATGCCTACTCCTGGCATCACAATTGCTTCAGCCTGTCCCTTCCTTCTAGAAGTCTCTTCCTTTCTCCCTGTCATTCTCAAGTGAATTCTAATAGTGGGGGAGGCTGCACATATGTAGGGGCAAAGGTGTTTCAGAACGCACTTTATGCTCAATTTTGCTGGAAAACTATAACATCTCTAGCAATATTTTTTTAATGTCCAAGTAAAGTAAAAATAAACAAAGCATGTGAGAATAAAAGTATTTATTGAGTATACACCTATAATACTTTGTAATATCATGTTCTATTGTGAGTACTAGGGATACAGTGATAAACATGCATATGTGTGTGAGAATATGAAGAGGTGTTTTAACACCATGTAACCAAAATAATGCCTATAGTCAGTTTTCTAGGTTTCATTTGTGAGATGAAGGGAATTCCCATTTATTCTGTATCCCATTCCACACTCTATCACAGTCTCTAATTAAGGTCTAAAATTGTACTATTCACCTGAAATTAGTATTTTTTTCCCTATAGAATTCTTAAATAAAATAGACACACATAAATCCCACTGGTAAAAATGAAATCCTAAGAAGGCATAATACTAAACTTCTCTAATCTCACTGAATCTGGATTATGTATGTATCTGCCTCATGTGCTAGGCTGTGCTACACTCCATGATGCCTATGTTTAGCATAAAATTACTACTCCATAAATGTCTGCCAAGTGCAATTGCATTAAGTGTTAAGTCAAAGCATTAGGTGATTTATTGTGTGCCCTGTTATTTGGTTTATGAGATGCTTTTCTCTATGACAGGTAGGGTCAAATTGGCAGCCAGAAATCACTAAGTGGCCTAGGATAAAAAAAAGTTTCTGCTAAAATGGGAGAAAAATAAAGAAGGAAAGAACAGGGAAGAGTTGCTTTCAAGGACACATATGACCCACTTTATAATCCTGTCTGCCATCAACTCACACCATAAAAATCACTTGGTGTTAAGCATTATTTCATGTGTCTCTTGGTCATCTGTACGTCTTCTTTGGAGAAAGTCTTGGAAATCACTGTGCTGTACACCTGAAACTAACACAATATTGTTAATCAACTCTGCTCCAATATAAATAAAAATTTAAAAAAAACACATTGTGATGTCAACATCAGAGACAGTATACATTATTGTTCTTCAATCGCTCAGTCATGTCCAACTCTTTGCAACCCCATGGACTGCAGCACACCAGGCTTCCCTGTCCACCATCTCCCAGAGCTTGCTTATGTTCATTGAGTCGGTAATGCCATGCAACCATCTCAGCCTGTGTCATCCCCTTCTTCTCCTTCCTTCAATCTTTCCCAGCATCAGGGTTTTTTCCGATGAGTCAGCTCTTCGCATCAGGTATTGGAGCTTTAACGTCAGCATCAGTCCTGCCAATGAATATTCAGGATTGATTTCCTTTAAGATTGACTGATTTGGTCTCCTTACAGTCCAAGGAACTCTCAAGAGTCTTCTCCAAAACCACAATTCAAAAGCATCAATTGATCAGTGCCCAGCTATCTTTAAGGTCCAACTCTAACATCCATAATGACTATTGGAAAAGCCATAGCTTTGACCACACAGACCTTTGTTGGCAAAGTAATGTCTCTGCTTTTTAGTATGCAATCCAGGTTGGTCATAGCTTTTCTTCCAAGGAGCAAGCATCTTTTAATTACATGGCTTCAGTCACAATCTGCAGTGATTTTTGAGCCTAAACAAATAAAATCTGTCACTCTTTCCATTGTTTCCCCATCTATTTGCCATGAAGTGATGAGACTGGAACCATGAACTTCATTTTTTGAATGCTGTTTTAAGGCAGATTTTCACTCTCTTCTTTCACTTTCATCAAGAGGCCGTTTAGTTCCTCTTCCTTTCTGCCATAAGGGTGGTAACATCTGCAATCTGAGGTTGTTGAAATTTCTCCCAGCAATCTTAATTCCAGATTGTGCTTCATCCAGTCAGGCATTACACATGATGTACTCTGCTTATAAGTTAAATAAGCAAGGTGATAATATATGCCCTTGACATACTCCTTTCCCAATTTGGAACCAGTCCATTATTCCATGCCCGATTCTAACTGTTGCTTCTTGATCTGCATACAGATTTCTCAGGAGGCAGGTAAGGTGGTCTGGTATTCCCATCTCTTTAAGAATTTTCCACAGTTTGTTGTGATCCACACAGTCAAAGGATTGAGCATAGTAAATAAAGCAGAAGTAGATGTTTTTTTGGAATTATCCTGCTTTCTCTATGATCCAACGGATGTTGGCAATTTGATCTCTGGTTCCTCTGCCTTTTCTAAACCCAGTTTGAACATCTGGAAGTTCTCTGTTCATGTACTGTTGAAGCATATCTTGTTGAATTTTCAGAATTACTTTGCTAGATTGTGAGATTAGTGCAATTGTGTGGTAGTTTGAACATTCTTAGGCATTGCCTTTCTTTGGGATTGGAATGAAAATTGACTTTTTCCAGTCCTGTGGCCACTGCTGAGTTTTCCAAATTTGCTGGCATATTGAGTTCAGCACTCTCACAGGGTCATCTTTTAGGATTTGAAACATCTCAGCTGGAATTCCACTACCTTTGTTCTCAGGGATGCTTCCTAAGGCCTAATTGATCTTGTATTACAGGATGTCTGGCTCTAGGTGAGTGATCACATCATCATGATTATCTGGGGCATGAAGATCTTTTTGTATAGTTTTTCTATGTATTCTTGCCACCTCTTCTTAATATCTTCTGCTTTTGTTAGGTCCATAGCTTTACTGTCTTTTATTGTGCTAATCTTTGCATGAAATGTTCCCTTGGTATCTTTAATTTTCTTAATATCCATGAATCAAGGTAAATTGGAAGTGGTCAAATAGGAGATATAGGTCAAATAAGATCTTATAGAGATCGTTAGTCTTTCCCATTCTATTGTTTTTCTCTATTTCTTTGTATTGTTCACTTTGGAAGCCTTTCTTATCTCTCCTTGATCTACTTTGAAACTCTACATTCAAACGGATATATATATTCCTTTTCTCCTTTGCCTTTTGCTTCTCTTTTCTCAGCTATATGTAAGGCCTCCTTGACAACCATTTTGCCTTCTTGTACTTCTTTTTCTTGGGGATGATTTTGATCACCTTCTCATGTTCAGTGTTACAAATCCCCTTCCATAGTTCTTCAGGCATTCTGTCTATCAAATCTAATCCCTTGAATTTATGTGTCACTTCCACTGTATAATCATAAGGGATTTGATTTAGATCCTACCTGAATGCTCTAGTGGTTTTCCCTACTTTCCTCTTTTAGTCTGAATTTTTTTTAATTTTATTTTATTTAACTTTACAATATTGTATTGGTTTTGCCATATATCAAAATGAATCTGCCACAGGTATACATGTGTTCCCCATCCTAAACCCTCCTCCCTCCCCCCTCCCCATACCATCCCCCTGGGTCGTCCCAGTGCACCAGCCCCAAGCATCCAGTATCATGCATTGAACCTGGACTGGCGACTCATTTCATATATGATACTATACATATTTCAATGCCATTCTCCC
>NW_011495048.1:6751721-6768945 GCF_000754665.1 Bison bison bison
AATGGCTGAGTAATACTCCATTGTGTATATGTACCACAGCTTTCTTATCCATTCATCTGCTGATGGACATCTAGGTTGCTTCCATGTCCTGGCTATTATAAACAGTGCTGCGATGAACATTGGGGTACACGTGTCTCTTTCAATTCTGGTTTCCTCAGTGTGTATGCCCAGCAGTGGGATTGCTGGATCATAAGGCAGTTCTATTTCCAGTTTTTTAAGGAATCTCCACACTGTTCTCCATAGTGGCTGTACTAGTTTGCATTCCCACCAACAGTGTTAAGAGGGTTCCCTTTTCTCCACACCCTCTCCAGCATTTATTGCTTGTAGACTTTTGGATCGCAGCCATTCTGACTGGCGTGAAATGGTACCTCATAGTGGTTTAGTCTGA
This sequence comes from Bison bison bison, assembly GCF_000754665.1. Lineage (NCBI taxonomy): Eukaryota > Metazoa > Chordata > Mammalia > Artiodactyla > Bovidae > Bison > Bison bison. The sequence goes on from NW_011495048.1 coordinate 6,752,110, forward strand.
ATTTTGCAATAAGAAGTTCATGATCTGAGCCACAGTTAGCTCTCAGTCTTGTTTTTGCTGACTATATAGGGAATTTCCAACTTCAACTGCAAAGAATATAATAAATTTGATTTTGGTATTGGCCATCTGGGGATGTCCATGTGTAGAGTCTTATCTTGTTTTGTTGGAAGAGAGTGTTTGCTCTTACCGGTGCATTCTCTTGGCAAAACTCTGTTAGCCTTTGCCCTGCTTCATTTTGTACTCCAAGACAAATTTGCCTGTTACTCCAGGTATCTCCTGACTTCCTACTTTTACATTTTGGTCCTCTATGATGAAAAGAACATCTGGTTTCGGTGTTAGTTCTAGAAGATCTTGTAGGTCTTCATAGAACTGTTCAACACCAGTTTCCTCGGCATTAATGGTTGGGGCATAAATTTGGATTACTCTGATGTTGAATGGGTTTGCCTTGGAAATGAATAGAGATCATTCTGTCGTTTTTGAGATTGTACCCAAGTACTGCCTTTCAGACTCTTTGGTTGACTATGAGGGCTACTCCATTTCTTCTAAGAGATTCTTGCCCACAGTAGTAGATGTAACAGTCATCTGAATTATATTTGCCCATTCCTGTCCATTTTAGTTCACTGATTTCTAAAGTGTCAATGTTCACTCTTGCCATCTCCTATTTGACCACTTCCAATTTACCTTGATTCATGGGAATAACATTCCAGATTCCTATGCAACATTGTTCTTATAGCATCGGACTTTAATTCCATCACCAGTCACATCCACATCTGGGCCTTGTTTTTGCTTTGGCTCAGCCTCTTCATTCTTTCCTGAGCTATTTCTCCACTGATCTCCATTGACCTGGGGAGTTCATCTTTCAGTGTCATATCTTTTTGCCTTTTCATACTCTTCATGGGCTTCTCAAGGCAAAAATACTGAAGTGGTTTGCCATTCCCTTCTCCAGTGAACCACGTTTTATCATAACTCTCCACCATCACCTGTCCATTCTGGGTAGCCTTACAGGGCATGGCTCATAATTTTCATAGTTTCATTGAGTTAGACAAGGCTTGACCCATGTGGTCAGTTTGGCTAGTTTTCTGTGATTGTGGTTTTTATTCTGTCTGCCCTCTTATGGATAAGGATAAGAGGCTTGTGGAAGCTTCCTGATGGGAGGGACTGACTGTGGGGAAATCTGGGTCTTGCTCTGATAGGCAGGGCCATGCTCAGGGCCAATTTTCTCTTAATGGGTGGGGCTGTGTCGCCTCCCTGTAGTTTGGCCTGAAGCCAAACTGTAGTAGGAGTAAATGGAGGTAGTGAGGACCTCCTAAAAAAGACTTTTGCCGGCATACCCAGGGAGTCCAGGGGCTGCCTGGACTGCTGTATTCAGTGCCCCTGACCCTGGGGCAGGCTACTGTTGACTCATACCTCTGCCAGAGACTCCTGGACTCTCAGAGGCACGTCTGTCTCGGTCTCTTCTGAGGTCACTGCTCCTTTCACCAGCAAAGAGATCCTTTCCCTTCTCTCTCTGTGGCCAGGCCTGCATATTTTAGGTTGTTGATATTTCTCTTGGCAAACTTAATTCCAGCTTGTGCTTTATCTATCCCTGTATTCCCATGATGTACTCCGCATGCAAGTTAAATAAGCAAGGTGACAGTGTACAACCTTGACATACTCCTTTCCCAATTTTGAAACAGTCTGTTGTTCCATGTCCAGTTCTGTCACTTCTTGACCTATGTACAGGTTTTGCAAGAGGCATTATAAATTATAGAGAGTGCTTATTTCTCATTTTTCTTTAGTTTACTTGGTAAATATACTATTTTTTTTAACAAAGGATCTATGCATGGGCCCCAGAATTTGTTAATATTCTCATAATTGGTGAGAGAATATTCTTTCTCAATATTCTCATTATTTGTGAAGAAACATATATGAAATAACTGGGTAGTAGAGGTGTGTTAGCTCCTTTTTATCATCACTTGGAAAACACTTTAATACCAGTAGGAGTTGATGTAAAGAGTGAGCAGAAATTGAGACACATTCTTTCACCAAAGTCTCTGTTTGACCTTTAGCCAGAGGGATGATAAGTTTACATTTCCTTGGATATTTAAGCCTTTTCACTATTTTATGATTATTGTATTATTACAAAATTTATACCCATGTCAAAGTGATACTAAGAGCCAACTGGAGAGCTACCAATAATCAAAGCTGGAACAACTTCAGCAACCAAAATAAGCATCATAGATTGTAAAGCAAAACATAAAATAAGTATCCATGAGTCATACCAATATTAATGAGTTATTAAGTAAAGAGATGAGAAGGAATAGAAAAATGTCACATGCAGAATTCCAAATAATTGACGTTGATACTCCTCCTCAAGAATAAAGATCACAACTCCCTATTCCTGAAGTGTTGCTGGGCATAGTGATTTCTTCCACAAAACACAGAATGGAAAAGGGATGAGAGTAAGGAGTAAGTTTATGGTATATAAATAAAAAGACCCTACCTGAAACTGATAATACAAATTAACATCACCAATGATAAGTCATGTTGACAGTATTTCCCTTGATAAATTTTATGAAAATAACACTTTCCCCTCTGTGATCTTCCTTCCCAAACCCCATAATTCTGAAATAACTATGAGAAAAACATCAGAAAAATCCCAGTTCAGGGCATGCTACAAACTACCTGACCAGTACTTCTCGAAACTGTCAAGGTCATTAAAAATAAGGAAAGTTTGAGACATTGTTACAGCCCAGAGGAGACAAGGGAGACACGAAGACTACGTGTAATGCAGGGTCCTGGAACAAGAAAAAGACATTAGGAAAAAATTAAGGAAATCTTAATGGATTTTAGTGACTAATAGCATGCAAATTAACTGTGACAGTGTAATACCAGCGTTTCACTACTGTAAGATGTTAAGAATAGCACAAACAGGGTGTACAGAATATGAGAACCCTCTATACTATCATTTTTGGCAAAAAAATTCTTCTTTTTTTTTTGGTAAATCGAAAACTAGTCTTTGAAAAAGTTTATTTAAAAAAATAACACTCCTTCTCTCCTCCTTATCTGCCCCATGCTACTGCTGCAGAAGTAATAAAATTTAAAGCTTGTCAACCAACCCTACCTAATCTGAAATTCAAAAAAGAAGAAATGTACCAAAAACTGACTTGAATTACCTTATTTTTGCTGCATTTTTGTCTTTGAATGCAATTCTTCTGGGATTGTGTATTTTATTACTCACATAAATAAATAGCTTACATCCAAAACACATGAATTACACATTTTAATGGAAATAATATGAGAAGTTATAAAAAACAAAGTATTAATAGTTATTTTCATACTTTATGTCTTATGGATTTCATGTTTTGAGACAGAACCAGTGCTCTCATATTCCCCTGACATGAGGGAAAGTCAAGAGAGCCCGGGGTTGATGAAAGACATCTGATGAAATGGCTAATGAGAGATAGTCCTTGTCTGACAGAAGTAAGATTATACCATTCATGATTTAAGTAAAGAAAAATATTTCCTATAAACAATTCTCGAGTGAGGTGATTTCATGTGCACACCTTTCCAGATGAAATATGTACACATATTTGTCCTTTAATGGATCTGAGTATGTTTTTTAGCAAAAACATATGCAAACTTTATCTAAATCTGACCTTGGAAAAAACCTATTTTAATGGAGAAATGCAGTAAAGCATTTCAGATTAAATATTTATCCCATCTTCAGCTTAGGCACAAAAAGGCTGCCTTATTGAAAAACATTTTCTTCATGTCTCCTTCACAGGAAAACACTGGGGCTGGAGGCGACCCAACTATAATTGAAAGACAATAATCACTCTGAGTGAAGTGTCTCTTGGTGATACAGGCTCTAATCAAGCTTGTGCGGAGCCTATTAGAGCTCATTTCAGTCCTAACAAGTATCCCCAGTCAATTTAAACCACAGTTTAGCAAGCTGCCTCTCTTTTTTCCAAAACTCTCTTAAGACAGGAGAATTTACTTCCAGGCCAGGCATTTGTTAACCACTGTCCCTTTTTACGGAGCATTTCATTGGTTGGCAGCCAGGAAAACACTCAATGAAGTTTTCATTCTGTCAGTATTTCTACAGTACCAGGCATACACATAATATAATTAAATGTCAAAGAAGTTTATGAGGTGTTTAAGTGACTAGAATGGATCCTAGATCTGAAAATTGGATTAGATATATGAGATGGGAGGGCATATACATTGTTTCATTCCTTCTTCCAGACCTCAAAGACTTCCACCAACTGTGTTTATTATTCAGTTACACTATAAATTTTTTCTTAGTGCTTTATGAAGTTCAAATAACTCCATTTATCAAAAGGAGGATAAGTTATTTTAATGTTTTATTGCTATAGAAAAAAAGCTCCGTGTTTGAAATTTAATTCTTATGAAACATATTTAGTAGTATAATGGGAGTCAGGAAAATGGGAGATTAACTTGAGAAAAGTAAAGGAGTAAACATTATACAAACAGTAAACATAAAACAAAAACAAAAAAGATGATCAAGGAAGAAAAACATACAGTTGGGGTGTGTGTGTGTGTGTGTGTGTGTGTATGTGATTTTTCCTATTCTGTTGTTGTTTTTAAGTCACTCAGTTGTGTCTGACTCTGCTACCTCATGGATTGCAGCGTGCCAGGCTCCCCTGTGCTTCACTATCTCTGGGAGTTCGCTCCAACTCATGTCCATTGAAAATGATGCCAACCAACCATCTCATCCTGTCACCCCCTTCTCCTCTTGTCCTCAGTCTTTCCCAGCATAGCTTTACTTCCAAAGAGCAAGCGTGCTTTAAATTTGTGAGTGCAGTCACTGACCATAGTAACTTTGAAGCCCAAGAAAATATATCTCTCACTGTTTCAACTTTTTCCCCATCTATTTGCCATGAGGTGATGGGACCTCCTGAGAAATCTATTTGCAGGTCAAGAAGCAACAGTTAGAACTGGACAGGGAACAACAGACTGGTTCCAAATCAGGAAAGGAGTACGTCAAGGCTGCATATTATCACCCTGCTTAGTTAACTTATATGCACAGTACATCATCAGAAATGTTGGGCTGGATGAAGCACAAGCTGGAATCAAGATTGCTGGGAGAAATATCAATGACCTCAAAGATGCAGATCACACCACCCCTATGGCAGAAAGGGAAGAACTAAAGAGCTTCTTAATGAAAGTGAAAGAGGAAAGTGAAAAAATTGGCTTAAAACTCAACATTCAAAAAACAGAGATCATGGCATGCGGTCCCATCACTTCATGGCAAATACATGGGGAAACACTGGAAACAGTGACAGAATTTTATTTGGGGGGGCTCCAAAATCACTGCAGATGGTGACTGCAGCCATGAAATTAAAAGACACTTACTCTTTGGAGAAAAGTTATGACCAACCTAGACAGCATATTCAAAAGCAGAGACATTACTTTGCCAACAAAGGCCCATCTAGTTAAAGCTATGATTTTTCCATTAGTCAGGTATGGATGTGAGAGTTGGACCATAAAGAAAGCTGAGCACAGAAGAAGTGATGCTTTTGAACTGTGGTGTTAGAGATGACTCTTGAGAGTCCCTTGGACTGCAAGGAGATCCAACCAGTCCATCCTAAGGGAAATCAGTCCTGAATATTCACTGGAAGGACTGATGCTGAAGCTGAAACTCCAATACTTTGGCCACCTGATGCGAAGAGCTGACTCATTTGAAAAGACCCTGATTCTGGGAAAGATTGAAGGTGGGAGGAGAAGGGAATAACAGAGGATGAGATGGTTGGATGGCATCACCGACTTGATGGACAGGAGATTGAGTAAGCTCCGGGAGTTGGTGATGGACAGGGAAGCTTGGCATGCGGCAGCCCATGGGGTGGCAAAGAATCAGACACAACTGAGTGACTGAATTGAACTGAACTGAACTGATGGGACCAGATGCCATGATCTTAGTTTTTTGAATGCTGAATTTTAAGCCAGCCTTTTCACTCGCCTCTTTCACTTTCATCAAGAGGCTCTTTAGTTCCTCTTCACTTTCTGCCATTAAAGTGGTATTATCTGCATATTTGAGATTATTGATATATCTCCCGCCAATCTTGATTCCAGCTTGAGCTTCATCAAGCCTGACATTTAGCATGATGTACTCTGCATACAAGTTAAATAAGCAGAGTGACAATATACAGCCTTGATGTACTCCTTTCCCAATATTGAAGCTCTGCAAATTCCTACGTTTCAAATCAAATGAAGACTCACTTTTAACCATTGAAATTTGGATTCTAACTCTCTGCCACCTTGGTGTTTAGAATCAGTAATATGAAAACGTAAGGTCTTTTTTCAACAGCTAATTAAAAGAGCAATCTTGAGGCCCTTCCAAGTGTGTGAGGCACAGTTACACATGAAGTCGGTTCTGTTGGTGTTCAGTTTCTCATGTTGATTCTTGCAGAAACACATTAATCTACTAGATAAACACATTGCAAAAACAAAGGCAGACAACTCTAGCTCAAATGATAGCCAGAAAGGTTTTCTCTTCAGATGGAAAGCCTGAAGTGAACTCACAATGTAGGAGAGGTGATTGTGTGGCTGCTCCCTTTGGCTCTCACAGATATGCCACGTGTGGCCTTTTTTCAAGTTGTCAGTGTCCATTTGCTTTTTTGGATGCCGAAGAGGTGCCAACCATGTTTTCTGTCCTTGTTTAATGTTTATTCTTCAAAATGTCTATTCTTCAAAATGTCTATTCATTCATCTTTAGGCCTTCAAGATTCTGCAAGCTGCTTTGTGAAATCTATGACATTAGATAAAATACATAGGTTTAAGGGGTTACAGAGAACTAACATTTATTTTTTATTAATAATATAGATTCATGAATATTCAAGAAAACTTGAAGGTGCCTACAAGGTGTCAGGAAGTGTATATTCAAAGATGTTGATAATAACTTTTGGATCAAAGTCATAAGAGAAAGAAACGCCTGTAACAATGGAACTGTCAAAGTCTGTGGCTGGGATGGAGATAAGGCGAGGGTGGTGTGGTTGGAGGACTTTGTGATAGTAAGAAGCACTTTTAATTTCTATATCTCTTTCAAATGAGTCATGTCCAAATATCTCCTGATTTATTTTCAGTGATATAGTCACTAATATTTTAACCAATGATTACAATATTACCATATAAAATAACATGAAGTATTCATAAATTCTAAGATGAAGTTTGTAATATTGAATAATAACTAGAACTAAACCTCTGGGATTTTAGTGCCTAGAGAAAATGCATTCATGCCTAATCAGCATGCTTTTGTAATATGGTTTATTCATTGATCTCAAGGCACAGTTTTCATTAAGAGGCTAATAATCTTACTGAAGCAGGGACAAGTATTTTAGTGATAATGAGAAACTCAGGCAAGTTGTTGCAACAAGCTAAAAACTAGCCTTTTATGTTTGAAATACAATTTCTCTAGATTCTAAGACTTTTTAGAGCAACAACACATTTAGAATTTTTTTAAGCTACTAACCTGTACTGATAGCTCACTATGTAGCAGGCTGTTTACATAAATGATCTCAAAGCAGTTTCAATAGTAGTACCTAAAATTTGTGAAAATAATACCTTGACTCACAAGTAAGAGGAAAATATAAGAGAAACAATGTCCATTGATTATAAGAATATTAGGTATTCTCATTCCCTGTTAGTGGAAGCATAAATTAGAACAACCTGTTATTAAGAAACATTCTGCAAAATATTAACATCTTTTAAATGATGCAATTCACTTCTTAGGGCTTACTATTAAATTATAATTAAGGATTAAAATCATTGTCTGTAAGAGAAAATAAAAATTGTGCAGTTAAAGGAAACTGGTTTAATCTATTTATAAGTGACTATTGTGTGTCAGTTACTTTGTAAGTGGTGAGTATATAGCAATGAACAAAAATGGCAATGCCCCTATCTTTATTCAGCTTGCATTCTAATGAAGAATATAGAAAATAAGTAAAACAAGTACATAAATATACAACATATCAGCTGGTAATAAATGCTCTGAAGAAATATTAAAGCAAAATGTAGAACAGCAAGTCACAGGTGGTATTTTTTACAGGTAGATATCTGAGGTGAGAACATTTGAACAGGACTTAATGGGTTGAGAAAAGGAGCCATGAGGGTCTGGGGAAAGGTCTTAAGGCCAGAGCAAAGGCTCTCAGAAGCAAGTACAGAATGTTCAAGGGTCCTTAAGAAATCAACTGTAGCTGCAGCCCAGTGAGAAAGGAGAAAAGGATAAAGATTGATCAAAGAGAAGCTACAGACAAGTCATACAGGTTCTTGCAGGCCAAGGCATGTATTAAGACCCCCTTGTGACTGACCATAAAAAATTTGCCTGCAGATGGAGGATGCAGGTTCAATCCCTGGGTCAGGAAGATCCACTGGAGAAGGGAATAATTACCCACTCCAGTATTCTTGCCTGGAAAATTTCATGGACAGAGGAGTCTGGCAGGCTTCAGACCTTGGGGTCTCAAAGAGTCGGACACCACTGAGCAAGTAACGCTTCACTTTCACTGACAGTGTGAGGAAGAGCATTGGTGGATTCTGAGTGGAGTATATAGTCTGACATATTTAACCAATTGTAAGCATGGCAAGGTCTTCCCTGGTGGCTCAGACAGTAAAGCATCTGCATGCAATGCGGGAGACTGGGGTTGGATCCCTGGGTCAGGAAGATCCCCTGGAGAAGGAAATGGCAACCCACTCCAGTACTCTTGCCAGGGAAATTCCACGGATGGCAGAGCCTGGTAGGCTACAGTCCAGAGGGTCGCAAAGAGTCACGACTGAGCTACTTCATCTTGGTTCTTGGTTAGGTGTGGCAAAGCAGATGAAGAGAGGCTCCTCTTGTCAACTAGAAAATTAAAAAAAAAAAAAAGACTGGCTAAGGAGTTAGCAGTAGAGGTTGGAAAGTTGTAGATTATGGAGATTTTTGAGGTAGTTATCAGGATGACTGGATGTGGGTTGTGAATTAAAGAGTCATAGACCAGCCCATGGTTGTTATTGTTGTTCAGTCACTGCGTTGTGTCTGACAGTTTGCCACTCATCATGGTTTGACTGCCTCCACCAGGCTCCTCCATCCTTCATTATCTCCGAGAGGTTGCTCAAATTCATGTCCATTGACTTGGTGATGCTATTTAAACATCTCATCCTCTGTTGCCCCCTTATCCTCTTCCCCTGAATATTTCCCAGCACAATTTTTCCAGTGTGTCAGCTCTTCACATCAGGTGGCCAAGATACTGGAGTTTCATCTTTAACACTAGTCCTTCCAATGAATATTCCAGGTTGATTTCCTTTAGGATTGATTGGTTTGAACTCTTTGCTGTCCAAGGGACTCTCAAGAGTGTTCTCCAACACCACAATTTGAAAGCATCAATTCTTCAGTGCTCAGCCTTCTTTATGATCCACATTTTACATACATACATGACTACCAGAAAAACTGTAGCTTTCATTCCCATACAGACCTTTGCCTGCAAAGTTATGTCTCTGGTTTTTAATACACTATCTAGGTTTGTCATAGCTTTTCTTCCAAGGAGCAAATGTCTTTTACTTTCATGGCTACAGTCATCATCTGTAGTGATTTTGGAGTTCAAGAAAATAAAATCTGTCACTATTTCTACTTTTTCCCCTTCTATGTGTGATGAAAAGATGGGACCTGATGCCATGATCTTAGTTTTTCGGATGTTGAGTTTTAAGCCAGCTTCTTTCAAATTTATTTATTTTTAATTGAGTGATAATTGCTTTATAACATCGTGTTGGTTTCTACCAAACACCAACATGTATCCACCATAGGTTAACCCATGTCTCCTCCCACTTAAACATCCATCCCATCTCCTTTCCTATTCTACCCCTTTAGGTTGCTACCAAGCCCAGGTTTGAGTTCCCTGAGTCATACAGCAAATTCCCATTGGCTATCTATTTTACATGTGGTAATGTATGTCTCCACGTTACTCTTTCCACACCTCCCACCCTCTGTCCCCCTCAACCGTTTCCATAAGTATGTTCTCAATGTCTGTCTCCATTGCTGCTCTACAAATAGGTTCAACAGTACCATCTTTATAGATTTCATATATATGCATTAGTATACATTTTTTTCTCTTTCTGACTTATTTAACTCTGTATAATAGCCTCTAGGCTCATCCACCTCATTAAGACCAACTCAAATGCCTTCCTTTTTATGGCTGAATAATATTCCATTATATATATGCACCACAGCTTCTTTATCCATTCATCTGTTGATGGACATCTAGGTTGCTTCCATTTCCTAGCTAGTTTAAATAGAGCTTCAGTGAACATTGAGGGTACATGTGTCTTCTTCAGTTTTGGCTTCCTCAGGGTTTATGCCTAGAAATGGGATTGCTTGGTCATATGGTGATTTTATTTCTAGTTTTTCAAGGAATCTTCATACTGTTCTCCATAATGATTCTATCAATTTACATTCCCACCAACAGTGCAAGAGGTTCCCTTTTCTCCACACCCCCTCCAGCATTTATTGTTTGTAGATTTTTTGATGATGGCCATTCTGTCCAGTGTGAGGTGATACCTCATTGTAGTTTTGATTTGTATTTCTCCAATAATGAGTGATATTGAGCATATTTTCATGTGTTTATTAGCCATCTGTTTGTTTTCTCTGGAGAAATGTCTGTTTAGGTCTTTTGCCCACTTTTTGACTGGGTTGTTTGTGTTTCTGGTATTGATTTGTATGAGCTGTTCGTATATTTCTGAAATTAATCCTTTGTCAGTTTCATTTGCTACTATTTTTTCCCATTCTGAGGGTTGTCTTTTCACCTTGCTTTAATTTCCTTTGCTGTGCACATGCTTTTTGTGTGTGTGCGTGTGTACATGCTTTTAAGTTTAATTAGGTCCCACTTGTTTATTTTTGTTTCTATTCCCATTACTCTAGGAGGTCGGTCATAGAGCATCTTGCTGTGATTTATGTCATAGAGTGTTTGGCATACATTTTCCTTTAAAAGTTTTATAGTTTCTGGTCTTTAATCCATTTCGGGTTTATCTCTGTAGATGGTGTTAGAAGTGTTCTAATTCATTATTTTACATGTAACTGTCCAGTTTTCCAGAAACACTTATAGAAGAAATTATCTTTGTCCCATTTATGTATTCTTGCCTCCTTTGTCAAAAATAAGATATCCATAGGTGCATGGGTTTATCTCTGGGTTTTCTATCTTGTTCCATCAGTCTATATTTCTGTTTTTGTGCCAGTACTAAAAGGGCTTCCCTGATAGCTCAGTTGGTAAAGAATCCACCATGCAATGCAGGAGACCCCAGTTCAATTCCTGGGTCAGGAAGGTCCCCTGGAGAAGGGAAAGTGTACCCACTCCAGTATTCTGACCTAGAGAGTTCCATGAACTGTATAGTCCATGGGGTCGCAAAGAGTTGGAAACAACTGAGTCACTTTAACTTTCACCATACTGTCTTGAGGGCTATAGCTTTGTAGTATTGTCCATTTTCTCACTCTCCTCTTTCATCCTCATTAAGAGGCTCTTTAGTTCTTCATTTTCTGCCCTTAGAGTGATATCATTTGCATATCTGAAGCTATTGATATTTCTCCCAAGAATCTTGATTCCATCTTCTGAATCATCCAGGCTGGCATTTCACATGATGTACTAGGGCTTCTCTGGTGGCTCAGATGTTAAAGAATATGCCTTCAATTGTAGGAGACCCTGGTTCAATCCCTGGGTCAGGGCAATCCCTTGGAGAAGGGAATGGCAACACACTCCAGTATTCTTTCCTGGAGAATTCCATGGGCAGAGGAGACTGTTGGGGTCACAAAGAGCTGGATGTACACTCTTCCAGTGTACACTTTCACTTTTTCACTCTGCATACAAGTTAAATAAGCAGAGTGACAATATACACCCTTGTCATACCCCTTTCCCAGTTTTGAACCACACTGCTATTCCATGTCAAGTTCTAACTGTTGCTTGTTGACCAGAATATAGATTTCTCAGGAGACAAGTAAAGTAGCCTGTTACTTTCATCTCTTTAAGAATTTTCCACAGTTTGTTGTGACTCCTACAGTCAAGGGTTCTGGATAGCAATGAAGCAGAAGTAGATGCTTTTCTAGAATTCCCTTGCTTTCTCCATGATCCAACAAATGTTGGCAATTTGATCTCTATTTCCTCTGCTTGGGAAAGGTATGAATTTGGCATAACTGATGGGGGAGGTGCTGGGAAAGGAAGGTGGTTGTAGGGGAGAAACAATGAACTACAGATATTAATGTTCATACTTTAGAATGAGTGAGTGAGTGAAGTCGCTCAGTCGTGTCCGACTCTTTGCGACCCCGTGAACTGTAGCCCACTCCTCCATCCATGGGATTCTCCAGGCAGGAATACTGGAGTGGGTTGCCACAAATTTGGAAGCTTAATGCTATAGTATGTAAATGGTATAAAACAATATTTACAATAGGATTGTACTTGTATGTGTATAGAAAAATTACTAGTGATAAAAAGATGTTAACATTATTTTTCACTGGTTAGTGTGATTATAGCTGACTCATTTTCTTCACCATTTCATTCTCCATTTTCCAATTTTTTTTTTACTATAAACATGTGTATTGAATCAGGGGAAAAATCATTTCAAATAGCTTTGAGATCATGGAGAAATATAACTGGGATAAGATACGGCTGAGAAAGCCCAGCTGTTTGAAAATCACTTGAAACATTTAACAAACACAAAACACAGCTGGTCTAGAAGACAGAGATATTATGTAATTTGAATTCTTTACTGTCTCAGCTAAAATAAGAAAGAAATGGGAGAAAACATTCTTTAAAATAAGATTGCCATCTATTTTCTGAGTTGAACTTTAAAATTCAAGCAAAAAATTCTGTGCAATCTATCATATTTTTTAGTTTCTTGACTAAATATGTTACAGGAACAATCACTGGCCATGCAACATTCCACATCATTGATGCACACGATAGTAGATTCCAGAATCATTCGGTACCAATTCTGGCAATTTGGTAGTGCCTTCAAAATACTGGTTCCTAATTTTCAGGAAAATGAAAAAGCATAACAAAGTAAAGTCAAAAGTAGTTTTCCAAGTTTTAAAACAGCATAAAGTATATTTATTCATCAAGAGATAACAAAAAAGGCAACTCTTGACTGAACCTCATGTGATTCTTTTCTTTATAAGTTTATGTATTGTTTCTTTCAATAACAATGTACATATATCAGGGGCTTCCCTCATAGCTCAGTTGGTAAAGAATCCACCTGCAATACAGGAGACCACAATTCAATTCCTGGGTCAGGAAGATCCGCTGGAGAAGGGATAGGCTACCCACTCCAGTTCTTGGGCTTCCCTTTGTGGCTCGGCTTATGTATTATTTCTTCCAAAAGAAATGCACATATATCAATTATGTAGACAGAAAATATTGAGAGAAATCAATGAATGTGCATTAGAGATAACTGATAATTTATAAAAGTAAAGTTAGAATAAAATGCAAGAATAAGTAGAAACTATTTTTTAAATGGAAAACCAAGTCTATGATATACAGAAAAAAATCACCATAATCAAGATTTTAGATTCCCATAAAGAAAGCAAGTTTATAGGATAAAACATACTGTTTATATCTAAGTACTCCAATAGGGGGAAGGGTCGAGGAGACATGAACAAATATGAAGCATAAAAATGGAAGAATGATTTCCCTGAAAGCTAGAGAAAATGGCATAAGCCATTCATTGCATAACAACAGGACCCTGAACCTTACTTTCCTAAAAAGTTGAGCGTGAATGCTAACTCATACTTCCATGTTCTGTGTGAAACTCAGAAAGTTATTTGATATTGATAAGGCTTTGAATTCTTCATCGGCAAAGGAGAAATTTCTTCTTCTAAGAGTAGTATAGAATGAATGAAGATTTTTAATTTCCATTAAGATGGAATGACAGACATAGGTTTTACCCTTCCACTCAGAACAAATAAAAATCCAGACAAAATATATAAAACAAGGGTTCTTGAGACACTACACATCAGGCAATGGCAAGATGGTGATTCCTAAGATATGGAGACAAATAGGGTAAAACCTATGACTGCACTGGCTTACTGCCTTGAATGAGTTTCCAGGTCACAGTGCAGGGAGGGAGGACCCAGGCAAAGCCCAAGTGACTTTAAATTGAGGAGCAGAGCTGGGAGTCTGTAGTTACTGACACTTATAGTAAAAAGTACTAAAAAGTGGAAAATTGCATAAATAGAGAATGCCAGAGATCTGTAGAGCATCCCCATGAAGAATTCAGCAGAAGAGTGACCATTCACAGCATCAACATTGGCAACTCACGAGACAGTTTTTCTTCCCTGGAAAACTGTATTCTCTAATAGCTACTAGAAGATTTAGCAAAACTTACCTTGTGCCATCACACATACACACACACACATGTACGCACGCGCACACACACACACACACATACACACACACACACACACACATCTTTCCTAGTATACTATAATTTACAAAGGAATGGAGATATGTCTTGCTATTTTTTGAGCAGCCATGGTTCCTCTGTTTTGTACAGAGTATATGCCAAATAAATGCTTCCTGGAGTTGAATAGTAACATTCTATTAATATACCACTTGGCAGAATTTATATATATTCCCAGTCTCTGGTGTTTAGTATTTAATTTACTGTATGCAGTGACTTCCTTCTTGCACAGAAAGGTGTCATTATTAGTTATTTGTTTCTTTCTGAGATGATACTAATGATACAAACTAATACAGCATATCAAATATTGTATCAAAAGCAAATCTGATCTTATTTTCTTACTCTGCAGGTCCTTTGTCTTATAATTAGGAGAAAACCCTTTTATTAAATATGAACATTTGTATTTTAAGTATTCTGCCTGTGTCCAGTTTTGTATGCTTAGATAAACAAAAGATGACTTTCTTTCTGAAAAAGAACACTATAATGGATTTTTGTGTTAAAATTAAAACACACATAATAAAATTTATGACCCAGATCTGATACAGAAATATGAGTGGATGATAGGCTAAGCTAATTAAAGATTTTTTGTTTGATTGTTATTTTTTGCTTTCCCCAAACATTCACTGACATTTGAAAGTTGATTTCTTATTGGAAATTAGCTTATTACAATGTTTTGACTTGATTTCCTATGACAAATTTTGTTTGCAAAATTAATAAATACAACCCTGAAATGCCTTTCTATTGTGTATCCATAGAATGTGTAGCTCTGCATTGCTGATTCCATCACCAATTTGCATTATGGCATTTCTCCTTATGATAACATAATAGGCAATGGAATTATGTATTTAGCTGATCCTCACAGCTTAAGAAAGTTTTGTATACAATTCAGAAGTATCCACTGTGTCCTATTGTGTTTTCATATATGTCTGGTAAGATTGGATTTATTGTTGTAGGAATATTTATGCTAAAATAGAGGCCCTGTGTTCATGAGCCTTTTGTCTTACTATGTGACATTCTCATTAATGTCTTTTTTTAATTTATTTACTTTAATTGGAGGCTAATTACTTTACAATATTGTAGTGGTTTTTGCCATACATTGAAATGAATCAGCCATGGGTGTACATGTGTCCCCCATCCTGAACCCCCCTCCCACCTCCCTCCCCATCCCTTCCCTCTGGGTCATCCCAGGGCACCAGCCCCAAGCACCCTGTCCCATGCATCGAACCTGGACTGACGATCTGTTTCACATATGGTAATATTCATGTTTCAATGGTATTCTCTCAGATAATCCCACCCTCACCTTCTCCCACAGAGTCCAATAGACTTTACTATACATCTGTTTCTCTTTTGCTGTCTTGCATATAGGTTTATCGTTACCATCTCTCCAAATTCCATATATATGTATTAGTATATTGTATTGGTGTTTTTCTTTCTGGCTTACTACACTCTGTATAATAGGCTCCAGTTTCATTCACCTCATTAGAACTGATTTAGATGTATTCTTTTTACTGGCTGAGTAATATTCCATTGTGTATATGTACCACAGCTTTCTTACCCATTCATCTGCCAATGGACATCTAGGTTGCTTCCATGTCCTGGCTATTATAAACAGTGCTGTGATGAACATTGGGGTACACGTGTCTCTTTCAATTCTGGTTTCCTCGGTGTGTATGCCCAGCAGTGGGATGCTAGGTCGTATGGCAGTTCTATTTCCAGTTTTTTAAGGAATCTCCACACTGTTCTCCATAGTGGCTGTACTAGTTTGCATTCCCACCAACCGTGTTAAGAGGGTTCCCTTTTCTCCACACCCTCTCCAGCATTTATTGTTTGTAGACTTTTGGATCGCAGCCATTCTGACTGGCATGAGATGGTACCTCACTGTGGTTTTGATTTGCATTTCTCTGATAATGAGTGATGTTGAGCATCTTTTCATGTGTTTGTTAGCCATCTGTATGTCTTCTTTGGAGAAATGTCTGTTATTTGGCCCATTTTTTGATTGGGTCATTTATTTTTCTGGAATTGAGCTGCAGGAGTTGCTTGTATATTTTTGAGATTAATTCTTTGTCAGTTGCTTAATTTGCTATTATTTTCTCCCATTCTGAAGGCTGTCTTTTCACCTTGCATATAGTTTCCTTCGTTGTGCAAAAGCTTTTAAGTTTAGTTAGGTCCCATTTGTTTATTTTTGCTTTTATTTCCAATACTCTGGGAGGTGGGTCATAGAGGATCCTGCTGTGATTTATGTTGGAGAGTGTTTTGCCTATGTTCTTCTCTAGGAGTTTCATAGTTTCTGGCCTTACATTTAGATCTTTAATCCATTTTGAGCTTATTTTTGTGTATGGTGTTAGAAAGTGTTCTACTTTCATTCTTTTACAAGTGGTTGACCAGTTTTCCCAGCACCACTTGTTAAAGAGATTGTCTTTTCTCCAT
>NW_011495048.1:6769045-6784609 GCF_000754665.1 Bison bison bison
CCATTGTATATTCTTGCCTCCTTTGTCAAAGATAAGGTGTCCATAGGTGTGTGGGTTTATCTCTGGGCTTTCTATTTTGTTCCTTTGATCTATATTTCTGTCTTTGTGCCAGTACCATACTGTCTTGAGGACTGCAGCTTTGTAGTATAGCCTGAAATCAGACAGGTTGATTCCTCCAGTTCCATTCTTCTTTCTCAAGATTGCTATGGCTATTCAAGGTTTTTTCTATGTCTATACAAATTGTGAAATTATTTGTTCTAGTTCTCTGAAAAATACCATTGGTTGCTTGATAGGGATTGCATTGAATCTATAGATTGCTTTGGGTAGTATACTCATTTTCACTATATTGATTCTTCCGATCCATGAACATGGCATATTCTTTCATCTATTTGTGTCCTCTTTGATTTCTTTCATCAGTGTTTTATAGATTTCTATATATAGGTATTTTGTTTATTTAGGTAAATATATTCCTAAGTATTTTATTCTTTCCATTGCAATGGTGAATGGAATTGTTTCCTTAATTTCTCTTTCTGCTTTCTCATTGTTAGTGTATAGGAATGCAAGGGATTTCTGTGTGTTAATTTTATATCCTGCAACTTTACTATATTCATTGATTAGCTCTAGTAATTTTCTGGTGGAGTCTTTAGGGTTTTCTATGTAGAGGATCATGTCATCTGCAAACAGTGAGATTTTTACTTCTTCTTTTCCAATCTGGATTCCTTATATTTCTTTTTCTGCTCTGATTTCTGTAGCCAAACCTTTCAAAACTATGTTGAATAGTAGTGGTGAGAGTGGGCACTCTTCTTGTTCTTGACTTTAGGGGAAATGCTTTCAATTTTTCACCACCGAGGATAATGTTTGCTGTGGGTTTGTCATATATAGCTTTTATTATGTTGAGGTATGTTCCTTCTATTCCTGCCTTCTGGAGGGTTTTTTATCATAAATGGATGTTGAATTTTGTCAAAGGCTTTCTCTGCATCTGTTGAGATAATCGTATGGTTTTTATCTTTCAATTTGTTAATGTGGTGTACTACATTGATTGATTTGTAGATATTAAAGAATCCATGCATCCCTGGGATAAAGCCCACTTGATCATGATGTACGATCTTTTTAATATATTGTTGGATTCTCTTTGCTAGAATTTTGTTGAGGATTTTTGCATCTATGTTCATCAGTGATATTGGCCTGTAGTTTTCTTTTTTTGTGTGGCATCTGAACTCTAGGAGTTGGTGATGGACAGGGAGGCCTGGCATGCTGCGATTCATGGGGTCGCAAAGAGTTGGACACGACTGAGCGACTGACCTGATCTGATCTGATCTGTCTGGTTTTGGTGTTATGGTGATGGTGGCCTCATAGAATGAGTTTGGAAGTTTACCTTCCTCTGAAATTTTCTGGAAAGTTTAAGTAGGATAGGTGTTTGCTCTTCTCTAAATTTTTTATAGAATTCAGCTGTGAAGCCATCTGGTCCTGGGCTTTTGTTTAATGCAAGATTTCTGATTACAGTTTCAGTTTCCATGCTTGTGATGGGTCTGTTAAGATTTTCTATTTCTTCATGGCTCAGTTTTGGAAAGTTGTACTTTTCTAAGAATTTTTCCATTTCTTCCAAGTTGTCCATTTTATTGGCATATAGTTGTTGATAGTAGTCTCTTATGATCCTTTGTCTTTCTGTGTTGTCTGTTGTGATTTCTCCATTTTCATTTCTAATTTTGTTGGTTTGATTCTTCTCCCTTTGTTTCTTGATAAGTCTGGCTAATGGTTTGTCAATTTTAATTATCTTCTCAAAGAACCAGCTTTTGGCTTTGTTGTTTTTTGCTGTGGTCTCTTTTGTTTCTTTTGCATTTATTTCTGCCCTAATTTTTAAGATTTCTTTCCTTCTACTAACCCTGGGGTTCTTCCTTTCTTCCTTTTCTAGTTGCTTTAGGTGTTCAGTTCAGCTCAGTCACTCAGTCGTGTCCGATTCTTTGTGAGCCCATGAATCGCAGCACGCCAGGCCTCCCTGTCCATCACCAACTCCCGGAGTTCACTCAGACTCACGTCCGTCGAGTCAGTGATGCCATCCAGCTATCTCATCCTCTGTCCTCCCCTTCTCCTCCTGCCCCCAATCCCTCCCAGCATCAGAGTCTTTTCCAATGAGTCAACTCTTCGCATGAGGTGGCCAAAGTACTGGAGTTTCACCTTTAGCATCATTCCTTCCAAAGAACACCCAGGGCTGATCTCCTTTAGAACGGACTGGTTGGATCTCCTTGCAGTCCAAGGGACTCTCAGGAGTCTTCTCCACCACTACAGAGTTAGGTTATTTATTTGACTTTTTCCTTGTTTCTTGAGTTAAGCCTGTATTGCTATGAACCTTCCCCTTATCACTGCTTTTACAGTGTCCCATAGGTTTTGAGTTGTTTTGTTTTAATTTTCATTCGTTTCTATGCATATTTTGATTTCTTTTTTGATTGCTTCTGTGATTTGTTGGTTATTCAGAAGCGTGTTGTTTAGCCTCCATATGTTGGGATTTTTAATAGTGTTTTTCTTGTAATTGACGTCTAATCTTACTGCATTGTGGTCAGAAAAGATGTTTGGAATGATTTCAATTTTTTTTTAATTTACCGGCTAGATTTATGGCCCAGGATGTGATCTATCCTGGAGAAGGTTCCGTGTGCACTTGAGAAAAAGGTGAAATTCATTGTTGTAGGGTGAAATGTCCTATAGATATCAATTAGGTCTAACTGGTCCATTGTATCATTTAAAGTTTGTGTTCCCTTATTAATTTTCTGTTTAATTGATCTATCCATAGGTGTGAGTGGATAGTCATAATAGTCTCCCACTATTATTGTGTTATTGTTAATTTCCCCTTTCATAGTAGCTATCATTTGCCTTACATATTGCGGTGCTCCTATATTGGGTGCATATATATTTATAATTGTTATATCTTCTTCTTGGATTGATCCTCTGATCATTATGTAGTGTCCTTCTTTGTCTCTTTTCACAACTTTATTTTAAAGTCTATTTTATCTGATATGAGTATTGCTACTCCTGCTTTCTTTTGGTCTCCATTTGCATGAAACATCTTTTTCCCGCCCTTCACTTCCAGTCTGTATGTGTCCCTTGTTTTGAGGTGGGTCTCTTGTAGACAGCATATATAAGGGTCTTGTTTTTGTATCCATTCAGCCAGTCTTTGTTTTTTGGTTGGGACGTTCAACTCATTTACATTTAAGGTAATTATTGATAAGTATGATCCCATTGCCATTTACTTTGTTGTTTTGGGTTTGAGTTTATACACCCTTTCTGTGTTTCCTGTCTAAAGAAGATCCTTTAGCATTTGTTGAAGAGCTGGTTTGGTGGTGCTGAATTCTCTCAGCTTTTTCTTGTCTGTAAAGCTTTTGATTTGTCCTTCATATTTGAATGAGATCCTTGCTGGATACAGTAATCTGGGTTGTAGGTTTTTCTCTTTCATCACTTTAAGTGTGTCCTGCCATTCCCTTCTGGCCTGAAGAGTTTCTTTTGAAATATCAGCTATTTTCCTTATGGGAATCCCCTTGCACATTATTTGTTGTTTTTCCCTTGCTGCTTTTAATATTTGTTCTTTGTGTTTCATCTTTGTTAATTTGATTAATATGTGTCTTGAGGTGTTTCGCCTTGGGTTTATCCTGTTTGGGACTCTCTGGGTTTGTTTGACTTGGGTGACTATTTCCTTCCCCATTTTAGGAAAGTTTTCAACTATTATTGCCTCAAGTATTTTCTCATGGCCTTTCTTTTTGTCTTCTTCTTCTGGGACTCCTATGATTCGAATGTTGGGGCATTTAACATTGTCCTAGAGGTCTCCGAGATTGTCCTCATTTCCTTTAATTATTTTTTTTCTTTTTTCCTCTCTGCTTCATTTATTTCTACCATTCTATCTTCTACCTCACTTATCCTATCTTCTGCTTCTATTATTCTACTGTTGGTTCCCTCCAGAGTGTTTTTAATCTCATTTATTGCATTATTTATTATTGATTGACTCCTTTTTATTTCTTCTAGGTCCTTGCTAAACATTTCTTGCATATTCTCAATCCTTGTCTCCAGGCTATTTATCTGTAACTCCATTTTGTTTTCAAGATTTTGGATCATTTTTACTATCCTTATTCTGAATTATTTTTCAGGTAGCTTCCTTATCTCCTCCTCTTTTGTTTGGTTTGGTGGGCATTTATCATGTTCCTTTACCTGCTGAATATTTTTCTGCCTTTTCATCTTATTTAGATTGCTGTGTTTGGGGTGGCCTTTCTGTATTCTGGCAGTTTGTGGTTCCTCTTTATTGTGGAGGTTCCTCCCTATGGATGGGGTTGATTAGTGACTTGTCAAGGTTTCCTGGTTAGGGAAGCTTGCATTGGTGTTCTGGTGGATGGAGCTGGATTTCTTCTCTCTAGAGTGCAATGAAGTGTCCAGCACTGAGTTTTAAGATGTCTATGGGTTTGGTGTGACTTTGGACAGCCTGTATATTCAAGCTCAGGGCTACGTTCCTGCATTGCTGGAGAATTTGCATGGTATGTCTTGCTCTGGAACTTGTTGGCTCTTGAGTGGTACTTGGTTTCAGTGTAGGTATGGAGGCTTTTGGATGAGTTCTTATCATTTAATGTTCTCTGAAGTCAGGAGTTCTCTGGTGTTCTCAGGATTTGGACTTAAGCCTCCTGCCTCTGATTTTCAGTCTTATTCTTACAGTAGCCTCAAGACTTCTCCATCCATACAGCACTGATGATAAAACATCTAAGTTAATGGTGAAAAGATTCTCCACAGTGAGGGACACCCAGAGAGGTTCACAAAGTTACATGAAGAAAAGAAGAGGGAGGAGGGAGATGGAGGTGACCAGGAGGAGAAGAGGAGGAATCAAAAGGGGGGAGAGCAATGTAGCCAGTAATCAATTTCCTATGTGCTCTCCACAGTCTGGAACCCTCAGAGAGGTTCACGGAGTTACATAGAGAAGAGAAGAGGGAGAAAGGAGATAGAGGTGACCAGAAAGAGAAAAGAGGGAATCAAAAGGAGAGAGACAGATGTAGCCAGTAATCAGTTTCCTAAATGTTCTCCACAGCCCAGAACACGCAAAGAGATTCACAGAGTTGGGTAGAGAAGAGAAAGGAGAGGGAGGAGACAGAGGTGACCGCCTTTCAAAGACAATGGGCTGCCTTTCTGGGTGCCTGATGTCCTCTGACAATGTTCAGAAGTTGTTTTGTGGAATTTGCTCAGCGTTCAAATGTTCTTTTGATGAACTTGTTGGGGAGAAAGTGGTCTCCCCATCCTATTCCTCTGCCATCTGGGAACTCTCCCTCTCATTTACTTCTTTTATAAATTTGTTGATAAATTATTTAATAATCAGCTGTGAATCTTATATCCAATTTTGTAATCAAAAGGCCTTCTCTTGATTTTTCAGAACTACTAAAGAGCATGAATAGACTTGGACAAAGAGTTTTGTTTTCCCAAATAGATAATGCTTCCTAACACTGACTTATAGAAATGTTGAAATGATCATCATAGAAGTTTAGAAGGTGTTCAGTGAAGCCTTTTCCACATATCTTAATTGTAACAGGATTTTACATGATCTTTCCCTTGATCACTTGCAGGTCTAATGGGCAGTGTTTCTGTTATTCTCTGATTTCAATTTTGACTTGAGAAGATGCAGCCCTGCATTATACCAAAGGAACATGGGAGATGCAAAGGAATATTGATCCTGGGTCCTCTGAGGCCATCAGAGTAACAGCCAAAAAATCATATCCCTGGTAAATTATGTCTTTGACATTGTTATGTCAAACTGGATTACCAACTAGTTAAGAAAAGAACTGTGGATTGTGTTATTATATCATATTTATAGTGAGATATAGAAACATGCCCTGCCATTGTAGCATCACAATATTTATCAATTATGATCCTTTCCGGGATCCAATCAGAAAGTGTCATTTCCTAAATCTGGTTTCTAAGAAGAGAACCACATTAAGTCTAACACTGAACTGCTGCTATGGCAGAAACAATAAACTTATACCACTAAGAAGATATTGACACCTCATCTATTAGATTTCCCTGGGAGGTTATCCAATTAATTAATAGTCCAATGTACTTTTTCCCAAATTCAAAAGATCTGATTATGTTCACAAAAGGTAGTAATAGGAATCAGTTTATTAATAGCTAATGCTTATTGGGTGCTACTTTTTGCCAGGCTTGACACGTATTTTACTATTTAGACTCCATAGCACTCTATGAAATAGCTTACATTTTCCTTATTTTAGAGATAAAGGAATGGAGGCCAATGCAAGATTATACACCTGAGAAGATGTGAAGGTCAGATTTGAACCCCAACAGTAGGAGGAATTATAATTCCTAAATGTGTTTCTTTCTTTGTTAAGGGGTCCGGGGGAAGCCTCAAAAATAGAAGCAAATCCAAAAAGGCCTTGCATCACTATTCTTGCATAGTACATACCATATAGTGACTGCCAAAGCAAGGCCAATGATTACCGTATTATTCAGTTCAGTTCAGTTCAGTTTAGTCACTCAGTAGTGTCCGACTCCCTGCGACCCCATGAATCACAGCACACCACGCCTCCCTGTCCATCACCAACTATTGAAGTTCACTCAGACTCATGTCCATCGAGTCAGTGATGTTATCCAGCCATCTCATCCTCTGTCGTCCCCTTCTCTTCCTGCCCCCAACCCCTCCCAGCATCAGAGTCTTTTCCAATGAGTCAATGCTTCTCATGAGGTGGCCAAAGTACTGGAGTTTAAGCTTTAGCATTATTCCTTCCAAAGAAATCCCAGGGCTGATCTCCTTCAGAATGGACT
Organism: Bison bison bison; assembly: GCF_000754665.1. Classification (NCBI taxonomy): domain Eukaryota; kingdom Metazoa; phylum Chordata; class Mammalia; order Artiodactyla; family Bovidae; genus Bison; species Bison bison. The sequence goes on from NW_011495048.1 coordinate 6,775,838, forward strand.
GGTTGGATCTCCTTGCAGTCCAAGGGACTCTCAAGAGTCTTCTCCAACACCACAGTTCAAAAGCATCAATTCTTTGGCTCTCAGCCTTCTTCACAGTCCAACTTTCACATCTATACATGACCACAGGGAAAGCCATAGCCTTGACTAGATGGACCTTTGTTGGCAATGTAATGTCTCTGCTTTGAATATGCTATCTAGGTTGGTCATAACTTTCCTTCCAAGGAGTAAGCGCCTTTTAATTTCATGGCTGCAATCACCATCTGCAGTGATTTTGAAGCCACAAAAATACAAAGTTTAACACTGTTTCCACTGTTTCCCCATCTATTTCCCATGAAGTGATGAGACCAGATGCCATGATTTTCGTTTTCTGAATGTTTTGGTTTAAGCCAACTTTTTCATTCTCCACTTTCACTTTCATCAAGAGGCTTTTTAGTTCCTCTTCACTTTCTGCCATAAGGGTGATGTCATCTGCATATCTGAGGTTACTGACATTTCTTCTGGCAATCTTGATTCCAGCTTGTGCTTCTTCCAGCCCAGCATTTCTCATGATGTACTCTGCATAGAAGTTAAATAAGCAGGGTGACAGTATACAGCCTTGACGTACTCCTTTTGCTATTTGGAACCAGTCTGTTGTTCCATATTCAGTTCTAGCTGTTGCTTCCTGACCTGCATACAGATTTCTCAAGAGGCAGGTAAGGTGGTCTGGTATTCCTATCTCTTTCAGAATTTCCCACAGTTTATTTTGATCCACACAGTCAAAGGCTTTGGCATAGTCAATAAAGCAGAAATAGATGTTTTTCTGGAACTCTCTTGCTTTTTCCATGATGAGCTTTTTCCATGATGAGTATGGTTCCAGAAGACATTGGTAATTTGATCTTTGGTTCCTCTGCCTTTCTAAAACCAACTTGAACATCAGGAAGCTCATGGTTCATGTATTGTTGAAGCCTGGCTTGGAGAATTTTGAGCATTACTTTACTAGCATGTGAGACGAGTGCAATCGTACGGTAGTTTGAGCATCTTTGGCATTGCCTTTCTTTGGGATTGGAATGAAAACGGACCTTTTCCAGTCCTGTGGCCACTGCTGAGTTTTCCAAATTTGCTGGCATATTGAGTGCACCACTTTCACAGCATCATCTTCCAGGATTTGAAATAGCTCAACTGGAATTCCATCACCTCCACTAGCTTTGTTCGTAGTGATGCTTTCTAAGGCCCACTTGACTTCACATTCCAGGATGTCTGGCTCTAGGTCAGTGATCACACCATCGTGATTATCTGGGTCGTGAAGATCTTTTTTGTACAGTTCTTCTGTGTATTCTTGCCACCTCTTCTTAATATCTTCTGCTTCTGTTGGGTCCATACCATTTCTGTCCTTTATCAAGCCCATCTTTGCATGAAATGTTCCCTTGGTATCTCTAATTTTCTTGAAGAGATCTCTAGTCTTTCCCATTCTATTGTTTTCCTCTATTTCTTTGCATTGATCGATGAGGAAGGCTCTTTTATCTCTTCTTGCTATTCTTTGGAACTCTGCATTTATATGCTTGTATCTTTCCTTTTCTCCTTTGCTTTTCGTTTCTCTTCTTTTCACAGCTATTTGTAAGGCCTCCCCAGACAGCCATTTTGCTTTTTTGCATTTCTTTTCCATGGGGATGGTCTTGATCCCTGTCTCCTGTACAATGTCACGAACCTCATTCCATAGCTCATCCGGCACTCTATCAGATCTGGCCCTTAAATCTATTTCTCACTTCCACTGTATAATCATAAGGGATTTGATTTAGGTCATACCTGTATGGTCTAATGGTTTTCCCTACTTTCTTCAATTTAAGTCTGAATTTGGCAATAAGGAATTCATGATCTGAGCCACAGTCAGCTCCTGGTCTTGTTTTTGCTGACTATATAGAGCTTCTCCATCTTTGGCTGCAAAGAATATAATCAATCTGATTTCGGTGTTAACCATCTGGTGATGTCCATGTGCAGAGTCTTCTCTTGTGTTGTTGGAAAGGGTGTTTGCTATGACCAGTGCGTTCTCTTGGCAGAACTCTATTAGCCTTTGCCCTGCTTCATTCCGTACTCCAACGCCAAATTTGCCTGTTCCTCCAGGTGTTTCTTGACTTCCTACTTTTGCATTCCAGTCCCCTATAATGAAAAGGACATCTTTTTTGGGTGTTAGTTCTAAAAGGTCTTGTAGATCTTCATAGAACTGTTCAACTTCAGCTTCTTCAGCATTACTGGTTGAGGCATAGACTTGGATTACTGTGATATTGAATGGTTTGCCTTGGAAACGAACAGAGATCATTCTGTCGTTTTGGAGATTGCATCCAAGTACTGCATTTCGGACTCTTTTGTTGACCATGATGGCTACTCCATTTCTTCTGAGGGATTCCTGCCAGCAGTAGTAGATATAGTGGTCATCTGAGTTAAATTCACCCATCCAGTGCATTTTAGTTAGCTGATTCCTAGAATGTGGACGTTCACTCATGCCATCTCCTGTTTGACCACTTCCAATTTGCCTTGATTCATAGACCTGACATTCCAGGTTCCTATGCAATATTGCTCTTTACAGCATCGGACCTTGCTTCTATCACCTGCCACATCCACAGCTGGTTATTGTTTTTGCTTTGGCTCCATCCCTTCATTCTTTCTGGAGTTATTTCTCCACTGATCTCCAGTAGCATATTGGGCACCTACTGTCCTGGGGAGTTCCTCTTTCAGTATCCTATCATTTTGCCTTTTCATACTGTTCATGGGGTTCTCAAGGCAAGAATACTGAAGTGGTTTGCCATTCCCTTCTCCAGTGGACTGCATTCTGTCAGATCTCTCCACCATGACCTGCCCGTCTTGGGTTGCCCCACGGGCATGGCTTAGTTTCATTGAGTTAGACAAGGCTGTGGTCCTAGTGTGATTAGATTGACTAGTTTTCTGTGAGTATGGTTTCAGTGTGTCTGCCCTCTGATGCCCTCTTGCAACACCTACTGTCTTGCTTGGGTTTCTCTTACCTTGGGCATGGGGTATCTCTTTATGGCTGCTCCAGCAAAGCGCAGCCGCTGCTCCTTACCTTGGATGAGGGGTATCTCCTTAACACCACCCTTCCTGACCTTCAACGTGGGATAGCTCTCTAGGCCCTCCTGTGCCCACGCAGCCACCGCTCCTTGGACGTGGGGTTGCTCCTCCCGGCCGCCGCCCATAATTTTTAGTTTGGACTTTATTTCCTTTTCCAGCTTTATTGACATATAATTGATCTATAACATTGCACAGGTTTAGAGAATACACACAATTTGATATATGTATATATTGTTAAAAGATTACTACAATAAGTCTAAAATCCATCACCACACATAGTTGCATGTTTTCCTGTGATAATAACTTTAAATATTTACTCTCTTGCAACCTTCAAATATACAATACAGTATTTTTAACTATAGTCATCATACTGTACACTAAACCCTCAGGACTTACTTATCTTATTACTGGAATTTTGTACCTTTAGATCACCTTCACCCTTACCCCTTGCCTCTGACAACAAATTTTATCTCTTTCCTATATTTTCTTTAATTTTTGATTCCATATATAAATGAGATCATGCAGTATTTTTTTTCTACTTGACTTATTTCAGTTAGTATAATGCCTTCAACATCTACCCATCTTGTCACAAAGGGAAGAATGTCTTTCTTTTTTCTTGCTGAATAGTATTCTACTGTATATGTGTATATACAACATTTACTTTATTCATTCATCCACTGATAGACACATAGGTTGTTTCCAAGTCTTGGTTATTGATAATAGTGGTGCAATGAAAATGAGGGTATAGATATTTCTTTGGCATAATGATAATCTTTTTTGGATGTCATACCTAAAGCACAAACAACAAAAGAAAAAATTAACAAGTGGGCATACATATAATTGAAAGCTTCTGTAAAGCAAAGTAAATGTTCAACAAAATAAAAAAACAACCTAAGGAACGGGAGAAAATATTTATAAACCGTGTATTTGATAATATACAAAATATATAAGGAATTCATACAGCTCAATAGCAAAAAAAAAACAAATAATTAGGTTTTTAAATGGGCAAAAGGCATTCAGTTCAGTTCAGTTCAGTAGCTCAGTCGTGTCTGACTCTTTGCGACCCCATGAATCTCAGCACACCAGGCCTCCCTGTCCATCACCAACTCCCAGAGTTCACTCAGACTCAAGTCCATCGAGTCAGTGATGCCATCCAGCCATCTCATCCTCTGTCGTCCCCTTCTCCTCCTGCCCCCAGTCCCTCCCAGCATCAGAGTCTTTTCCAGTGAGTCAACTCTTCACATGAGGTGGCCATTACTAGACATTTATCCAAAGAATATATTCAGATTGTCAATAGGTAAATGAAAAGGTGCTCAACATTCCTTAGGAATTGGGAAAATGCAAATCTAAACCAAAAAAAGATAAGATCTCACATTTGTTAGATTGTCTGTTGTCGAAAGACAATAAAAACATGTGCTATTGAGAATGTGGGAGAAAAGGGAACCCTGTGCACTATTGGTGGGAATTTAAGTTGATGCAAGTAAATAAAATGGACAACAGTATGGAGGTTCCTCAAAAAATTAAAAAAGAAATATCATATAATTCAGCAATTCCTATTCTAGTTGTATAACTGAAAGAAATGAAATCACTATCAGTTTGACTTTAACTGCTAACCACAGAACAGGAGTCTAGTGAATTATTCTCACTTTTGTGGATTTCCTCCACTGAGTCTGGAATAACTGCTTTTGTACTTCTAAAGGTAAGTCAGAGTCTCTGATGCTAGAAAAGTTCTCCTGATAAGATGAAGGAAGTCTAAGAGCATGAAGAATCAATCAAAAGGATACACCCAGCTCTCCACAGCAAAGATATCCTAGGCCATTTGTCTCAGACCACTCATCCTGTGAACTTATCCTTTATCCTGGTAACTTCAAGACAGAATAAATCTATCTATAAGTGAAATATTGGAAAAGCTAGAGCTAAAAAGAAAAGAATTCGGGCTTATTCTAAAGCAAATGAGTCCAAGTCATCCCTCAACCAAGAAACACGGAAAAAGAGAGAATGGGAAAAGATCAGGCCCTTGTGCTCCACGACTTTGAAACTTTTATCCATAGGCTTGAGAACCTAGAATTTGGCTATTCCAGATCAATGCTCTTTCTTCATGACCATAAAGCAGGTGTTGTTATAAACTCCTCCTGAAATTCAACTTCTCACCAAACTAAGAAAAATTCTAAAAATAATAAAATAAAATTATATAAAGTTAGAATGTCACTAACTTCTAGTAGTACATAAAGGCTGTATATTGTTACTGTGCTTATTTAAATTCTATGTAGGGCATATCATGAGAAATGCCAGGCTGGATGAATCACAAGATAGAATAAAGATTCCTGGGAGAAATATCAACAACCTCAGATATGCAGATGATACCACTCTAATGGCAGAAAGTGAAGAGAAACTAAAGAGCCTCTTGATGAGGGTGAAAGAGGAAAATGAAAAAGCTGACTAAAAACTCAATATTCAAAAAATTAAGATCCCCAATTCTTCCCTGCTGTTTATGTTCTCTTTCATCACCACCGTTGCTAGCACATACAGTATCTTAGTGTGAATAAAATGAGTGAGCATTGCCTCTAAATAATTGCAGCAACTCCAGGAGGGTGCTCCCCTTGGGGAAGAAATTGTTTGGAGTGTGTGCTGGAATTGAGCTTCCTCATTTGTTTGGGAGCAATTTCTGGGCAATTTCTGAAGGGCACAGCCTGACAAATCCTAGGTGGTATTTCTACAAGTTGATAAATTAGTCAATACACCAGGCATGCAGCATCTAACAATGGCCCAAGCTGAATTTGAGGGGAAAACTTGCATTCTGGGTCCTATACAGAAAAGTAAACAAGAAAGCTATAAGCTTATACTACATAGTTTTCTTTGATAAATATTACCCTTATTGAAATTAGTATGGTTATACAGGAGTTGTTAAGATTTTCCTAGATCTTTATATGTTTTCTGTAATCTTGTGTCATTTTTTAACACAAAAATGCATTTCTTTTAGAAGGCAAAAAAGTAAGCTAAGTATAACAGTATTGGGATAAACTATTATAATATGATGGAGAAGGAAATGGCAACCCACTCCAGTGTTCTTGCCTGGAGAATCCCAGGGATGGAGAAGCCTAGTGGGCTGCCGTCTGTGGGGTTGCACAGAGTCGGACACGACTGAAGCGACTTAGCAGCAGCAGCAGCAGCATAATAATATGAAATTCTTTTTTGCCTCCAGGTATCATAGACTGAGGGTAGGATAATACAGAAGGATAGCCTAATTCATTCCTCTGCAATCTTTGTCCCACCCATGTTTCTGGCAATTAAAGAAGTCAGAAATTAGGGACAAAGCTCTAGCACCTGATTCTAATCTCAAATTCTATCCTTACCCCTAATGTGTCCTCAGCCCTGAACCCTGTGATCCCAAAGCATCTCCAGAGCATAAGGATCCATTTTACTTAGAAGCAACTTGTAGCAGAAAAAACACAGAATGCAGAACCAGAAAATCAGGATGCATGTACTTGCTGTTTAACTTGGTATAAGAAAATGTATGTCTCTAAGACTCAGCTTTCTCATCTTAAAAATGTGAAAATTAAAACTTCCTTTTCAATAGCAATTAGGGAATTAAAGTAAATATTGTATAGAGAAAATACTTTGAGATCATAAACTCCATGTACATAAGGGAATGTATTATTATCACAAATCTTAGCATAAAAACTTCTCTATGTTTGAGTCCTCAACTATGAAACTCTTAATATTCTCTTCCTCAAAGGAATTCACAGGATCTGTTTTCTAAGTTTACAATGATATAATAGATATAACACACATGGAACAGAGACACTGTGCTTCAAATCTGTATTATTACTTTTTTTTTTCTTATGTGATTTCCATCTTACATGATTTCCTTCTTATATAAAAAATAAATAAATCAAAGCTTGCTTAGTCGTGTCCAACTCTTTGCGACCCCATGGACTGTAGCCTACCAGGTCTTCCATCCATGGGATTTTCCAAGCAAGAATACTGGATTGGATTGCCATTTCCTTCTCCAGGAGATGTTCCCAACCCAGGGATTGAACCCAGGCCTCCCACATTGTAGGCAGACGCTTTACCATCTGAGCCGCCAGGGAAGTCTCTTCCTTCTTATATGATTACCCTTAAAATGGGTTGGCCTCAAATTTTTAGCTAAACTTAGCCTTGCTTTATAAGCTTCATTGTACTTATTTTTTAATTATCTCTTTTATTTTTCCTTTCTGTGATTAATCTCAGCAACTGTGAAATCTACACAGTTTAAAGAACACTTTGTATTCTTACTGACCTCCTAATACTAGTAAATGTGACCTTGTGTTCAAGCTCGTTTTAGTTCTAAGGAACCAGAGATCAAATGCCAAAATCTGCTGGCTCATCGAAAAAGCAAGAGAGTTCCAGAAAACCATCTATTTCTGCTTTATTGACTCTGTCAAAGCCTTTGACTATGTGGATCACAACAAACTGGGTAAAATTCTTAAAGAGATGGGAATACCAGACCACCTGACTTACCTCTTAAGAAATCTGTATGCAGATCAAGAAGCAACAGTTAGAACTGGACATGGAACAACAGACTGGTTCCAAATCAGGAACAGAGTGCATCAAGGCTGTATATTGTCACCCTGCTTATTTAACTTATATGCAGAGTACATCATATATGCATGATTTCTCAAATGCCAGGCTAAATGAAGCACAAGCTGGAATCAAGATTGCCGGGAGAAATATCAATAACCTCAGATACACAGATGACACCACCCTTATGGCAGAAAGTGAAGAAGAAGAGTGAAATGAAATGATTAAAATGAAACAGAAGAGTGAAAATTTTGGCTTAAAACTCAACATTCAGAAAACTAAGATCATGGCATATGGCCCCATCACTTCATGGCATGTAGATGGGGAAACAGTGGAAACAGTGACAGACTTTATTTTGGGGGGCTCCAGAATCACGGCAGATGGTGACTGCAGCCATGAAATTTAAAGACGCTTGCTCCTTGGAAGAAAAGCTATGACCAACCTAGACAGTTTATTAGAAAACAGAGACATTACTTTACAAACAAAGGTCCATCTAGTCAAAGCTATGGTTTTCTAGTAGTCATGTATGGATGTGAGAGTTGGACTATAAAGAAAGCTGAGTGCCGAAGAATTGATGCTTTCAAACTGTGGTGTTGGAGAAGACTCTTGAGAGTCTTCTCCTCCCTTGGACTGCAAGGAGATCCAACCAGTCAATCCTAAGGGAAATCAATCCTGAATATTCATTGGAAGAACTGATGTGAAGCTGAAACTCCAATACTTTGGCCACCTGATGTGAAGAACTGACTCATTGGAAAAGACCCTGATGCTAGGAAAGATTGAAAGCAGGAGGAGAAGGGGACGACAGAGGATAAGATGGTTGGATGGCATCACCGACGTGAAGGACATGATTTTGAATAGGCTCCGGGAGTTGTTGATAAACAGGGAAGCCTGGCACCCCACTCCAGTACTCTTGCCTGGAAAATCCCATGGATGGAGGAGCCTGGTGGGCTGCAGTCCATGGGGTCGCTAAGAGTTGGACACGACTGAGCGACTTCACTTTCACTTTTCACTTTCATGCACTGGAGAAGGAAATGGCAACCCACTCCAGTGTTCTTGCCTGGAGAATCCCAGGGACGGGGGAGCCTGGTGGGCTGCCGTCTATGGGGTTGCACAGAGTCAGACACGACTGAAGTGACTTAGCAGCAGCAGGGAAGC
>NW_011495048.1:6784709-6786997 GCF_000754665.1 Bison bison bison
TGCCTGGAGAATCCCAGGGACGGGGGAGCCTGGTGGGCTGCCGTCTATGGGGTTGCACAGAGTCAGACACAACTGAAGTGACTTAGCAGCAGCAGGGAAGCCTGGCGTGCTGCAGTCCATGGGATCTCAAACAGTCGGACACGACTGAGGGACTGAACTGAACTGAAGGAGAGTTTATACACTCATTGCCTTTGTCCTGGATTCTGTGTTTAATATTGCAAAGTTTGATTATAATTATTTATCAAGGATAGCTAGGGACAATAACATGATTGGCTAAGTTCATTTCTAATCTGATTCTCAACCTTTGCCCCACCCAAAACCCATTTTTCTCTAGACCCCAAGGCAGAGTCACTGCTGTTCTATACACATTTCTATAGTACCTTTCACGTACCTCAATTACATTTCTTAACCCACTGGACTGCAACTATCCATTCTATTGACCTTCACTATACTCTGACCTTCAGTTTTAATCATAACTATGTCCAGCATGTAGAATCAAGAACACTGGCTCACAAAAATAATAGCAAAACTGCAACATTTATTCATCTCTCCTTATGTCAGACAAGGGTCCAATTGTTTTTCCACATATTACTCTGCAAAAAAAAAACAATTTTTAAATGATAAAATTATGAACCTCATACAGACAAAATGAACATGTGTTAAACATATTATTTAACTCATTATGAAGATTTCAGTCATCTGTTACAAATTGTTCAAAGAAGTTAAACAAGCACAAATTTATGTAAAGAACTGATGAAATGAATTACAAAGGGAAATTAGCTTTTTCCATGGAGAAAAAGCAATCAAACCTCCCTCTCAAAGAATATCTTAATTGTCTATATATAAGAATTATTTTCCATAGCTGTAAATGATCTATGGGATCAGGATCAGATAACCTGGAAAAATATACTGTGGAAAATGCATAATTTCCACCCAAACACATCTTTTCCTGTAATTCTTTTAATTTTCACAAAATAGGCAATCTTTGTTAAATTTAACCAAAGCACTAAATTTTCCTATTCACCCCATAGAAGAGTCCTTTTATTTTCCTTTTGTATGGTTTTAATCCCACTCTCTATTATCAGCTCAACAATTAATCATTAAATATTTTGCTCTGAACTAAATAGACAATGGACTTTCTACCTCTTAATCTTGAATTCTGGAAGTGTGGACATTGGGGAGAATACACAGAGAGTCTGCATATGCCAGTACAGGAAAGAAAACAAAGAGACAAAGATCAGCATTGGCTGAAAATTTGCTGATAATGGCACTTAGCATCTTATTCCGGAGAAGGCAATGGCACCCCAGTCCAGTACTCTTGCCTGGAGAATCCCATGGACAGAGGAGCCTGCTAGGCTGCAGTCCATGGGGTCGCGAAGAGTCGGATACGACTGAGCGACTGCACTTTCACTTTTCACTTTCATGCATTGGAGAAGGAAACGGCAACCCACTCCAGTGTTCTTGCCTGGAGAATCTCAGGGACGGGGGAGCCTGGTGGGCTTCCGTCTATGGGGTCGCACAGAGTCGGACACGACTGAAGCGACTTAGCAGCAGCAGCAGCACATCTTATTCAGTTCAGTTGCTCAGTCGTATCCACTCTGCGACTCCATGAATTGTGTCTCTCATGATGTACTCTGCATAGAAGTTAAATAAGCAAGGTGACAATATACAGCCTTGACATACTCCTTTTCCTACTTGGAACCAGTATGTTGTTCCATGTCCAGCTCTAACTGTTGCTTCCTGATCTGCACATAGGTTTCTCAAGAGGCAGGTCAGGTGGTCTGGTATTCTCATCTCTTTCAGAATTTTCCACAGTTTATTGTGATCCACACAGTCAAAGGCTTTGGCATAGTCAATAAAGCAGAAATAGATGTTTTTCTGGAACTCTCTTGCTTATTTGATGATCCAGCGGATGTTGGCAATTTGATCTCCGGTTCCTCTGCCTTTTCTAAAACCAGCTTGAACATCTGGAAGTTCACGGTTCATGTATTGCTGAAGCCTGGCTTGGAGAATTTTGAGAATTAATTTACTAGCGTCTGAAATGAGTGCAATTGTGCAGTAGTTTGAGCATTATATGGCATAGCCTTTCTTTGGGGTTGGTATGAAAACTGACCTTTTCCAGTCCTGTGGCCACAGCTGTTTTCCAAATTCACTGGCATATTGAGTGCAGCACTTTCACAGCATCATCTTCCAGGATTTGAAATAGCTCAACTGGAATTCCATCACCTCCACTAGCTTTGTTCGTAGTGATGCTTTCTAAGGCCCACTTGACTTCATATTCCAGGATG
>NW_011495048.1:6787097-6809440 GCF_000754665.1 Bison bison bison
GTGTATTCTTGCCACCTCTTCTTAATATCTTCTGCTTCTGTTAGGTCCATACCATTTCTGTCCTTTATCGAGCCCATCTTTGCATGAAATGTTCCCTTGGTTATCTCTAACTTTCTTGAAGAGATCTCTAGTCTTTCCCATTCTATTGTTTTCCTCTATTTCTTTGCATTGATCTCCAAGGAGGCTTTCTTATCTCTTCTTGCTATTCTTTGGAACTCTGCCTTCAGATGCTTATATCTTTCCTTTTCTCCTTTGCTTTTTGCTTCTCTTCCTTTCACATCTATTTGTAAGGCCTCCTCAGACAGCGATTTTGTTTTTTTGCAATTCCTTGGGGATGGTCTTGATCCCTGTCTCCTATACAATGTCACGAACCTCTGTCCATAGTTCATCAGGCACTCTTATCTATCAGATCTAGCCCCTTAAATCTATTTCTCACTTCCACTGTATAATCATAAGGGATTTGATTTAGGTCATACCTGAATGGTCTAGTGGTTTTCCCTACTTTATTCAATTTAAGTCTGAATTTGGCAATAAGGAGTTCATGATCTGAGCCACAGTCAGCTCCTGGTCTTGTTTTTGCTGACTATATAGAGCTTCTCCATCTTTGGCTGCAAAGAATATAATCAATCTGATTTCGGTGTTGACCATCTGGTGATGTCGATGTGTAGACTCTTCTCTTGTGTTGTTGGAAGAGGGTGTTTGCTATGACCAGTGTGTTCTCTTGGCAAAACTGTATTAGCCTTTGCCCTGCTTCATTCCATATTCCAAGGCCAAATTTGCCTGTTCCTCCGGGTGTTTCTTGACTTCCTACTTTTGCATTTTAGTGCCCTATAATGAAAAGGACATCTTTTTGGGGTGTTAGTTCTAAAAGGTCTTGTAGATCTTCATAGAACCATTCAACTTCAGCTTCTTCAGGGTTACTGTGTGGGGCATAGGCTTGGATTACCGTGATATTGAGTACATCATATTAGTGTAAATCAAATCTCCTTATACCAGTTGTGCACTCTTTATCTCTGGAATAATCTTTCTCCATCCAACCATCATGTTTCCCAAATCATTTTCATTTTCCATATCAATTATCTCTTTTCATAGGACACCTCACAGATCACTGCTTCTGTTATAGCATGGATACTGCCCTTCCTTTCCCTTGCCACATGTTGTATTTCCCCAGCTGTGGATAATAAGGTGGGAATTTCCCCAGAACACTCATATAATTTCCCTTCAATATGCCTTTGTCCACCCAAGTCACCTGGCCATGGAAGGAAATGAATTAACCATCAGATTTGCTCCCCAACAAGTTTTCACTATGTTCAGCCAATCAAGATGTCAGGAACTTGCTGACTAGAATGGCTTCACTTTGATGTTATCAGAATGAAGGGGGGGAAAAAAACAGCAAGGGAAGCAATATGAAAATTCTGTTTCCTCTGTATTTTTTAAGCAAGCTATTTTTAGTTTGTCAGCCAAGAAAATTATGTATTCTTTTTCAGAAATCTTATAGCCTGTTGACACAAGATACAGAAATTTAAAGGGGTCACTTAGACCAGGAATCAAAGTGGTAGAAACTGTCTGAATGCATCTCCACCTCCCCTAGATATTTTTAAAACTAAATTACCTCTCTGTTCTTAGGTTTCTTGTTATTTTGCTCCTCTGTAAGCTAAAGTAGAGAAAAGGTAGAGGAAAATTGAATCAGACAACTCCCTCAAGGATTAAAAGAGCTACATGACAAACTTTCAAAGTTTTCGTTAAATTTAATAATTAATTTTTTATTTTTAGAATGTTATAACAATGAAACTTATGATAGAATTGAAAATATTATACTAATACTGCTAAACAAGTGTTAGAGATGTTGGGGAACCAGCCAATCGATTTATGCATTTATAATTTATATTTTCTTGATTTTTTCCCACATGTTATAAATATTGACAATCAATGTACTCTGCCATTTTCAAACTTATAATCTAAGGAAAATTGATCACTTGGAAAAGGTTGTTTTAAGTGTAGCTTATTTTTAATGGTTCAAATTTCATTTGGAAGATAAGACATAACTTTCTTTATTGCTCTATGAATAGGAAAAATTTTGTACTTCTTTTCAAATCAATTGTGGCACGTTTCCCAGATGAAGTTGAATTTGAGGTGAGGGTTGAAGATACAACTTGCCAAGAAACATATAACTTATGTTTTCTGGATTCACAAACTATTAAAAAGATAGGGAAGCCTAGATATCTTTCAGCTAAAGTACATATTGTTCAGAAATCAGTCAAGTGCACTGTCATTGATTAACTTTTGCTGAAGATATTTCTCCTCATGGTTCATTTTGCTTCTGATTGACCAACAAGTAATAATTTTTCTTCCTCATCCAACTTTGTAGATTCTATCCGATTGGTCTTTGTCATTCAATAACCTTCATTATAACCAAACTCAAAACCATGATTGATTTAAGCCATACTATCAGTTTAAATATAGATTTGTTAAACTTCTTATTCATCAAAGTCAATTTTATTTTCCACCAGATATTTGCAGTATTTCAATTATATAAAAAATAAAATATATTTTTTATTTTAATATTTTAATATATACCATACAACCATTTACTCTAGTTCTATCTTTTTATGAAGAAGATTATTAATTGTGTTACATAAATAAAATTATTGGTAGACAACATAAACACTTAAAACACATTCTAAAGTAAATAAAAAAGGATAATTCCAGGATTACCAAGCAAACAGTGATTACTGATGATCTGATATAAACTATTTGGTTTTCCAACTGAAACTCACTTTCATGAAATTTGGCTTCATGAGAAGTTTTACTGAGCCACTTAAAAAAATACAACTGATGATATGAAGCACATCATTAGAAATTAATACTCTATTTTTCTTAGTCCTTCAAATTATTAATTTTATCAGAGAACTTGTTCCACATGCTTAAGAAAGGAAACTGTAGCAGATATTTGAGAAAAGATTCTTCTCATTACAATACTGCAATTCAATTATTTAAAAAGTTCTCATTCCTAAATTTTATGCAGACTGTTTAAAATACAGATACCAATATAAGCACAAGATCAGAATTTTCAAATAGTTGTTTATACTTACTTCTTTGAGAATACATGTAGCAAGATATCTTTGGAGGACTAACATCTAAATAGTTTATTTTTAGCTGCAGAATTAATTGAATGTTGATATGGTCATATTGTAAACTAGAGAACACTACCTATAAGGAATTAGGATTGGATAGAATACAATGACAAAGCCCCAAGTTGCTACAGTGCATCCTAGAGTGCAGTCTGCCAGTCAGTTACTGTGAATCTTTATTTGAATTGAATTAATTTTGTGAGAACTAATTGATTTAAGGAAACATTTCATTACATCTGGGCTGGGTAGTTTTCTGTAAGTTTTATTAACTGTCTTAGTATTTCATATTTGTGAAAAATGAGTAAATAAAAAATCACATGGAAGGACATTCTGTCTTGACAAAATTACTGGCCAACACACTTACTAGTATTTTAAGAAGTTATTCAGATATGGAATTTTGATATTAATAAGATTATGGGGAGCTCTTCTTGCATGAAATGAAGAGAATATTAGACTTATCATTTAATAATAAAAACAACATAAATAAATGAAATTACATAGAATATTTAATTTTAATAAGATAGCATTTATTCATATTACATGTATATAAAAGAAGAGCATAAAAGCCAGCTTAAATTCATCACCCAGTAGAAAACACAACATTCATATCTGTGCATAGGCATATGTGCTAGATTTATTTTAATGGAAGTATAGTAATTTATCAAAATTTTTCATTTGACATATATATATATATATATGGTTTTTCTGACCTTAAATATGCTTTCCATCATAATTTTCAAAGTCTGAATAGTATTACAATACATGAATTAATGTAGTATTTTTTATTTGAATAACTTCTTAACTAAAGAAACTGGGATTCTTTTTCAGAAACCTTAATCTAGTGTTTGGAGAAGGCAATGGCACCCCACTCCAGTACTCTTGCCTGGCAAATCCCATGGACAGAAGACCCTGGTGGGCCGCAGTCCATGGGGTCGCTAAGAGTCAGACACAACTGAGCGACTTCAATTTCACTTTTCACTTTCATGCATTGGAGAAAGAAATGGCAACCCACTCCAGTATTCTTGCCTGGAGGATCCCAGGGATGGGGGAGCCTGGTGGGCTGCCGTCTACGGGGTTGCACAGATTCGAACGCGATTGAAGCGACTTAGCAGCAGCAGCAGTAGGGATATTTAGTTCAAAATATTAAAGCTTATTTGACAATGAGCTTCTAAAAATATACAATTGTTTGCACTTTCTCACTTTAGCAATTAAATAAGGTAAATGCAAGAAAATTTTAATTTAAAAAATCATTTTGTTAACCCTCTAGTTCTACATTTTTCCTAATGAATAATCTAGATATTACTAATTACTTTTGCTGTGATTCCTTTTAGCATAAGCTCATATACATATTTCTCTCATCACATTCTAAAATGCTAATTGAGCATTGCAGTTAAAGTACCCCAAACACACATATACACACGCACACACACAAGTACTGTCACCTTGGATTCCTTTCAAAAATGCTATTGTCTTCTCTTGCCTCATGATTTTGCACCTGTTTTCCCTCTGCCAGGAATGTCATCTTCCCAATCTGACCATTTACTTGGTCATATAATATTAGTGTGTAAGACAGAGACCCTGCCTGTTTTGTGTACTATGCACCAATCTCCCGAGGTCTGATTGTGGAAAGTGCAATTAAACTTGTTAAATAATATATTTGTTAAACATGTCAGGGAAAAAAGAATATATGGATTAGCACAAGGAAAATGTATTTGTCATTATTTTATAGCAGTTTTCAGAGAAAAAAATTAAGTGGTTAATAATATTTAATTGTTTTATATTAGTCAATAATTTGTTAAAACCCTTCTTGAGATATCTTTTTCTCTCACAGATTTATTTCATTATTTTTTAAAATTTGTTTTAAAAAATAAATAAATAAATAAAATTTGTTTTAGTTTCTTGAAGCACATGTTTAGTTTGTTTACTCTTAGTATTTTAATACCAAAAGAATTAAGGTTCTATTAATATATTTTCCTCTAAATGAAAATAATGCAATTTATTTATTCATTCCAAGTTGATAGGATTTGAATTGTTTCCAATAGTAATTAACATTGGTCATTTTGTAAACAATGTTCTCCTGTACCTAAGCATGCATATCTCTAAGATACATAATAATATATATTTAGAGGATAAAAAAGATTAAAGGTTAAATGACATTTATAAGTAATTTATAAATTTTGAATACAAGCTTAAGTAATTGCTATGTATTTAATAAAAACCTCAACTCTAGAAATACACCCCTTCACAATTTAAATCATTTCCCTAGCAACAATTAAAAGTTTCAGAAATCATTAACTAATTTAAAATTAGTTATTATGGTTGCATTTACTATATTATTAATTTTTTCTTCTAAACAGCTCTAATTATGTTAAATTAAACATATATTTGACAACAATGAAATTTAAGAATTCTGAAAATGTATTACACCTAGAAAATAAACATTGATTCCAAGATTAAACTTTTTGCAACTTTTATTTTTTCCACATGGTCTATGAAAAACTGAAAGGAACTATTCGTTTCTCTTTGGATTTCTAGTGATTTTTTTCCCCTAAAATATTTTGATTGTATATATTTCTTTGATGTATTATTCTGTCTATATATCACATCTTTGAGAATTTAAATTTATATTACTTAAATGTTTTATCTTTGATTTATTTTTGGTTGTTTCTTTCCTTTAAATCTACTTTGGAATTAGCAATCTTTCTTTTCATTTCAACTTCTATAGTGAAATTACATATAAAATGGTGATGACAAATAATGAAAAATTTATCATTTTACTCACCCACATATACGGTATATGGCCTGTAATATACATAGCTTTTATTGAAACTATATGGGTTTTGTCAAAGAAAAATTCCACTATACAGACTTAAATAGGCAAGAAAGATTTTATTAAAGACGATTGCAATAAGTAGGAGATTGAACTGAGCTGCTCTGCTGAAACAAGGCTGGACAGTGAGTAAGCCCTTTGTGAGCTAGTGGAAAGTCACTGGATGCCATTCAGGCAAAGTTGATCAATATGATTGGGCCATTTGTGTTGCTAATTGGTGCTTCTTGACCATCCCACAGAGACTAAGAGATAGGGATGCTATTTTTTTAATGATTACTTTTCAAAATTCTTTGAAAATGATATTCCTAGGTTGTAGAACTGCCAAGAGGCTGAGAGAAGACTTAGATCTTACAGGGGAAGAGAAAGTATTTATAACTGCAAGTTTTCTAAAATAAACAAAAAAAAAAAAAAAGGTAGAGTAGAGGTCTATCGTCAGGAAATTTTAAAATTTAGTCCAAGTTAGGGGAAGGTAAAGGTTCTCTTAGTTTATTATTGCTTTTACATATTTGTCTTTTTCAGTAATTATGCTCCATTTTTTCTTTTTTTAATTAGTATTCCATCAACAGGCTCCGGAGAAAGCAATGGCACCCCACTGCAGTACTCTTGCCTGGAAAACCCCATGGATGGAGGAGCCTGATAGGCTGCAGTCCATGGGGTCACGAAGAGTCGGACACGACTGAGCGACTTCACTTTTACTTTTCACCTTTATGCATTGGAGAAGGAAATGGCAACCCACTCCAGTGTTCTTGCCTGGAGAATCCCAGGGACAGGGGAGCCTGGTGGGCTGCCCTCTATGGGGTCGAAATGAGTCGGACACAACTGAAGCGACTTAGCAGCAGTAGAAGCAGCAACAGGCTTCCCAGATATCTCAGTGATAAAGAATCCTCTTGCCAATGCAGGAGACATAGGAGATGCAGGTTCAATCCCTGGATGGGGAATATCCCCTAGAAAATAAAAATTTCAACCCACTCCAGTATTCTTGCCTGTAAAATTACATGGACAGAAGAGGCTGGCAGGCTACAGTCTGTGGGGTCACAAAGAGTCAGACACAACTAAGCAAGCAAGCACACACACACATCATCAAGATTTATTTGTGCTAAGTCACTGCAGTCGTGTCCCACTCTTTGTGACCCTATGGACTGCAGCCTGCCAGGCTCCCCTGTCCATGGGATTTTCCAGGCAAGAATACTGGAGTGGATTGCCATGCCCTCCTCCAGAGGATCTTCCCAACCCAAGGGTGGAACCTGTGTCTCCTGTGTCCTTGCAGTGGCAGGCAGATTATTTACCACTAGGGGCACCTGGAAAGTATATCTATTTACTACCTGATTCTCAGTAAATGTTTTTTAAATTATTTTGAAATTGCTTTCTTATTTTGTTTTTGTCCGGTTCTACCTACATGCAATAGTAGTGCTTTTAACCTCCCCCTCAAATATATATGCCTTCTGTTCATGGTTTCTGAAACTTTAAAAACCTTATGTATTGAGAATTTCAATTGAGTAGGGGCATATTTTAGTACAAATAGTTTTTAGATTTGTCAGGTAGGTTTATTTCTCTTCTCAGTTCTTGCCTCATAGCAACAAAAATTTGGAAAAGTGGACTAAAGTGTTTAAAACAGCAGACAAGTTACAGCTCAGTTCAGCCCAAGCAGACAGATCTTTTATTTAGACGTTGCATTGGAGAAGGAAATGGCAACCCACTCCAGTGTTCTTGCCTGGAGAATCCCAGGGACGGAGCAGCCCGGTGGGCTTCCGTCTATAGGGTCACACAGAGTCGGACACGACTGTAGTAACTTAGCAGCAGCAGCAGCTAACTTTCTGGTTCTTTTTGCCCACAACTTTTTACCTATTCTTAAGTAATTTCCTGTAAATATTTGCATTTGTCTCACACCTGCCCATCTATGTTTTAATGTTTATTTTGTTCTTTTTTCTCTCTCTTTCAGACATGAGAAAAACTCTGGGCTTCAATTTCCACCAAAATCACCTGGGTGGGTTTTCCTTCTATCCCCCATTTCTTCCATGGACAGTATAAGTGTCCTTCTGGATATTAAATGGAAGGCACTCAAAATTCAGAATCCTAGAACTTCAGAGGCAAAGGAAGAGTTTAGTCCCTGGGGTCTGTCAAGAGGAAGATCCTCTCAGTTCTGGTTTGGACTCCTATACTGTATTTGCCCTGAGGTATATTCCAGGTTAGTCTTAAACCAAACTATTCCAGTTCATCTGGAAATGATTCGGGGTGCTACATACACCCTTCTTGATGCTCTAGGGAACTAATCTAGCCAAAGCTGTTTGAGGTGACAGGCCTTCCTGGCAGCTACTTAAGACTACTGAGGAAATACAGTGGTCAAAAGGATTCCACATGGAGGCTTTGCTGCTGCCCCACTTCCCTTCCATCCCTCATTCTTATGAATAAGACAATTTCAGTCATATTTTGCCTCAGTCTCATCTAAATGGACTTACCTGGTAGCTCAGATGGTAAAGCGTCTGCCTACAATGTGGAAGACCCGGGTTCAATCCCTGGGTTGGGAAGATCCTCTGGAGAAGGAAATGGCAACCCACTCCAGTACTCTTGCCTGGAAAATCCCATGGACGGAGGAGCCTGGTAGGCTACAGTCCATGGGGTCGCAAAGAGTCAGACACAACTGAGCGACATCACTCACTCATCTAAACCAGACTGAGTAGTTCTGAGAAAGCCATTGTTTTTCTTCTTCTAGATGGTTATCGCTGCATTAAAGTGTCCCCCAAATCCTCTAAGGTGATGGCAAGAGGGTAATACTTTTTACTGTTTCCAAATTACTGGTACTGCAATTCCAACCCCGGCATGCAGGTGTACATGTGCATGCGTGCATGTACACGCACACACACACACATGGCATCTTTTTCACCCTTTAGTCATTTCTTTGAGTTGAAAGTGAGACAAGATGAAGATTAGGCATTTGTAATCATATCACTGTATTTTCCACAATTCTTTGTCACATTTTTTTGTTGTTGTTAATTTTTGGTTTGTTTTTCAGGATTGAACCTGAGAAAAAAGAAATTATTAGAAAGCTAGGAATAATAATGTTAATAAGAAATCTAATAACTGCAAGGGCTTACATTTGACCAAGAGTCAAAATTTTCCTTGGATCTTTCAAACTATTGTATAAATGAGTAACATTTGCTAGCAACCTATTTTTTGAGGATTAGAGAGTGAAACTAACTTGGACTCTTGGAACATGTAACACAGTGTGAGTACTTAGTTGACCTAGAAAAGCTCTCCAAGGGACACAGAAACAATTACAGATTTAAATGGATGAAAATGGAGACATATTTTATGTATGTCAAATGTTTCAATTGTACTACTGGGGGGTAAAAGACCTTCTGTGACTTTGTTGGTAGATTTTTTTAATGCATAATACATAAAAGGAGAAATTCTTAACACAGCTTACTTTTAATCAGAGGACTTCAATGTATTTTATAGGTAGTTATTCATCTTTAAGGAAAATAAGGAAAGTGAAAAGTGTCGCTCAGTCCTGTCCGACTCTTTGCAACCCCATGGACTGTAGCCTACCAGGTTCCTCTGTCCATGGGATTTTCCAGGCAATAATACTGGAGTGGATTGCCGTTTCCTCCTCCAGGGGATCTTTCCGACCCAGGGTTCAAACCCAGGTCTCCCTGTAGACAGACGCTTTACTGTCTAAGCCACCAGGGAAGTCCAATAAGACAGCTTCTAAACCAGGAAAATAAATAGGCCTTTTCATCCCTAAACAAAACTTTAACAAATAAATGGAAACACATTTAGACAACAACTGTATCCCCAGGTAAGGGGCTAGATGCCGGGGGACTACATAGATATGAGAGCAAATATCTACCCTCTCGAAATTTTATATTTGAAGCAATCTCCCAAGATTCTTTGTACAAATAGTGAGGATGGGGTTTCAGAATGGCAAAACAATACTGTTTAGGGGACGTGGGTTCTGTAAAGGAGCTAATATTTTATGAATTTTGAAGGACAACAATTTACTTAGAGTTGAAGAAAATATAACAATCATTATCTATTCCACACATATTATGTTACAAATTCTTTAAAACATGGCATTGTTTATGGAAATATGTCCTTTCCCTCTAAGCCTCTTTTAGGAACTTTTGTTTTATTATTTAGTAACTCCAGTAAACTATTTTTCAGCCTGATTATCTATGTCCAATAATTCTTCAGCTCCCACTTTCAAAGCCACATTGTGCATTAGAATCAGCTGTAGGACCTGTTCAAACAGATTCCTGAGCCCTGAACCCAGAAATTTGATTCAGTAGATCTGAGGAGGGGTAAAATTATTTGCATTTCTAACAAGTTAAAACAGGTCATGCTGCTGTTGCTGGTCCAAATAACCACTTCAGTGGGATCTACCCCAAAAAATTATTTTTTTCTTTTGATTGATTTTTGGATCTAGGCACAATGGAAACATTGGGTTCATCTGGTATAAATACCATCACCATTCTGGTAGATGATTATTGTGAAAAAAACTGATTTGCTAAAGCAATGTATCAAAACTTGAACATGCATATGAAGCAAGTAGAAGCCTTCTTGAAATGCTGACTCAGATTCATGAAGTCTGAGGTGAGACCTGAGATTTTGCATTTCAAAGAAGTTTCTAGGTGGGATGGACTGCACTACTATAAGTGAGATATTTAAAGGACCTTGTGCATAGCACCTTAGAATGATTTTTTTTTCAGTAACAATTGAGCTTCTTTAAATATCTCAAATCCCAAATTCATCTAATTAACGTCACCACTTGTTATATTATCATTGTCAACTACTCTCAACAGAAAAAAAAAATTGTATTCACAAAAAATGCAAAATAAGTCCAAGTGTCAGTAGCTCAGTTGTGTCCAACTCTTTGCAACCCCATGAACTGCAGCCAGGCTCCTCTGTCCATGGAATTCTCCAGGCAAGAATACTGGAGTAGGTTGCCATTTCCTTCCCCCAAATAAGTCGAAGTAGACCTTAAATATCTTCCAAAGTAATCCCTTCATTTTACTTATATGGACATTTTTCTGGGTCTACATGTGACTAGGAATAAAACAACATAGAGGAATCATTTCAAAAAATATTTTTGTTTTTTCAGGGTAGATTTAGTCATTTAAATAAAGAGAAATCTCTTAAGTAGCAGTAACAGTTTATGAAACCAAGGTAGCAGAATGATATTTCAAGTCCCATGGAGATGTTAATGATCTTCACCTGCCTCTTTTAATGGCTATTAAAAAAAATACTTACTTTATAGCCTGACTGGGCCTGAAACTAGTGGGGATTATGAGCAACCCCCCAAGAAACATGAGTCATTTCTTAAGCAGTGCTACAGGATGCTTCATTTGGTATCTTATTCAAACATCTTTATAACACTAATTAGACACATCAAAAGAAGATATTTCTCTGTGTCAGTTTCATGTGAATTTCAATATAGTTTATCTCCAGCACATTCTGTTCCCTGCAGAGAATGAACAAGGCAATTAATCTCTCCCAGTTCTTCAGTTATTCAGGATAGTTTTAGGCAGGAGGAATCACATCCTGATTTCAGTTAAATTTCCAAAATGTCATCATAATGCTTTGCTTTTGAATTGTGAGAGTGTTAGTTACAGAGAAAATTGCCATAAGAAATAGTGTGGTTTGTTTTCTTGTTTCTGAAGGTTACTTTCATCCATAAGAAGACCAAGTAGAAGAGCATTTTGAATTTACAAGTATCAAGTTCCATTCTTAACTCTTTCTATATGTAATTTTAGGACAAGCATGTTGTGCGTTGCTCTCAATCCACTTGCAATGCAGGACACCCTGGTTCGATTCCTGAGTCAGGAAGACCCCTGGAGAAGGGATAAGCTACCCACTGCAGTATTCTTGGGCTTCTCTGGTGGTTCACATGGTAAAGAATCTGCCTGCAAAGTGAGAGACCTGAGTTCAATCCCTGGATTGGGAAGATCCTCTGGAGAAGGGAATAGCTACCCACTCCAGTATTCTGGCCTTGAGAATTCCATGGACAGAGAAGCCTGGCATGCTACAATCCAGGGGTTGCAGAGTCCAATGCAACTGACCAACTTTCACTTTCACTTTTCAGTAATAGAAATTAGAAAAAATTTATTCCCCTAGGAAAACATAACTTGTACATTAGAAAGAGTACTTATTTCTTTTAAAAAACATTGATTCTTTGCATGCTATGAATTCCTAATTAACTTAATAAAAATCCAATATTTCCTCTAAGAAAAATCTTATTTCATTTATCCACCAATGTATCCATTTTCATAGTGTCAGGCCAACTCGGCTTTTGATGTTAAGCACTGTACATATTTACTGTGAAAAATGGATGGAATAGGTTCCTGTATTAGGATAATTGCATATAAAATAGCAGGTATACTTTTTCCCTTACTGTCATAATTCCTTAGAGAATGAATCAACTTGACCACTTTTAAAAGGTATTTTCAGAGAGACTGCTACTTTTAAAATTCAGCATTTTGTATTTTCAAACCAAAGCCCTTATGAAAATAAACTATGCCTTTTTAAAAAGCTTCATATCTCTATATAATACGTATATAAATTAAAACCTGCTTTTTCTGGGTTTTTAAAATATAGACTTTAAGATTCAATTGATTATATAACAAAAATTCCTTATACTCTTTCTTTAAGACACTAGCACTTGGAAAACTAAAGTTTGATTTTATACTTACCATTTCATTAAATCTTGCAAATAGCCTTAATTAATATTCCATACATACTTTCTGTTCCTAATGGTTTGAATGTCATTCTGACTAAAAAATGAACCTAGTTTATTTTAGCATTTAGGTACCCGAGGCAGACCTAAGTTTTGTTAAAATAGGCAAGGAGGGAACAGTGGGAGGTGAAGAGGCATGCAAGAAGAAAGGGAAAAGAGAAACAAAAGGGAAATGAGAGGCAAGAAGAAAGTAGGAATAGAGAAGTAAAGAGAAAAAAAGTTATGCAGAGTGGGAGTATAGAATGCTACCAAGAGTTGCTACTGTGACAATTTCTTTGTGATTATTTGAATGATTCATACCACCAACAATGATGTTTTATGTTACAGATATTATAGAGCTTTTCTACTGAAGTGCGCTGCCTGCGGTAAACACCCAGGCTTGAGAGCCATTTTCAATATGTGACCTTGGGCAAGTCATTTCACCCGTCTGCCTCAGTTTTACTATCTTCTAAATGAGAATCATATTAGCATTTAAATCAAAGAACTTTTGTGAACACTAAGTTGATCACATCAAGCACTTATAAAAATGAGTGGCCCAGAGACAAACTCCATAAATGCTACCAACTAGTACTGCTGGAAGTTTGCCATCCCGCTTAAAATTTTAAGCAAAATGAACATGATGTTTAATGTTCATATCAATTCCTACAAGTAAAACTAAAACTCTGTCACTTAGAGTCCCACAGAGAAGCATTGCACACCAAAATTTTAACGAAAGAGAGTTTAATGAAGGGAATTGTACAGAGATGAGAGCAGCATTAGGGGAGACCTACAAAGCATGGTGAAGAATTTAAACAGAAACAGCAGGAAGCTGCTCCTGAACTCTCACCCCCAAGGCCTGAAGGGATAGAGGGAAGATACAGTCTGCTCAGATACAAGTAGGCACAATAGTTGTGAAAAACAAAAGAGAGCTCCTCCATCTAAAAAGAGCTGTAAATACAGCACAGGGTACCTTGACAGTGGCACTTTGACTTTAAATCAGATGATTCTCTGTCGGTTGTTAGGTATGTCTTGTGCATTGTAAGATGTTTAGTAGCCTCACTGGCCTCTAACCACTCAGTTCACATCAGTCGCTCAGTTGTGTCCGACTCTTTGTGACCCCATGAATCACAGCACACCAGGCCTACCTGTCCATCACCAACTCCCGGAGTCCACCCAAACCCATGTCCGTTGAGTCAGTGATGCCATCCAACCATCTCATATTCTGTCGTCCCCTTCTCCTCCTGCCCTCAATCTTTCTCAGCATCAGGGTCTTTTCAAGTGAGTCAGCTCTTCACATTAGGTGGTCAAAGTATTGGAGTTTCAGCTTCAACATCAGTCCTTCCAATGAACACCCAGGAGTGATCTCCATTAGGATGGACTGGTTGGATCTCCTTGCAGTCCAAGGCACTCTATAGAGTCTTCTCCAACACCACACTTTAAAAGCATCAATTCTCCCTCTACCATCCCTTTGGGTTGTCTCAGTGCACCAGCCCCAAGCATCCAGTATCATGCATCGAACCTGGACTGGCAATTCATTTCATATAGGGAGGGAGGAGGGAGGAGGGTTCAGGATGGGGAACATGTGTATACCTGTGGCGGATTCATGTTGATATATGGCAAAACAAATACAATACTTGCCAGGGTCCAGCCCCAGCAGGATCCAGGGGTACCCTCAGGATGACAGCATTGGCGAAAGGATAGCAAAGCGAAGAGAACAGAGGCTTGACCTTCCTTGGTTAACACAGAAAGCCAATAAAGCTCCTGGCACAGAACTTGCTCTGTTCACGGAGGCCACAGGCGCCCTCTCGGTAGGGTGAGGACACAGGACGTGCCCTCCCCAGTGAAGGCGCAGGGCACCTTCCTGATCAGGTCTTAGAAGCCCAGGCAAAAAAGTGAACTCAGAGAGCCCCTGTGCCCCAAGGAGTCATCCTGAAAGAAGAACAGAGAGAGAAAAGGAGAAAAAAGGAAAAAAGAATGACGTGGGGAGACCAAGCTTTGGTGAGCGAGGCCCATAACTTTATTTTCAAAAGGAACTTTTATACCTTGACTTGTACATAGAGGGAAATGAAAGATGCAAAGTCATGCAGAGTCAGCCCAAACATTACATCTGTTTTGTCTTTATCGAAACCAGGATTTTTTCCCACATACCTTTCCCACAAACAATGTTGTGTACATTATCTTCTGGCCTTGGAGGTCTGTGGACATTTTATGACCCTTTTTTGATAAAGGCTGCTCAACCAGGAAACTTATTTTCCCTTGAAGTGTTTTTTCTTTATATTTCTAATCTATGTCAGCCTAGGAAAGTGCTAAACAGAGTTACATTCTCAGGGAGCAAAGGTTCAGTGAGTTACAACAAAGAAAGAACCAATTAGCTCAAAAGTCTGATGTGGTTAATTCCAAGGCTGCTACTTGTTTTTCTTACATTCCAACTATGTTAACCAATGCACTCCCAGGTGCCCAATGGATAAGGGATATGGGAACTTGGCAGCAAGCATTGGCTCAACAATGAAATCCTACACCAGCACTACTCTAATAGTTGTTAACTCTTCGAAAGGCTCTATATTTTTAGAATGTTTTAGGCTTCCCATGTCTCCCATGGTTGGGAGGCTGTGAACAATCACATGTGTAGCTGCAAGAGTCTGGATAAACCTGTCAGGCAAGCTAGAAAGCCATCAGAGGGGTTAAAATAGAAATATTCCTTTCATGTTCAGGAGACTTATCAACTAAAGCCCTAAGTTGATTTTTTCCAGAGAAAGGTGGTCGGGATAGCCCCCTGTTAATGTCAGAAGAGCTGGTGAAAGGCACAAAATAGTAAGACAGACAGATTCTGGTTTGGGGGTAGATGCTCGAGCAGATCCAGGGAATCCCTCAAGGCCTGATCCGCCTTTGCCTGTCAGGTTCTCTCCGCATGACCTTTGTCATGGGTGGGATCTCCCGTGGTGGCTCCCGGCAAATACTGTAAAGTAATTAACCTCCAACTAAAAAAAATAAATTTATATTTTTAAAAAAATAAATAAAAGCATCAATTCTTCCGTAGTCAGCTTTCTTTATAGTCCAACTCTCACATCCATACATGACCATTGGAAAAACCATAGCCTTAACTATATGGACCTTTGTTGGCAAAGTAACGTCTCTGCTTTTGAATATGCTATCTAGGTTGGTCATAACTTTCCTTCCAAGGAGTAAGCGTCTTTTAATTTCATGGCTGCAATCACCATCTGCAGTGATTTTGGAGCCCAGAAAAATGAAGTCTGACACTGTTTCCACTGTTTCTCCATCTATTTCCCATTAAGTGATGGGATCAGATGCCATGATCTTAGTTGTCTGAATGTTGAGCTTTAAGCCAACTTTTTCACTCTCCTTTTTCACTTTCAGCAGGAGGCTCTTTAGTCTTCTTCACTTTCTGCCATAAGGGTGGTGTCATCTGCATATCTGAGGTTATTGATATTTCTCCTGACAATATTGATTCCAGCTTGTGCTTCATCCAGCCCAGCATTTCTCATGATGTACTCTGCACAGAAGTTAAATAAGCAGGGTGACAATATACAGCCTTGATGTACTCCTTTTCCTATTTGGAACCAGTCTGTTTTTCCATGTCTAGTTCTAACTGTTGCTTCCTGACCTGCATACAAATTTCTCAAGAGGCAGATCAGGTGGTCTGGTATTTCCATCTCTTGAAGAATTTTCCACAGTTTATTGTGATCCATACAGTCAAAGGCTTTGGCATAGTCAGTAAAGCAAAAATAGATGCTCTTCTGGAACTCTCTTGCTTCTTCAATGATCCAGCAGATGTTGGCAATTTGATCGCTCATTCCTCTGTCTTTTCTAAAACCAGCTTGAACATTTGAAAGTTCACAGTTCATGTATTGCTTAAGCCTGGCTTGGAGAATTTTGAGCATTACTTTACTAGAGTTTGAGATGAGTGCAATTGTGCAGTAGATTGAGCAATCTTTGGCATTTCCTTTCTTTGGGATTGGAATGCAAACTGACCTTTTCCAGTCCTGTGGCCACTGCTGAGTTTTCCAAATTTGCTGACATATTGAATGCAGTACTTTCACAGCATTATCTTTTAGGGTTTGAAATAGCTCAACCAGTATTCCATCACCTCCACTAGCTTTGTTCATAGTGATGCTTTCTAAGGCCCACTTGGCTTCACATTCCAGGATGCCTGGCTCTAGGTGAGTGATCACACCATCATGATTATCTGGTTTGTGAAATCTTTTTGTACAGTTCTGTGTATTCTTGCCACCTCTTCTTAATATCTTCTGCTTCTGTTAGGTTTCTATCATTTCTGTTCTTTATTGTGTCCATCTTTGCATGAAATGTTCCCTTGGTATCTGTAATTTTCTCTAAGAGATCTCTAGTCTTTCCCATTCTATTGTTTTCCTCTATTTCTTTGCATTGATTGCTGAGGAAGGCTTTCTTATCTCTTCTTGCTATTCTTTGGAACTCTGCATTCAGATGCTTATATCTTTCCTTTTCTTCTTTGCTTTTCGCTTCTCTTCTTTTCACAGCTATTCATTCGTAAAGCCTCCTTAGACAGCCATTTTGCTTTTTTGCATTTCTTTTTCTTGGGGATGGTCTTGATCCTTGTCTCCTATACAATGTCACGAACCTCCATCCATAGTCCATCAGGCACTCTATCAGATCTAGTCCCTTAAATCTATTTCTCACTTGCACTGTATAGTCATAAGGAATTTGATTTAGGTCATACCTGAATGGTCTAGTGGTTTTCCCTACTTTCTTCAATTTCAGTCTGAATTTGACAATAAGGAGTTAATGATCTGAGCCACAGTAAGCTCCCAGTCCTGTTTTTGCTGACTGTATAAGATACCAGAAATAGTTCAGATTTGACAATCTCTTATCTTGAACACTTCAATCTTGATGATAGAAATGCCTTCAGATATTAGCTACTAAATGTTCCTCTACCAGGGGTGGGGAAGTGCAAAATTGCTTCAGGTTGAAAATCACTGCTGTAGAAGAACCAGCAACTGTAGAACTCTAGCGAGGCTGAATGTTTGGTAAGTTATAAATACTCTGGCCTGCCACTCCCCTCACCACTGGATGCCTCTCATTACTGAAACCAATCAAAGGTGGAAAGAAAGTGAGCTGGTGAAGCAATCTAGTGATAAATTGAGATTTTTGAGGCACTGTAGAAAGGTGTCTGAGGGGACAAAAGGAGAATAATAAATATGCAATCCAAAGACATGTATTAAACCAGAATTACTTGGTCCCCTTTGCAATAGTCATGAGCCTCTGAGGTAACATGAAAAGATAAGGAATACCATGGCTTGTAGGTTCCCAGGAAAATGTACTGATGTCAAGTCTCCAGCTGGACACTATAAGAACTACAGCTTGCAGCTAGGCTCAGTTGCTCAGTTGTGTCCAACTCTTTGTGACCCCATGGACTATAGACCACCAGGCTCCTATGTCCATGGGATTTTATAGATAAGAATACTGGAGTGGTTACCACTTCCTTCTCCAGGGGATCTTCCTGACTGAGGGATCAAACCCATGTCTCCTGTGTCTCCTGCACTGCCAGGAGGATTCTTTACCACTGTGCCATCTGGGAAGCCTCAAGTACAGCTTAGATGTATACAAATGACTTCAGCATATACTCCAAGTGGATGTTAGAAATAAGGACCAAGTAAGAAAAAACACATCCCCTCATGGATAACCGCAGCTCCATTTAAAAAGTAGAAAGATTAACATTATAAAATGGAGGATGGGGGGAAATTTAAAAAAAAATACAAATCATAATTCTGCTTTTATTTCTGTCCTAAACTCATGGATACTTTTTTTTTCCCCATGAGGGAGATCTCAACATCTTGTGAGAGTCAATTGATATTTGCAGTCCTGCATTGATAAATTAGATAAATACCAATAAAATCCATGTGCTCCACCATTAAATAGCAGGATTTCACTCAGCTCTCTTAGGAATTTTTTTTTTTTTTTCTGGAACTCTACAGAAGAAAAATGGACTGATTCCAAATTGAGAAAGGAGTATGTCAAGGCTGTATATTGTCTTCTTACTTATTTAACTTAAATGCAGAGTACATCATGCAAAAAGCTGGGCTGGATAAAGCACAAGCCAGAATCAAGATTGCTGGGTGAAATATCAATAACCTCAGATATGCAGATAACAACACCCTTATGGCAGAAAGCAAAGAGGAAATAATGAGTCTTTTGATGAAAGTGAAAGAGGAGAGTGAAAAAGCTGGCTTAAAACTCAACAGTCAAAAAACTAAGATCATGGCATCTGGTCCCATCACTTTATGACAAAGATATGGGGAAACAATGGAAACAGTGACAGACTTTATTTTCTTGGTCTCCAAAATCACTGCAGATGGTGATGGCAGGCATGAAATTAAAAGACGCTTGCTCCTTGGAAGAAAAGCAATGACAAATCTAGACAGTATATTAAAAAGCAGAGACATTACTTTGCCGACAAAAGTTCATATAGTCAAAGCTATGGTTTTTCCAGTAGTCATGTATGGATATGAGTTGGACCATAAAGAAAGCTGAGAGCCAAAGAATTGATGCTTCTGAACTGTGATGTTGGAGAAGACTCTATAGAGTCCCTTAGACTGCAAGGTGATCCAACCAGTCCATCCTAAAGGAAATCAGTCCTGAATATTCATTGGAAAGACGGATGCTGAAGCTGAAGCGCCAATACTTTGGCCACCTGATGCAAAGAACTGACTCACTGGAAAAGACCCTGATGCTGGGAAAGATTGAAGGTGGAAGGAAAAGGGGATGACAGAGCACGAGATGGTTGGATGGCATCACCAACTCGATGGACAGGAGTCTGACCAAGCTCCGGGATTTGATGATGGACAGGGAAGCTTGGTGTCCTGCAGTCCATGGGGTGTCAAAGAGTTGCACGTGACTGAGTGACTGAAGTGAACTACAGAAGAATTAACAATACTTTTTCACAAATTGATTCATCAACCACAGCCATACTTCTTCCATCACTGTGAGAGAATCCACCCTCCTTCATGCAAAACAACCTCACCACTAGTGATGATGGTGCCTATACTAGTCAGCTCAAGCTGCCATAAAAAAATATCACAGGTTGGGTAACTTAAACAATAGTTCTGGAAGCTAGTAAATTGAATATGCTGGTGAGGTACGTTTCATTCTGAGGCTCCTTCTCTTGACTTGTCAGTGGTCATCCTCTCACTGTGTGTGCACATGGAGCAAGAGAAAGCTCTCTGGTATCTCTTCGTATAAGAACACTAATCTTATGAAATCAGGACCCCAATATTTATAACCTCATTTGACCTTAATTAACCTTAACATAAACTCCCTACCCAAAAGGTGGTAGAGGTAGGAACATGTATTATCTACATCCATTAGTAAGTTAGTTAAACACAATTTTCCTGTTTCACTAAATGAAGACCACTATATTTCTTTAAATGCTATATAATTTATAATTCACATTAAGTGATCATCTCTTAGTCTCAGTTAATGAGGTTTTACTAGATGCTTAGCTAAAAATATAGTAGGGCCTTTTCATAGCTAATTAAATACAAGTATCCTGTCATCCTGGAAAACAGTACTTTAGGTTTCCATGTATAAACTATATAAAATTAATATACCCAAGAATATTTTGAGTTCTTTTTCTACCAAATTTTCAATGTTAGACTGCATTCCAGCATCTGGAACCTTTTCTCTGAGGCTCTAAATTCATGATGAAATAGTAAAATAATATATAACATATTATTATATTATGAATAAGCTTATTTATAAAGTTATTATAAATAAAAAGTATTATTAATATTCAATTCCGTTCAGTTCAGTTGCTCAGTTATGTCCAACTCTTTGAAACCCTATGGGCTGCATCACACCAACCTCAATGTCCATCACCAACTCCTGGAGTTTGCTCAAACTCATGTCCATTGAGAGTGATGCCATCCAACCATCTCATCCTCTGTTGTCCCCTTCTCCTCCTGCCTTCGATCTTTCCCAGCATCAGAGTCTTTTCAAATGAGTCAGCTCTTCCCATCAGGTGGCCAAAGTATAGGAGGTTCAGCTTCAACAGCAGTCCTTCCAATGAACACCCAGGACTGATCTTCTAAAATTTTGGATGGATTGATTGGATCTCCTTGGAGACTCTCCAAGGGACTCTCAAAAGTCTTCTCCAACACCACAGTTCAAAAGCATCAATCTTCGGCGCTCAGCTTTCTTTATAATGCAACTCTCACATCCATACTTGAACACTGGAAAAACCATATCCTTGGCTAGATGGACCTTGGTTGGCAAGGTAATGTCTCTGCTTTTTAATATACTATCTAGGTTGGTCATAACTTTCCTTCCAAGGAGTAAGCGTCTTTTAATTTCATGGCTGCAATCACCATCTACAGTGATTTTGGAGCCCTCCAAAATAAAGTCAGCCACTGTTTCCACTGTTTCCCCATTATTTGCCATGAAGTGATGGGACTGGATACCATGATCTTAGTTTTCTGAACATTGAGCTTTAAGCCAACTTTTTCACTCTCCTCTTTCACTTTCATCAAGAGGCTTTTTAGTTCTTTTTCACTTTCTACCATAAGGGTGATGTCATCTGATATCTGGGGCTATTGATATTTGTCCTGGCAATCTTGATTTCAGCTTGTGCTTCTTCCAGCCCAGCGTTTCTCATGATGTACTCTGCATAGAAGTTAAATAAGCAGGATGACAATATATAGCCCTGACATACTCCTTTTCCTATTTGGAACCAGTCTTGTTCCATGTCCAGTTCTAACTGGTGTTTCTGACCTGCATACAGGTTTTTCAACAAGCAGGTCAGGTGGTCTGGTATTCCCATCTCTTTCAGAATTTTCCACAGTTTATTGTGATCCACACAGTCAAAGGCTTTGGCATAGTCAATAAAGCAGAAATAGATGTTTTTCTGGAACTCTCTTGCTTTTTCCATGATCCAGCAGATGTTGGCAATTTGATCTCTGGCTCCTCTGCCTTTTCTAAAACCAGCTTGACCATCTGGAAGTTCACAGTTCATGTATTGCTGAAGCCTGGCTTGGAGAATTTTGAGCATTACTTACTAGCGTGTGAGATGAGTGCAATTGTGCGGTAGTTTGGGCGTTCTTTGGCATTTCCTTTCTTTGGGATTGGAATGAAAACTGACCTTTTCCAGTCCTGTGGCCACTGCTGAGTTTTCCAAATTTGCTGACATATTGAATGCAGTACTTTCACAGCATCATCTTTCAGGATTTGAAATAGCTCAACTGGGATTCCATCACCTCCACTACCTTTTTTGTAGTGATGCTTCCTAAGGCCCACTTGACTTTGCATTCCAGGATGTCTGTCTCTAGATGAGTGATCACACCATCGCGATTAACTGGATCGTGAATATCTTTTTTGTACAGTTCTTCTGTGTATTCTTGCCACCTCTTCTTAATATCTTCTGCTTCTGTTAGGTCCATCAGAGATGGCAATGGCACCCCACTCCAGTACTCTTGCCTGGAAAATCCCATGGACAGAAGAGCCTGGTAGGCTGCAGTCCATGGGGTCACTAAGAGTCAGACACGACTGAGTGACTTCACTTTCACCTTTCACTTTCATGCATTGGAGAAGGAAATGGCAACCCACTCCAATGTTCTTGCCTGGAGAATCCCAGGGATAAGGGAGCCTGGTGGGCTGCCATCTGTGGGGTCGCACAGAGTCGGACCTG
>NW_011495048.1:6809540-6814355 GCF_000754665.1 Bison bison bison
ACCTGACAGGTCCATGGGGTCACTAAGAGTCAGACACGACTGAGTGACTTCACTTTCACCTTTCACTTTCATGCATTGGAGAAGGAAATGGCAACCCACTCCGATGTTCTTGCCTGGAGAATCCCATGGATGGCGGAGCCTGGTGGGCTGCCGTCTATGGGGTCGCACAGAGTCGGACACGGCTGAAGCAACTTAGCAGTAGCAGCCGCAGTTAGGTCCATACCATTTCTGTCCTTTATTGAACCCATCTTTGCACAAAATGTTCCCTTGGTATCTCTCATTTTTGTGAAGAGATGTCTAGTCTCCCATTCTATTGTTTTCCTCCATTTCTTTACATTGTTCACTGAGGAAGGCTTCCTTTTATCTCCTTGCTATTCTCTGGGACTCTGCATTCAAATGGGTATGTCTTTCTTTTTCTCCTTTGCTTTTTGCTTCCCTTCTTTTCACAGCTATTTGTAAGGCCTCCTCAGACAGCCATTTTGCTTTTCTGAATTTCTTTTTCTTGGAAATGGGTTTGATTCCTGTCTCCTGTACAATGTCATGAACCTCTGTCCATAGGTCATCAGGCACTCTATCAGATCTAGTCCCTTAAATCTATTTCTCATTTCCACTTATTAATATTACTGATAATAATAAACCAGCAAACCACAATTTAGTTGGCACTTAAAAATTAGTCAGTCCATTGAGCATTCTTAGTAACACTGAATGAGTGCCAGTCTTCTTGCTAAATGCTATGATCTATCTGCATTAATACAGTTCAGAAAGAAGAACTAACAGATAAACTATTAAGAGCAATGGGAAATTAGGAATATTGGCCAAATACCTTGACTAGGGGCCTTCCCAGGTGGCACTAGTGGAAAAGAACTAACCTGCCAATGCAGGAGACGTAAGAGACACAGGTTCAATCCCTGGGTCAGAAGGATTCCCCGGAGAAGGGCGTGGCAACCCACTCCAGTATTCTTCCCTGGAGAATCCCATGGACAGTGGAGCCTGATGGGCTACAGTCCACAGGCTCCCAAAGAGTCAGACACAATTGAAACGACTTAGCCCAGCACAGCACACAGCACGTTGACTAGAGTGAAGCACTCAGAGATCAGGATCTCGGAGAAACAGGTAAACCTCGAACACAACAGTAGATTAGAAGTGACCTGGTGAGATAGTCAGAGGTTTAAGGTATCTAAATCATGATAAACAGCTGAGGAAACTACATGCCATTCATTGAAGTGGTTTGGGATAGAGGGTAGTTAATGATGTGATCAGAATTCAAGAAAGCAGGGTAGAATTTTTTAGGAAATGTAGAAAAGCAATTTGGTTTGGGGAAAAAAAGGCTGTTTGAGGCATGGTGTAGAGTGGGTTTAGATACCCAGAAGAGGTTAGATTTTGGGTGTTGGCCCAAAAAGAAAGAAATAAATGAAGTGCAGCATGATGGATTCACCCAATTCCTCTGGAGTGTGTCAAACAATTCAACTACTCAATTTAGCTTCATTCTAAAATAGGACTTATTCCAAGGCAATAAAAATAAAAACAAAAATAAACAAATGGGACCTAATCAAACTTACAAGCATAGAAAAATTACAACAATGGAATGAGGGAAAATATTTGCAAGTGATGTGACAAAGTCTTAATCTCCAAAATACACAACAGCTCATACAACTCAACAACAAAAATAGCAATCAAAAAATGGGCAGAAGACCTTATCACACGCTTCTCCAAAGATGACATACAGATGGCCAGTAGACACATGAAAAGATGCTCAACATCACTAATTATTAGAGAAATACAAATCAAAACTACAATGAGGTATCACCTCACATTGATCAGAATGGCCATCATTAAAATGTCTACAAATAACAAAATGCTGGAGAGGATATGGAGAAAAGGGAACTCTCCTATACTGTTGGTGGGAATATAATTTGGTGCAGCCATTATGGAAAATAGTGAGGAGGTTCCTTAGAAAACTAAAAATAAAATTATCAAATGATCCAGCAATTCCACTCCTGAGCATATACCAGACAAAATTATAATCAAAAAGATAATATGTACTCCTATGTTCATATAGCACTATTCACAATAGCCAAGTCATGGAAACAACCTAAATGTCCATCAACAGATTAATAGATTAAGATATGGTCCACTTAAGCAATGGAATACTACTCGGCCCATAAAAGAGAATGAAATAATGCCAGTTGCAGCAATGTGGATGCAACTAGAGATTACCATATGAAGAGAATTAAGTCAGAAAGAGAAAGACTAATATCATATGACAGTACTTAGATGTGAAATCTAAAATACGGCACAAATGAACCTATCTACAAAACAGACACACAGACATAGAGAACAGGCTTGTGATTGCCAAGGGGGAGGAGGTCAGGTGAGGGAAGGACTAAGAGTGTGGGATTAGGAGATGTAAACGATTACGTACATGATGGAAAAGCAACAAGGTCCTAATGGATAGCACAGGGAACTATATTCAAATCCTGTGATAAACTATAATGGAAAAGAAAAAAATTTTTTTAAAAGAATGTCTGTATGTGTATAACTGAGTCACTTTGCTGAACAGCAGAGCTTGGCACAATATTATAAATCAACTGTATTTTAATTAAATATTAAATTAAAAACTAAATAAGAACCCATGAAGGCGATCTGTAATAGTAGACCTTTAGAAGTATAAGCATGGTGCTTATACCATGCTTATGGTAGGTAGAGTCAAGTAAATAAATGCTGTGGTCTTCAGGATGGGCGGCACCCAGTGCTGGCAGCGGTGGGTGGAGGAGCTTCTTCAAGCTGGCCTCTGAGGTCTCACACCTGCAGATCATTTCCCCCCATTATTTACTACAACAGGTGGTGAATTTCATCAATTATAAATCAATTCTTAACTAATTTCAGTGGCAGGAGACACCCTTTTAGAGTCCCCTGTGTATTTGAGTATCAGGTTGTTTCGAAGCAAAGATGAATTTAATAATCCTTCCCAAAGTTTTTTCCTAATCATTATTGCTGACTTGCTAATACTTTGGAGTTATAATTCTTTTTCTTTCATTTTAAATTTATCACTTGATGGAAACAATTGGGAGGTGTGAATATTTTTTCAACAGTGGGAACCTTTATTAGCTTTTAAGTAGATAAAAATATCCTTTCTTCCCCATAGTGCAAAGTGGAATGGGCTATTACTACCACCTCAGTAAATTAAATGACTTTTAAAAAAAGAAAGAAATAGATTGTGAAAATGTTTAGCCAAAGGAGTTCTCCAGCTGACTGAACATTTATGGGCACTTTACCATCAAGGCAAGGTAAATTCACCTACAAGTAGCTATTTAAGAAACATGTGTATAATGATAGTTGTTAAACCTACCCAACTGAATTACACCTAACTTTAGACAAAAGAGTAGAATATACTCATTACTAAATTGATGATAACTAAAAGGATGGTAGAATAACCACCTACAAGAATATGAATAGGGCCAAATAAAGAAGCTTAAATTTGTGAAACAGGATAATTAGCAGTAATGTATTGAACTTAAGAAAAACTTGCAAAGTAAACATGCACACACACACACACATATGTATATACATGTTTGGCAACTTCTGATTGGGAAATAATTGCTTTGTTTTGAGCCAGGTGGTCTCCAGGCAGGCATGGGAAATTAAATCATATTGGAGAAGGCAATGGCACCCCACTCCAGTACTCTTGTCTGGAAAATCCCATGGATGGAGGAGCCTGGTAGGCTGCAGTCCATGGGGTCACTAAGAGTCGGACACAACTGAGCAACTTCCCTTTCACTTTTCACTTTCATGCACTGGAGAAGGAAATGGCAACCCACTCCAGTGTTCTTGCCTGGAGAATCCCAGGGACGGGGGAGCCTGATGGGCTGCCATCTATGGGGTCGCACAGAGTCGGATACGACTGAATCGACTTAGCAGCACCAGCAGCAGTGTACTCCCTGCTGGGCCTAATTATTTAAAGGAAAGTCGTCTAAATTTAACAAGAAGCAGTGTTCTCTAGGGGAGAAGGCAATGGCACCCCACTCCCGTACTCTTGCCTGGAAAATCCCATGGACGGAGGAGCTTGGTAGGCTGCAGTCCATGGGGTGGCTAAGAGTCGGACACGACTGAGTAACTGCACTTTCACTTTTCACTTTCATGCATTGGAAAAGGAAATGGCAACCCACTCCAGTGTTCTTGCCTGGAGAATCTCAGGGATAAGGGAGCCTGGTGGGCTGCCATCTGTGGGGTCGCACAGAGTCGGACAGGACTGAAGAGACTTAGCAGCAGTAGCAGCAGTGTTCTCAAATGTAGTTGCACATTTGTAACACCTGAGTTTCTTGCTGTTAGCTTTTTAATCGACCATACCCTAGAAATTCTGAGTTAGTTGATCTTGGATAGGGATGAGACAGAAGTATTTGTTTCAGCCAAACCTGAGAACCACTGTTTAAGTGCAGTTTTGTGGTTGATGAAATCCCAAATGACAAACAAAAGAACAAAGCACTCTACTTTTTGGTTTCCATTAAGGGTGGCATGGGTTGATTGTTTTGTTTCTCAGCAACAGCTGAGAAACCAGCTATAGCAATGCCCTGCCTCCTCCATATCCCAGAGGCATGATAAGTCTCTGCTGCTGCTGCTGCTGCTAAGTCACTTCAGTCGTGTCCAACTCTGTTCGACCCCTGAGACAGCAGCCCACCAGGCTCCCCCGTCCCTGGGATTCTCCAGGCAAGAACACTGGAGTGGGTTGCCATTTCCTTCTCCAATGCATGAAAGTGAAAAGTGAAAGTGAAGTCGCTCAGTCATGTCCGACTCTTCCAGGCTCTTCTGTCCATGGGA
>NW_011495048.1:6814455-6841246 GCF_000754665.1 Bison bison bison
AGTGGGTTGCCATTTCCTTCTCCAATGCATGAAAGTGAAAATTGAAAGTGAAGTCGCTCAGTCATGTCCGACTCTTCCAGGCTCTTCTGTCCATGGGATTTTCCAGGCAAGAGTACTGGAGTGGGGTGCCATTGCCTTCTCCGTGATAAGTCTCTACTGCTTAGCATAACTTGGAGATATTTCATTTGCAATACTTCATTTGCAACATTGGCCTGAGAGGTATGGGCAGTAGCTAGAGAAACTGAGGGTGTAGAATCCATTCTGTACAAGAACAAGTTGTGGGTAAATTCAGTAAATTTTTTTAAGAGTAACTTTTTTATACATACCACCTGGGCAGTAGGCTCTCAATGGCACTTAGGAAGCCATGTGCCATGGCAGCATTAACAGATGTGCTGACTGTATACTGACACTACATGGGCACCAGACTTTCTCTTGCTGATTTTATTAACATTTGTTCTTTGAATCAGAAAGCAACTGATGAGTGTCTTATTCCATCTTCTTTCCTTCCTTGTAATTTTCATACACATCCAGTATTGGATTTTATCACAAGTGATGTTACATTGTAAATCTGCTCACATTTGTTTTCCATATTGAACTATAGATGTCTTAAGGTCATGGATACCTATAGTCATTCACATACCTTCTGCTGCTGCTGCTGCTAAGTCGCTTCAGTCGTGTCCAACTCTGTGCAACCCCATAGACGGCAGCCCACCAGGCTCCCCCGTCCCTGGGATTCTCCAGGCAAGAACACTGGAGTGGGTTGCCATTTCCTTCTCCAATGCATGAAAGTGAAAAGTGAAAGTGAATTCGCTCAGTCGTCCAACTCTTCGACCCCATGGACTGCAGCCTATCAGCCTCCTCCATCCATGAGATTTTCCAGGCAAGAGTTACTGGAGTGGGTCAGCAAATGCCAGGCATGCAAATTTTTGTAGACAGAAATGTTTGTGTGCTATCCTAAATCCCCTTTAAATTCAAAGCCACACATGGATGAAAGACAGTAGAAACAAAAAAAAAAGGAAAGGGAGAAGTTCCACCACCACCACACTTTCTGAGGCAAACCTCTTCCAAATAAAACCCAACTTTCTAACAAATACTTCTCATAACTTCATATTCTTTTAGCATGTATTGATTGAAATACTCTAGACAGCCACAAACCAATCAGAAAAGCTCTCAGACAGCATGAGGCTTACACTGGAGGAAAACAGTACAAAAACAAAGGAACTGTGGATATTTAACATTTTGATAAATGCTGTGAAGAAAAAAGAAAAACAGGACACTGAAACAAGGCATGGCTGAGAACTCTCTGCAGAGTTCCAAAGAATAGCAAGGAGAGATAAGGCCTTCTTAAATGAACAAGGCAAATAAATAGAGCGAAACTATAGAATGGGAAAAATAAGAGATCTCTTCAAGAAAATTGAAGGTATCAAAGGACAATTTCTTGCAAGTATGGGCATGATAAAGGACAGAAATGACAAAGACTTAACAGAACAGAAGAGATTAAAAACAGGTGGCAAGAATACATAGAACTGTATAAAAAAGGTCTTAATGACCCAGATAACCGGTATGATCACTCACCTAGAGCCAGACATCCTACAGTGTGAAGTCAATTGGGCCTTGGGTAGCATCACTACGAACAAAGCTAGAGGAGGTGATGGAATTCCAGCTGAGCTATTTCAAATCCTAAAAGATGATGCTGTTAAAATGCTGCAGTCATTATGTCAGCAAATTTGGAAAGCTCAGCAGGGCCACAGGACTGGAAAAGTTCAGTTTTCATCCCAATTCCAAAGAAGGGTAGTGCTAAAGGATATTCAAACTACCAGACAATTGTGCTCACTTCCCATGCTAATAAGGTTATACACAAAATCCTTCAAGCTAGGGTTCAGCAGCACTTGAATCAAGAACTTCCAGATGTATAAGCTGGATTTAGAAAAGGCAGAGGAAGCAGAGATCAAGTTGCCAACATTCATTGGATCATAGAGAAAGCAATGAAATTCCAGGAAAACATCTACTTCTGTTTCCCTGACTACACAAAGCCTTGGACTGTGTGGATCACAACGAACTATATAAAATTCTTAAAGAAATGGGAATACCAGACCATCTTACCTGTCTCCTGAGAAACCTGTATGAGGGTAAAGAAGCAACAGTTGGAACCTTACACGGAACAACTGACTGAATCAAAATTGGGAATGGAGTACAGAAAGGCTGTATATTGTCACTGTGCTTATTTAACTAATACGCAGATTACATCATGTGAAATGCTGGCCTGGATGAGTTACAAGCTAGACTCAAGATTGCTGGGAGAAGTATCAACAAACTCAGATATGCAGATAATACCACTCTGATGGCAGAAGGCAAAGAGGAACTAAAGAGCCTGTTGATGAAGGTGAAAGACGAGAGTGAAAAAGCTGGCTTAAAACTCAATATTAAAAAAACTAATAAAATGGCATTTGGTCCCATCACTGCATGGCAAATAGAAAGGGAAACGGTAGATATAGTGACAGATTTTCTTGGGCTCTAAATTGTGGTGCAGGTGGTGAGTGCAGCCATGAAATTAGAAGATGCTTGCTCCATGTAAGGAAAGCTATTTCAAACCTGGAGAGCATATTAAAAAGCAAAGAC
Source organism: Bison bison bison (assembly GCF_000754665.1). Lineage (NCBI taxonomy): Eukaryota > Metazoa > Chordata > Mammalia > Artiodactyla > Bovidae > Bison > Bison bison. Next base: position 6,817,075 of record NW_011495048.1, read on the forward strand.
ATCATTTTGCCAGCAAAGGTATAAGTAGTCAAAGCTATGGTCTTTCTGGGCTTCCCTGGTAGCTCAACTGGTAAAGAATCTGCCTGAAATGCAGGAGACTGTGGTTTGATTCCTGGGTAGGGAAGAAGACCTGGAGAAGGGATAGGCTACACACTCCATTTTTCTTGGGCTTCCCTGGTGGCTCAGACAGTAAAAAATCTGCCTCAATGTGGAAGACCTGGGTTTGATCCCTGGGTTGGGAAGATCCCCTGGAGGAGGGCATGGCAACCCAATCCAGTATTCTTGCCTGGAGAATCCCCATGGACAGAGGAGCCTGGTGGGCTACAGTCCAAGGGGTCTCAAAGAATCAAACACAACTGAGTGACTAAGCACAGCACAGCACACATGGTCTCTCAGTAGTTATATACAGATATGAGAGTTGTACCATAAAGAAGGCTGAGTGCTGAAGAATGGATGTTTTCAAATTGTAGTGCTAGAGAAGATTCTTGAGAGTCCCTTGGATAGCAAGGAGATCAAATCCGTCAATCCAAAAGGAAATCAATCCATTGGAAGGACTGATGATGAAGCTGAAGTTCCAATACTTTGGCCACCTGATTGCTATGAATTGCTGACTCACTGGAAAATATCCTGATGCTGGAAAAGACTGAAGGCAAAAGGAGAAGGGTGGCAGAGGATGAGATGGTTGGATAGCATCACCTATTCAATGGGCATAAACTTGGGCAAACTCTGGGAGATGGTGAGAGATGGGGCAGCCTGTCATGCTGCATCCATGGGGTCGCAGAGTTGGATACACTTAGTGACTGAAAACAACAACAATGGCTTCTATGTGTGAATAGGAATGAGATGACATTTTAGGCATGACGATTGGAGACAGCCCTTGTAGAAACATGACATTTAAACTGTATCTCAAGAGATTAAGGTAATTTCACTCCAAAGAATTGAAAGAAGTATATATCCCCGGCAAAGGGTATGGTGAGTACAAAGACCCAGAAATGGAAAAAGGCTTGATGGAATTGAGAAATTAGAAGAATGCTTTTTAACTTTTTTACAAAGCAAAAAAAAACTATTTATAATTAGATGATCTGTGAAACTAACCTTTTACTAAATCACCAAAAATCTTTTGGGCTTTGCAATATAAACCATCATACACCTAGGGACAGTTTCACTGGATTAAAAGTGCTGCTTAAGGTCTTCACTAAAAAGTCACTGGGCATTTATTCTACCAGAGATGTTTGATATAAATGACCTGAATGGTAACTTCAGAACTCCCACCTGGAGATTCAAGTCTGACTTCTAAGGTAGTGTGAATCCAGCTAGCTCTTTGTCTCAGATCTTCTGAGAGCTTTGCTCTCAAGTGAAAGAAAGACTTGGATCTTCACAAGGAAACCTGCAGTGTGTACTGGCTGGGGGCACTTTTCTCCCTCTGCTTTCTGGATTTGGGTTATGTGGTATAAGACACAGGGAAGTGGAATTGGGTTTGCCTCATTCTATCAGTTCTGAATAAGTTCCTTGAGTAAAATACTCTTATTTTATTCTTCTTCAGATACCAAGCACCTACTACAATGCCTAGCTTATAGTGCACTGGCTAACACCTGAATAGCTTTACTTTTTTAATGGTTTAAAAAAACAAAAATATAGAAATGCTTTATGACACCTAAAAATTATATCAAATTCCATCTCAATATTCAAAATCATTTTTACTGAAACAGAGCCACAGTCATTTACATTTTGTCAAAACCTATGTGCTTTCATGTTATAATGGCAGACTAGACTATGTGGGTTACAAGCCTTACTTACTATTTACTAGTCACTTATTATTGGCCATAATCGCAATGGTGTGATCACTCATCTAGAGCCAGACATCCTGGAGTGCCAAGTCAAGTGGGCCTTAGAAAACATCACTATGAACAAAGGTAGTAGAGGCGATGGAATTCCAGCTGCTGCTACTGCTGCTAAGTCACTTCAGTCGTGTCCGACTCTGTGTGACCCATAGACGGCAGCCCACCAGGCTCCCCCGTCCCTGGAATTCTCCAGGCAAGAACACTGGAGTGGGTTGCCATTTCCTTCTCCAATGCATGAAAGTGAAAAGTGAAAGTGCAGTCGCTCAGTTGTGTCCAACTCTTCACGACCCCATGGACTGCAGCCTACCAGGCTGCTCCATCCATGGGATTTTCGAGGCAAGAGTACTGGAGTGGGGTGCTATTGCCCTCTCTGGGATTTCCAGCTAAGATATTTCAAATCCTAAAAGATGATGCTGTTAAAGCGCTGCACTCAATATGCTAACAACTTTGGAAAAATTATCATTGGCCACAGGACTGGAAAACATCAGTTTTCATTCCAATCCCAAAGAAGGGCATTGCCAAAGAATGTTCAAACTACCACACAGTTACACTCATTTCACACAAAGTAATGCTCAAAATTCCCCAACCTAGGCTTCAACAGTATACGAACAAAGAATTTCCAGATGTATAAGTTGGATTTAGAAAAGACAAGGGAACCAGAGATCAAATTGCCAACATCCTTCAGATCATAGAAAAAGCTGGAGAATTCCAGAAAAACATCTGCTTCATTCACTATTCTAAAGCTTTTGACTGTGTGGTTCACAAAAATCTGTGGAAAATACCTAAAGAGATGGTAATAACATACCACTTTACCTGCCTCCTGAGAAGCCTGTATGCAGGTCAAGAAGCAACAGTTAGAACAGGACATGGAACAATGGGCTGTTTCCAAGTTGGGAAAGAAGTCTGTCAAGGCTGTATATTGTCATCCTGCTTAAACTTACATGCAGAGTACAGCATCTGAAATGCTGAGCTGGATGAAGCACAAGCTGGAATCAAGATTTCTGGGGAAAATATAAATAATGACAGGTATGCAGATGACACCACCCTTGTGGCAGAAAGTGAAAAGTATCTAAACAGCCTTTTAATGAAAGTGAAAGAAGAGAGTGAAAAGGCTGGCTTAATATTCAACATTCAAAAATCAAAGATCATGGCGTCCAGTTCTGTCATTTCATAGCAAAAAGATGAGGAAACAAGGAAACAGTGACAGACTGTATTTTCTGGGACTCCAGAATCACTGCAGATGGTGACTGCAGCCATGAAATTAAAAGACTCTTGCTCCTTGAAATAAAACTTTTGACAAACCTAGATAGCATATTATAAAGCAAAGCCATTACTTTATCGACAAAGGTCCATCTAATCAAAGTGGTGGTTTTTCCAGTAGTCATGTATCGATGTGAGAGTTGGGCTATAAAGAAAACTGAGGGGAGGGAGGAGGGAGGAGGGTTCAGGATGGGGAACACATGTGTACCTGTGGTGGATTCATTTTGATATTTGGCAAAACTAATACAATTATGTAAAGTTTAAAAATAAAATAAAATTTAAAAAAAAGAAAAGAAAGAAAACTGAGTGCCAAGGAACTGATGCTTTTGAACTGTGGTGTTGGAGAAGACTCTTGAGAGTCCCTTGGACTGCAAGGAGATCCAACCAGTACATCCTAAAGGAAATCAGTCCTGAATATTCATTGGAAGGACTGATGTGGAAGCTGAAGCTCCAATACTTTGGCCACGTGATGTGAAGAGTAGACTCATTAGAAAAGACCCTGAAGCTAGGAAAGATTAAAGGAGAGAGGAGAAGGGGATGACAGAGAACAAGAAGGTTGGATGGCATCACCAACTCAACAGACATGAGTTTGAGCAAACTCCAGGAGGTGGTGAAGGACATGGAAGCCTGGCGTGCTGCAGTCCATGGCATTGCAAAGAGTCGGACATGACTGAGTGACTAACAACAACAACTATTGGCCATTCACAGAAAAGTTTGCCAACCTCTGTGACAAATAATTTTCATGTAAATGAATGAATATATGAATAAATTAACTATAACAGAAAATTTATTTTTATGCAATTACCCCTCAAAAGTACTCCATGGCAGAGATCCAGATGTTGTCTAGATTTTAATACATTTTATTAAAAATATGACGCTTGTATGTATCGTTCTGCTGTGCTATTCTGAAATAGATTCAATCAGAATAAAAATTATAATTGTGTTTTCTAAATGAGCTTCTCCTATTTTTGTAATTAAACATACATCAACATGCTTCTTTTCATGAGGATCAGTCAATCCCCCAAGAAATTCTTTTTAAACTCTGTTCATCATCTCAGGTTACTCATCTCACTCTATCAAGTATATGTATGTCCTTTTGGGATCTTCTTCCTTCTGCATTTGTCATTTGGTTCTAAACTTTTACCCTGTGATAGGCATTTCTGATTTTTAAAGTATGACTGCAAGAAACTTAATCACCTTCCTTATATGTGAATTTCATTTCACTTTTTTCTTTACATTTCTAAAGAAATTATAGCTATTACTGAATACTCACTGCACTTTTTGAAGTGGTTATTTGGAAGAATCACAAAGTGACTATATCTTGAAAAGCAGAACCAGTCACATTTGGATGAAATAAGATTTATGCTCTTGTATAAAGCAAGTTGGTGAGGGTAAAAGAACAGAGTGAAAAAGCTGGCGTGAATTTCAGCATTAAAAAAAATATAAGATCATGGCATCCGATCACATCACTTCATGGCAAATAGAAGGGCAAACAGTAGAAGCAGTGACAGTTTTTCTTTCACTGGGCTCCAAAATCACTGCGGATGGTGACTGCAGCCATGAAATTAGAAGACGCTTGCTTCTTGGAAGAAAACCTATGACAAAACTAGACAGTGTATTAAATAGCAAAGACATCACTTTGTCCACAAATGTCCAAGTAGTCAAAGCTATGGTTTTATCTACAGTCATATACAGATATGAGAGCTGGACCATGAAGAAGGCTGAGCTCTGAAGAACTGATGTTTTGAATCGTGGTGCTGGAGAAGACTCTTGTAAGTCCCTTGGACTGCAAGGAGATCAAACCTGTCAATCCTAATAGAAATCAACTTTGAATATTCATTGGAAGGACTGATGCTAAAGCTGAAGTTCCAATATTTTGGCCACCTGATGCAGACAGCCAGCTCATTGGAAAAGACCCTGATGCTGGGAAAGACTGAAGGCAAAAGGAGAAGAGGGTGACAGAGGATGAGATGGTTGGATAGCATCACCAACTCAATGGACATGAACTTGAGCAAACTCCAGGAGATAGTAGAGGACAGGGAAGCCTATCATGCTGCAGTCCACAGGGCTGCAAAGAGTTGGACACAACTTAGCGACTGAACAACAATAACATAAAGCAAGATATACACACTGTTATTGATTTAACAACAACAAAAAAAAAGCTATACACAATACATATTACAACATTACAAATAAACTACTCTGAACAGTGTGGGGAAAAGAAGAGAACTGAAAGAAAAATGGCTCTAACGCTATTGCTTGCACCTTCCTAGTGTTGACATTCTTGCCGCTTTTCATTTATTTTCTTTTCCAAATTTCTGAAAAGGGATTACAAAGTAAATAATAAGTTGAATCTGTTACCTGAGATGACAAGGTTTTTTTTTTCTTTTGTGTAGTTTTGTTTTTAAATTTGGACAAGTGGATTCAGACTCAAGTTCTTTAAAAAAAAAAAGACTTGTCTTCTGCACATCATTGATATCACTGAAACTGATAATTTTATAGAGGCAAAAAATGTGGGTTTTGATATTTATCATCTCCTTTTTTTCTCTAAGTGTTTTGGAAATAAATTTATATAGATTGCAGTAAAAGAGTATGTTCATTTGCAATACACTCTAGGGGAGATCTTATTTTTTCAAATTCAGGGGCCAGCGCTACAGAAGGAAAAGCTTTAGAAGTTAATACTACTTAGTTAATCCAGCTCATTAGCCCCAAATCTCACTGAATGCTGAGACTGCTGCTAACGTAATAATTTCCCCTGTTAATGGAGTCAAAGTAAATTTCAAAGAATGGCTGGTACCTCATTCATTAACTTAATCAACTCTCTGGACACCTCACAGACAAGGCATCCTGGTAGGAGAGCAATAAAGATGTAAGTGGGTGTTCTATTCTGTTTTCCCACCACTGATTTAAAACTTAAAATTCAAATAACCAAGAGTGCACAAGTAGTAAACAGTCCCATCTTCCCTGGTGACTGAGACAGTAAAGAATCTGCTGGCAATTCCAGAGACCTGGGTTTGATCCCTGGGTTGGGAAAATCTCCTGGAAGAGGAAATACAGTATTCTTGCCTGGAAAATTCCACAAACAGAAGAACCTGGCAGGCTACGGTCCATAGGGCCACGAACAGTTGGACATGACTGAGCACACAGGCAGGCACCACCTTTATTATTTTTTTTTTATTTTTAAACTTTCCAATATTGTATTAGTTTTGCCAAATATCGAAATGAATCTGCCACAGGTATACATGTGTTCCCCATCCTGAACCCTCCTCCCTCCTCCCTCCCCATACCCTTCCTCTGCGTCGTCCCAGTGCACCAGCCCCAAGCATCCAGTATCGTGCATCAAACCTGGACTGGTGACTCGTTTCATATATGATATTATAGTATTTCAATGCCATTCTCCCAAATCATCCCACCCTCTCCCTCTCCCACAGAGTCCATAAGACTGATCTATACATCAGTGTCTCTTTTGCTGTCTTGTACACAGGGTTATTGTTACCATCTTTCTAAATTCCATATATATGCGTTAGTATACTGTATTGGTGTTTTTCTTTCTGGCTTACTTCACTCTGTATAATAGGTTCCAGTTTCATCCATCTCATTAGAACTGATTTAAATGTATTCTTTTTAATGGCTGAGTAATACTCCATTGTGTATATGTACCACAGCTTTAAGACCAGAACAAGAAAAACAAATGCTACTATGTAACTTTTGTCAGAACTTAACTGCAAGGAGATCCAACCAGTCCATTCTGAAGGAAAGCAGTCCTGGGTGTTTATCGGAAGGATTCATGCTAAAGCTGAAACTCCAATACTTTGGCCATCTCACGCGAAGAGTTAACTCATTGGAAAAGACTCTGATGCTGGGAGGGATTGTGGGCAGGAGGAGAAGGGGACGACAGAGAATGAGAGGGCTGGATGGCATCACTGACTCAATGGACATGAGTTTGGGTGAACTCCAGGAGTTGGTGATGGACAGGGAGGCCTAGCGTGCTGTGGTTCATGGGGTTGCAAAGAGTCAGACACGACTGAGCTACTGAACTGAACTGAACTGGACTGAAGTTTGAAATGATCCAAATAGAGAACAGACAATATAAAAACCCAAAATCTAGTGTACCTAGCATTGTATATTTTACATGCTAGAACTGCTGTACACACTTTAGCCTGTAAACAAAATGGATGTGGGGTGGTTATTAATTTGCACCATTATTATTTTGTTTTCCTTTAAAGATTTTCTAGAACAAAGGTCAATATATTTAATGAGTATATATAGCAAATACTTTTTTTTTCACACTTTTGACATTTAATCTTTAAAACAAAGTACGAGAAAGATAAGATTGTTATTTTTCTTTCACTCAATCAATATGTGAATACCTTCTGCCTACCTAAGTGGTATTTAAATGTTGTTGTTGCTGCTTAGTCACTAAGCCATGTCCAACTGTTTTGCAACCCCATGGACTGTCCCATGGGATTTCCCAGGCAAGAATAATGGAGTGGGTTGCCATTTCCTTCTCCATGGGATCTTCCTGATTCAGAGATCAAATTCAGGTCTCCTGCATTGGCAGGTGGATTCTTCATCACTGAGCTACCAGGGAAGCCTGGTGTCTAGATGATAAAATTCAGTAAGAATGCATTTTAAATTATATTTTAATTATTTTTATTAATTTTTAGCAAATCTTCTTATGAGTTCTTGAATCTTTCTCATTTCTGGATAATCTTCACTACTATAGTTACTACTGAGGGAGGGTGGGAGGTCCTCATGCCTGTATAAAGTGTTAAGATGTCAGAGATTGTGTGGGATTCTTTTTTAAAGAAATAGGTTTTGTTTAATTAGTGAACTAGTTAAAGTTTGGGGGTGGCAGAGAGAGAGGTTATTGGTGACAGTAGCTGAACCAGAAACAAAACAGCAGGAAGAGTTTTGCTTCTCTTTTGTCACTTAAAGAACTCTCCATTTTCTAAAACAGAAAGTGAGTTTTCTGGTTCAGGCACAACCTTAACTGACTTCAAGTCCCACAGTGTGAATCCTTGGGAGTGACTGTTATTCTCCTCCTGCACCTGCCCCTGGTTTCACCCCCAGCCAGAGAATTATTCAAAACTCTGTTTTCTTTCCTCTCTACCTACGTAGACACTCAAAGGTGGGGAGTGTTTCATAGTTCTACAAAGGACTTTTCCCCAGCCCAAACTAGCTGTTCCTCCAGTTGCATTGAATTATATGCTAGCAAAGCTTTCTTTTGTTCTGTTCTATCTTGCAGGAATTTCTAAGAGGCTTTGATATGGTTATAGAAAAACTCACAAACATCTCTGATTTCTGAAATGAAGATGTACTATTGAAAGCTTTACTTTTAATTAACAGAAACTAAATGCTTAGAAAATCAGTGTTATCTAATGCAGAAGCAGCCTGTATTTTAAAAATAATGAATAAGAATGTTTCATTGTAGAATGGGATTTAAAGTGTAATTTGATACATTGATTTTGGGTTCATTACTTATATTGTGTCTCTTTTACATTATACATGTCTTTAGATATTCAAAATCTAAGAAGGTAATTGGCACTTCTCTCGATTGAGACATGAAGGATAAAATCAGGTTTGGAGGTACTATTAATTTTCAGTTCAGTCTAACGCTCATACGTCCTCTGGGGTTTTTGCTCTTGGGCATATGTGCCTGCAACAAGCTTCCATGAGCTGTATGGGGTGTTAGCTAGTCTAATAACCTTTAGTTGCTCCACTGAAAGGAAGACTTTCCTTCCTTCAGTGGTCTCACCTGGGCTTGTTCACATGGTGGTAGCTAGCCTGGCCCAGGATCCTAAGAGCCTGGCAACCCAAACAGTGTTGCTGCCATTTTGTTCTATAAGCTAAAGAAAGTTACAAAGCCAGCCAGTGTTAAAGGCAAGGAGAAATGGACTATAATATCTGGATAAATAAACAGAATTGTAGTCATGCATGCAATCTACTAAGTCTGGAACATGCACAACTTTGGAGCTATAGCAGTCATATGTACAATCAGGTTGAGGAAACAGACAGTCAGGACATGGAGATAACTTGCAGAGATAATAATGTGTGGCTGACTGAGATGACCCTGGTAACATTTGTGCTCCTGGTTTTAGCTGTTTCCAAGATTTTAGTGGTACCCTTGCACTTCCCTCAGTGTTGCTGTTAAATCCTTTCGTGAATCTATGAGTCAATTAAGTCTCCCTTTTTACCTAACTTAAATGAGTTCTATTGGCTTTAATCAAAATTCCTGAAAAAAAAACCTGCACCCAAACTTATTTGCATTTTCTTATTCCCTGTCCATTCTCGTCTTATACTAATATACTCAGTAGAATAAAGGTTAAGTTATATATTCATTTAGCTCCTACCCTTCATTTTTCAATCAATTTTATTTCCAATAAACCAAATGTCCATCTTAATTAAGCAACTCAACTGTATATAATTCCTCATCTGGATTTGTAGGATGGTGCTTTTTAAATGGTCTGAGTAGTCAGACACTACCCTTTAATTCCAAAAATTAGAGACTAAATGTCATTTAGGAAATTGAAAATCAACTTTTTATGACTTCAATTGAAAGAACTCATACTGAAAAGTGAACAATGTTCATGAAAAGTTAATGAATAAGACTAATGATAGTGTGTAGTAATTTTAGAATGATCAGGCTATTAAACTACTTATAACTAATGCTAATACCTTAGAGAAAAGAGGTTAATGGTATTAGAATTTCATGCTCGTAACAAAACTGAACTTCAAAAGCCTTTCATGATGACATATATCAAGAATTCACTCCACATTACTCTCACATTCACTATCTAGACACATTCATTTATCATTTTAAATATAATTATTATGGATGTCAAACTCTAGTATCTGAAGCAATTTTATGACTTTTGAACACCGCATATCCCTGTATAATTTTGCGCTTCCTCCTAAGATTTAAAAATATTCCCTTTTCTTGTTCCCTTTTTGGGCCACTGTAATTGAGAGGTCTGTGTCCTTTTAAAGTCCTTTCAGCATGTTGGAAGAAAAACATAATCTAGGGAAAAGGTAAATAATGTTTTTAGAAAACCAGCACAGATGGTAAGGATGCTAAGCTACTGAATGCACAGAGTAGGAATAAAAGCCTCTGCTAAAAGAACGATTCTGTGACCCATTACATCCTTGCATCTCTCTGAATGGAAACAAAAAAGAAGGCACAGTTTCCAGGAAAGACACTATCAATGTTGAGTAAAATTTGTGTAGGACTATGCCTTTTCAGTATATTCTTCTTTCTTCAGAAGCAGACAGTTACTTTGAGAGTTACCTGGTATTTACAGAGGTCAAGGAGGTGTCATTATTGTCCTCAGTTTCAGTAGATTCACAGGCAATGTGGGAGAATTTAGGAGACTTACAATTAGTGATAATGGTGTTTCCTCCCTTTGGTAATCTACTTCAAAATGTCTCTATAGAAGTTTATATGCCTCTATAAAAGTTTAAATTCAATTGAGTCGAAATGTTCATATTCCTGAGAAAAACAAACAATAGAATTTTAGTATACTTCTCCCAGTGAGACCCCTTCATTCCAGTGCCACACTGGTTATCTGTAAATAAAGTGCAGCTTTCAAGGCAGTCAGTGAGCCATCAAGCATGTGAAAGAGGCAATATTTCAGCAGTGCTGTGCTGTGCTAAAGAGTGAAATCCATCAGAGAGCTGATAAAACACAGGGGCCCTTTGGGAAAGCTCTAAGAACACATTCACAAAAATATCAAATACAAATTAAGGGGAACTTAAGGATACTTTGTTTTGACTGCTGGAAAGGAAACAATGATACACAGAGGGACCCAGGTGGTTAATGTACTGTGCACATCACTACTATGAGGTACAAAACCTCAGTCTCTCAGCTCTTCAGAAACTACAAAGTCAACTGATTACATAGTGCCCTGTAGAATAGACTTTAAACTTAAGTGAGCAAACATCCCAGATATCCTTTCAAAGACTGCCAATTCACTTGGCTTTTGAAGTCTTGTTATACGGCAGTTTTACAGGATAAGATTACAATGTTTTAACTCTACTAGAGGTTCTATTGGAGAAGGCAATGGCACCCCACTCCAGTACTCTTGTCTGGAAAACCCCATGGACAGAGGAACCTGGTAGGCTGCAGTCCATGGGGTCACTAAGAGTTGGACATGACTGAGCGACTTCACTTTCCCTTTTCACTTTCATGCATTGGAGAAGGAAATGGCAACCCACTCCAGTGTTTTTGCCTGGAGAATCCCAGGGACAAGGGAGCCTGGTGGGCTGCCGTCTATGGGGTCACACAGAATCAGACACGACTGAAGTGACTTAGCAGCAGCAGCAGAGGTTCTAAGCTTCTCAAAAACAATACAGAAAATGGCAGGAGCCATTGTTCATTGAAGTAAAAGTAAACAGGTACAATAGTAACAGCAAAACAAATTTTCTGGATTCAGAGATGATGCAATATGTAAACCTAAGGATCTGACGTTAATGTAAGTCCTTAGACATGGTAGTCAACTTCACTAGAAGGCAAATAGGGAGTTACTTTTTTCCATTTTAATTCAATTTTAGGGAGTTTATTTTATATTGGAAATTCAACTATGTTCACATATGAGCTAATGGTTTTCATCTATAGATTAACCTGATTGTTTCCTGAGAAACCTGTATGCAGGTCAAGAAGTAACAGTAAGAACCAGACATGGAACAATTGACTGGTTCCAAGTTGGGAAAGGAGTACATCAAGGCTGTATATTGTCAAGCTGCTTATTTAACTTATATGCAGAGTACATCATGTGAAATACTGGGCTTGATGAATCACAAGCTGGAATCAAGATTGTAAGGAGAAATATCAACAACCTCAGATATGCAGATCATATCACTCTAATGGCAGAAAATAAAGAGGAATTAAAGAGCCTCTTGATGAGGGTAGAAAAGAAGAGAGAAAAAGCTGGCTTGAAACTCAATATTAAAAATACTAAGATCATGGCATCCAGTCCCATTACTTAATGAAAAATGGAATAGGGAAAAGTAGAAACAGTGAAGATTTTATTTTCTTGGGCTCCAAAATCACTGTAGATGGTGATTGTAGCCATGAAAATAAAAGATTCTTGTACCATGAAAGGAAAGCTATGACAGACCTAGATAGCAGAGGCATCAATTTGCTGAAAAAGGTCTGCATAGTCAAAGCCATTGTTTTTTCCAGTAGTCATGTACAAATGTGAGAGTCGGACCACAAAGAAGGCTGAGTGCTGAAGAACTGATGCTTTTGAATTGTGGTGCTGGAGAGGACTCTTGGGAGTCTCTTGGACTGCAACGAGATCAAATCAATCAATCCTAAAGGAAATAAACCCTAAATACTCATTGGAAGGGATTATACTAAAGCTGAAGCTCCAAAACCTTGGCTACCTGATGCAGAGAGCTGACTCATGGGAAAAGACCCTGGTGCTGGGAAAGACTGAAGGCAAACAGAGAAGTTGGCAGAGGATGAGATGGTTAGGTAGCATCACAAACTCAATGGACATGAATTTGAGCAAAATCTGGGAGACAGTGAAGGACAGGGAAGCCTGGTGTGTTGCAATCCATGAAGTCTCAAAGAGTCAGACATGACTTGATGACTGACCAGCAACAACAACAGAAGGGTCTTTAATATCTTGTCTCATTATCACATTCTCTGCTCATACATTATTTGTAGATTCAAGTGTCTTCTTACCACAATGACTAGAAAGTCTATAATGAGAATACAAAATGGTGGACAAAATCACAACCCATGCTTAATGTTTACTTTGATGTCTTTTAGTAATTTGATTTGATAATTTGGAGATACAGAGTCATTCCTCTAATTGAAAGTGTGCAAAAAAAAATGATCTATACCCAGTGAATGTTGCTGTCATTGGAAATACTTTGGTGGATGTTTTTGGTTTTGAGTAATACTATTTCACATATCAATAGCAACAACAAAAATTAAGACTGGACTATGTAACTCATAGGGAGATATTCTTCATAAAATTCTTCCTGTTGAAATGTCTGAATAATATGCTCTGATTTGTATGCTTTTTCAGAGTTTTGCAGACCCATGACACAAAACACAGCTATCTCTATCTAACCAATATATTTTAAAAGCCAATAAGGTTTCCCAAAATAGAACTTGCTGACAAACGCTTCAGATGTGGACCTCTAGTGAGTCATACATGAATATAGTAGAGGCAAGAGTCACTAAAGGCAAGTTCTACATGAGTAAGAACAAAAAAAATCACTGTCGATTTGGGGAAGACCTAATTTAATATTTAGTATTTAGTAATTCAGCTATATTGTCTTATAATTTGTTCCTTGCTTTCACTATCAGTACAAAAACTAATGTCTAATGTCTAAAACATCTCTGTATAAATCCCAATTTTGACCTAGTATGTATTCAGAAAACTAAGATCATGGCATCTGGTCCCATCACTTCATGGGACATAGATGGGGAAACAGTGTCATACTTTATTTTTTGGGCTCCAAAATCACTGCAGATGGTGAATGCAGGCATGTAGTTAAAAGACACTTGCTCCTTGGAAGGAAAGTTATGACCAACCTAGACAGCATATTAAAAACTAGAGACATTACTTTGCCAACAAAGGTCCGTCTAGTCAAGGCTATGGTTTTTCCAGGGGTCATGTATGGATGTGAGAGTTGGACTGTGAAGAAAGCTGAGCACCGAAGAATTGATGCTTTTGAACTGTGGTGTTGGAGAAGACTCTTGAGAGTCCCTTGGACTTCAAGGAGATCCAACCAGTCCATTCTAAAGGAGATCAGTCCTGGGTGTTCTTTGGAAGGACTGATGCTAAAGCTGAAACTCCAATACTTTGGCCACCTCATGCGAAGAGTTGACTCATTGGAAAAGACCCTGATGCAGGAGGAGAAGGGGATGACAGAAGATGAGATGGCTGGATGGCATCACCACCCCACCCCACCCCCAGGGATCGAGCCCAGGTCTCCTGCATTACTGGCAAATTATTTACCACTGAGCCACCAGGGAAGCCTGGCTAAAAGACAGTGTCATAGTATAACATAGACAGCAACATCAGGAAATAACTGCCACTCCTACCACTTGTAGGATTAAGGAACGAAAGGAAGGCATTGGAATCATTAAGGATTGGAGGAGGAGCTTTGTGGAGATGAACATCAGACTTCCCTGGTGCTAGAGTCTCTGAGGGGGACATGATGAAATTAAATGCTGGAAATGCAAATGTCAGAAAGACTACAAACTAGAATCACCTGCTATTACAGAAAGGCACTACTGCAGCCAGAATGAAGAAGTGTTGAGGTAACTACCTGGAGCAGGAAGAAACAGAGAGGAAGTCCACCATATGAGCAATCCTTATGTCTCCTCTAGTCTTTCTAGCTCCTTCCAGTAGTCTCAAGCAGAAGGTCAAGAGAAAATGGGGTTTGCAAAGCTCCTGCTCAGCATCATAAAGCCAACTACCGAAGTGGGGCTGGAGCCAAGAGACAATGGTTTGAAATGCCACAACCTCTACCTTACAGGACAGTGAAGGGTTTGCAATTACATCATTGGTGGACGGTTCCCAAGAGTGTCAGATTGGATCCAGTGAGTTATGAGAAATGCTCTAGGATGAAAGCAAGAATTAAGCAATGATCATTTCCCTTTTTTCTAGTTTTGAGATACATTTTTCTTTATTAGAAAGTTGTAGTTTAATAAAAATCTGTACAGAGAATCAAAATTATTATAACTTTAACATATTCAGTGTTTCCTATTAAAGAGATTTCTACTTCAGGTCTAGTATTCTAATATTAGACACATTTTGGCTTATTAGCTTAAAATCAGCAACATTATATATTATAAATGCAAAGATGTGCCCACTTTCAGGATTCTAGACTGCTTTTGTCCAGATATTATAGAATCGTTAGAAATAATCCGTGAGAAACTGTGATTTTTTTAATTAAATAAAATTTATATATAGACATAATAAAGATTTCAATTATTTGTAAAAATACTTTTAAAGTAAAAAAATCTATATGTTCATAGTTTTAGTCACACAAAAATGGATCCTACCTCAATTTTTTTTACTTAATATCATCCCTTGTAATATTACACAGATTGATATTCCCCAATCTTTGTATTATTATCTGCATTCAAACATACACGCACATAATATATGTTAAAATTCCCTCTTGATGGTAATTTATGTTGTTTGTAACTTTCTGCTATGATGATAAATGATGAATGAACAAATGACAGGATACACATTGAACAATCTTTATATGTGATCTCATATACAAAGTGTTGGAGAAGGACATGGCAGTCCACTCCAGTATTCTTGCTTGGAAAACCTCATGAACAGGGGAGCCAAGTAGCCTACAGTCCGTGGTGTCACAAAAGCGTCGGATACAACTGAGCGACTAAACAACAAATATACAAAGGGCATGTGTGTGTGTGTACGTGTATGTGTGTGTGCATTCTTAGCATATAAAATGATATATATAATGGACAAAACAATACCGAGTTAGATACTAACAATCAGTATTTTGTCTAATGTTCATTAATAGTTGGGTCAGCCATTCATGACTTAAAACATCATGAAAAGACAACAAAATACAGTCCTATGAGTGTCATGTCATGTTTTTATTCAAAGCATTTTTATAATCAGTATTTTTCTTTCTTATAACCAGATCCTACACCATGTGAAGCCCTTACCATATTACAGCTACGACCAGCCGGTGATCAGGTACTGCCAGGCTCACCAGCCACTCCGTGTCAACAAGGGCTATGAAGCAGTGTCTCCAGAACAGGACGAATCTCCCCGTCTGGAGCTTGGGCACGACCACAGCTTCATCGCCACCATCGCCAGGTCTGCAGCCCCAGCCATTTACCTTGAGAGAATAACAAACTAACGTGAAAGGCAACCCCTCATTGGAGAACTCAATCCGGGGAAGGAGGGCCTTCATCTTAAAGGAGAATGAGTGCCCAAATCACGCAACGCAGCCGGCTCATCGTTCCTGAGATATTTATGACAGAGAGGAAAGGAAACAAAGAAAACTGCTTAAAGAGAGCAGCGGATGCACCTACAAGCATAACCAGAACTACAGAACTCTCTTTGCTTTAAAACATACAAACAGAAACTCTCCTGGATGTAAATAGTAAACGTGTCAGGTTCTTATAAAAATAGATTTCACCTTAGCTACATATAGCTTTGTTTGTATATTTTGCTTTTTTACAACTGCATGGTTCCTGGGCTGGAGAACCACAGTGGGGTGGGGGTGGGGGGAGCATCAAACCAGATGTGGGTGGGAAATTGGGGAAACAATACATTTTTCGCTGTTAAACGTGTGTAACAGATTATTCCACTTGTTTTCGTTTCATTTTTCTTTAAAAATGTCATTTGTTCTTGTTTGGTTTGTTGTGTTTTTTTACTGGTCATGTGATTCTGTTTCCAATTCTGAACATGGGCACTGAAATTTATGTTGTTCCAAAAGATTTTCTTTACCACAGACCACAAAGAAACAAAGTTGACCACAAAATCTGACAGAACTACTGGGATGAAGATCCAACAAAATCTGAGCAAATGATCCTTCAAGTCACATTGTACGCAATGTGAAGAGTTCTGATTTTTTTTGTCCTACTGGCAGCCCACACTGTGAGCTTTCACTGTGTGAGAGGTAAAGAGAAAGACCTGGAAGACCTCCAAATAAGAAGACTCTTAAAAAGTTTCTCAACTTCATATACCTAGGGATATATGAAGAACAAAGGCCATGTGGTCAATGAACCAAACTACCAAGCTGACAAATTTCTAAACACACGATAATGTGTCACCTTGTTTTTTAAATTATCAATTTGCTTTTGTGTAGATTTTATCAATAAAAGAAAAAATATTGGAAAAAATAAACAATTATTTTGTGGTTAGTATACCACAGCCCACCTGATGTTGAATGCTTTGTCTCTATATTATGGAATCTTTCTAGTATATTGTGACAAGTAGAGAAGAATATTTTGATATCTGTCAGCTGCCTTCTATATGTTCTTCCCCTCAGGTAAGGAAGTCCTACAAGATTAGAAGAGAATTATGAGATATCGTATGCACTAATTGCTTTCATAATTTCATTTACGATATGATGTGACTCAGAACTGTTTAGCAATAAGAAAAAATTAAGTATCCATGAAAGTTTTGGAGGTTGAATGATCTTCTAGGACAGACAGAACTGTGTGGATGTTGATTACTATTTCAATAAGCATAGTTATCACCCATTTTTTAACAAAGGATATACCTATGCACACATCAGTTGAACCATTTTCACTTAACTTCCTTGGTGCTGTGATGCTATCTCATCAATTCTCCTATTCACTACAAACATTATCCTGATCTAGCCACTTGTCTGATTCACTATTTTTTAAATAAATTGAAATTATATAATGTATGTCATCCTTTATTAGGTAAGATTTTGCATTCTGAAAGGTGCTAATATATGGTGATACTAGTGGGTTTCCTGAACAACTAAATGGATTGCTGCCATCCATTTAATTCCAAATTCTCTTAAAATAATAATAAAATTATTGTCAATTACTTTCACATCAAAGTAAACTAGCATAGAGTACTAAGATTTTTTCCTCAAGGTCATTCTGTCTTACTACTATTTTAAATTAGATTTGAAGATAAATTCTATCTTAACTGATAAAAATGTTGTCATATTAGAGAAAATTAAAGGAAGCGTTTTACATTGGAACACAGGTGGTTGACCTCAGATTCTGATAACTTTCCTGTTAACATTTATATGGGCTTACCTGGTAGCTCAGCTGGTAAAGAATCTGCCTGCAATGCAAAAGACCCCAGTTCAATACCTGGATTAGCAAGATCTGCTGCAGAAGGATTAGGTTACCCACTCCAGTATTCTTGGGCTTCCCTGGTGGCTCAGCTAGTAAAGAATCCGCCTGCAGTGCGGGAGACCTGGGTTCGATTTAAAGTTAAATTCTATATTAATTGATAAAAATTTTGTCATATTAAAAAAATTTAAAAGAAACCTTTTACATTAGAACACAGGCTGTTGTTCTCAGATTCTGATAACTTTCTTGTTAACATTTATAAGTTTGGATTACATTATATCTGGGTATGTTTCTTATACATATTCAAGTATAGTTATATATCACCAACTCAGTGAACATAAATTTGAGCAAACTCCAACAGATAGTTACGAACAGGGGCCTGGTGTGCTGCAGTCTACGAGGTCGCAAAGAATTGAACATGACTTAGTGACTGAACAATAACAACAAAATTCAATTCAATGAGTTGATTATGAGCTTAAAAGTTAAAAATAATTATTTGCCAATTTACTTTTTTTTAAGAATTATTTAACAGATTTGTGTAGTCTTCCAGGTGCCACTAGTGGTAAGAGCCCACCTGCCAATGCAGGATACTTAAGAGATGCAAGTTTTATCCCTGGGTTGGGAAGATGCCAACCCAGGAAATGGCAACCACTCCAGTATTCTTACCATGGGAAATCCCATGGACAGAGAAGCCTGGCAGGCTACAGTCCATAGGGTTGAAAAGAGTCAAATATGACTGAAGTGACAGCATAGCACACAATATATTTGTAGCAAAACATTTTGGAGTGTCTTCCCAAATTACATGAATTCTCTTAACTCTTCCCACCATCTCCAACTATCCAACATCACCTATATATCCCATCTGCCACCCCATTCCTGCCTGAGGTGATTTACTAGAGGTCATACCTGAAAAACTGTGATCAAATTTCTCTTAAATCAACAATTTATTCTGTTTATTTCTCTTTCTTGCAAGCAAAAAGTGCCCTAAAATTGATAATATTCATGTTATATAAAACTGCCATATTTGGCCAACCATTGCCTCAAATCTAACATGAAATCCTGAACTACTAGCAAAACAGACAACATTATGACAATGCTGCTGCTGCTGCTGCTAAGTCGCTTCAGTCGTGTCTGACTCTGTGCAACCCCATAGACGGCAGCCCACCAGGCTCCCCCATCCCTGGGATTCTCCAGGCAAGAATACTGGAGTGGGTAGCCATTTCCTTCCCCAATGCATGAAAGTGAAAAGTGAAAGTGAAGTCGCTCAGTCCTGTCTGACTCTCAGCGACCCCACAGACTGCAGCCCACCAGGCTCCTCCATCCATAGGATTTTCCAGGCAAGAGTACTGGAGTGGGGTGCCATTGCCTTCTCCGATGACAATGCTATATCCTCTTAATAGGAAAACTTTCAAAGAAATTTTTTTTTTCTCTAATTTTATTTTATTTTTAAACTTTACATAATTGTATTAGTTTTGTCAAATATCAAAATGAATCCACCACAGGTATACATGTGTTCCCCATCCCGAACCCTCCTCCCTCCTCCCTCCCCATACCATCTCTCTGGGCCGTCCCAGTACACCAGCCCCAAGCATCCAGCGTCATGCATCGAACCTGGACTGGCAACTCGTTTCCTACATGATATTTTACATGTTTCATTGCCATTCTCCCAAATCTTCCCACCCTCTCCCTCTCCCACAGAGTCCATAAGACTGTTCTATACATCAGTGTCTCTTTTGCTGTCTCGTACACCGGGTTATTGTTACCATCTTTCTAAAGACATGGAAGCAACCTAGATGTCCATCAGCAGATGAATGGCTAAGAAAGCTGTGGTACATATACACAATGGAGTATTACTCAGCCATTAAAAAGAATACATTTGAATCAGTTCAAAGAAATTTTTAAAAACAGTTTCATTTACATATGCCAGAACAAGTTTTACTGCATTTTGGAACTCTACTGATGATTAAACAAAAAATCGAACAAGCCAACCAATCTAACAAACCAAAAAAATCTAAAAAAAAAAAAAAGTTGCTTAAGTAGGTTTAGAAAAGTGATTGAAAAATTCAACCTAGAAATTGTGTGAGATATCAAGTAGATTCTTAGAGAAAACAACTTCTTGAAAAAAATAATGCCATTTTCAACAGAGAACTTAACCAGATACTGGATCTTTTAAGATCCTTTAAGCCCAAAAGTTAATCATGTCTATGTTGAAAGCCTGGTATAACCAAGGAGGATGCAAGGTTTCTGTCAGTCACAATCAAGACTAAATTATTGTCAGGACCCCTCAGTGATACACAGCAAACCTGAACCATCTGGTCACCTTCATCACAATTTCTGGTTTACTCAACTGCTAGGCTATGCAAACTGGTTGCCCTAGATTCTCTCTTCTCCCTAAACCTGGAAGAGAGTTCGTAATTTGGAATTGTGGCCCCATCAGAAGGTGCCATTCAGTGAGTGAAGCAGCATACTCAGTATTTTCCTAGTTCAGGGGAAGAAATATATCACACTTCTAGAGACATTTTGAATTTTTTCTCTAGGTGTAGCTAACATAAGTTTTGGTTTTTGTTTTATACTGTCTTCTAAAAGTCAAAAATCATTTTCATTCTATTTGTTTTTTAGGATAAAATGTTAAAGATCCTTAAAATAAGTTATGCTTTATTTCAAGACCACCATAATTAGTAGTTTGCTTTTATACTATAATATTTATTAAACCTCTGAAAGGTATGCGGGTTGAGGAGTAGCATGGTGTTAACCATGCTAAACAGAACTATGAATGTGACACCTACAGACTGAAATGGTCAATTATTTAAACATTATGATTATATTTTTCATAAACATTCTTAGTAATGTTGAATTTGCTTTTACTTGCTGTTTAATACAATAAGGAAATATCTAAAATCAGAAACTATATATATATATGTTTAAATTTTAATTCTATTGTAGCTCTACTCACAATATATCATATATGACCTTCTGAGACTAAAGCTATAAATGGTGAGTCATCATTTGCAGAATGCCAGAAACCCAAGTACTTTGAAAATTAAAGAGAGACTAAGTTACAATATTTCAAATAATTTATCTCAGTAATAAGACAGTGTGAGAGGAAGGAGGTCTCTAGGAGGATTTCCCTAGCATCTGCATTTAGCCTTCATGCCGCACTTTCATCCGTAGCTTGAGCAAAAGTGATACATATCATGAAACTGAGAAAAGGGAGAAAATGTAGTATTCCAACCTGTAAACCTTGTTTTTTATAAGCAATAATTACATGTAAATTACATTTGGAAATTTTGGTTGAACAATACTTTATCATTTCTCCACAGTGTCACAAGACCATCAAAGGAAACAAATCAAAGAGAAGCGCAAAATGAAGAATGTTATTATTCGAACCTAACCTTTACTAGTCAAACCATGCCTAGGATTCAGGATCAGTGTTATATCAGCAAGGGGACATCTCCAAGAATAGTAAAAATAATACTGAAATTTGTGTAATCCATAGCATATATCCCTGCTCAATCAAGGAAAGCGTGTACCTTTGCAAATAACTATTTCCACATTTACAAATGACATGATATACTCTTAAGTCTGAAATGCATGGAGGCATTTCTTTATGAAGAACACAACATATTTTAATCTTGCTAATAATAGAGCGAATGTCAAGTTCATCTGGATTAAGTGAAAATGAATAATTAAAATGACAAGAACCTAGTATCATGAGTGGAAAATGGATCTCTCCATATACAGCTTTCCTCTTCCTTGTAGGAGATAGGCCCATTGCTTCTACTGTGTAAAGAGTTGCAAAATCATAATTAATAAATGCACAGAGTATTGCAGAAAGCAAAGAAGTAAAGCGTCTCTTGAGGAAAGTTAAAAAGGTGAGTGAAACAGTTGGCTTAAAATTCAAAAAACCAAGATCATGGCATCCAGTGCCATCACTTCATGGCATATAGATGGGGAAACAATGGAAACAGTGATAGACTATTTTGCGGGGCTCCAAAATCACTGCAGATGGTGACTGCAGCCATGAAATTAAAAGATGCTTGCTCCTTGGAAGAAAAGCTGTGACCAACCTAGGCAACAGAGACATTACTTTGCCAATAAATGTCCATCTAGTCAAAGCTATGGTTTTTCCAGTAGTCATGTATGGATAGAAGAGTTGGACTATAAAGAAAGCTGAGCACTGATGAAATGATGCTTTTGAACTGTGGTGTTGGAGAAGACTCTTGAGAGTCCCTTCGACTGCAAGGAGATCCAACCAGTCCATCCTAAAGGAAATCAGTCCTGAATATTCATTGGAAGGACTGATGTTGAAACTGAAACTCCAATATTTTGGCCACCTAATGCAAAGAACTGACTCACTGGAAAAGATCCTGATGCTGGGAAAGATTGAAAGTGGGAGGAGAAGGGGATGACAAAGGATGAGATGGTTGGATGGCATCACTGACTCCATGGACATGAGTTTGAGCAAGCTCTGGGAGTTGGTGATGGACACAGAGGCTTGGCATGCTGCAGTCCATGAGGTCGCAAACAGTTGGATATGACTGAGTGACTGAACTGAACTGATATATGTATATGCATTTAATAGATGTGAATTTATTATTTATTAAATAGCTGTCCAAACTCTGGGAAATAGTGGAGGTAAGAAGAGTTTGGCATGCTGCAGTCCATGAGATCACCAAGAGTCAGACATGGTTTAGGAACTGAACAACAACAACATATTTATATGTCACTGTGTGCTTTTATAATATTCTATAAAGTTGGCTTTTTCAAGTTAGAGAAATATATATATTTTGCTTCATATTTCAGATATATATACATATAATTTAACTACTTATATTGGGAAATTTCCTTCAAGAAGAACAAAATAAAGTTAGAATTTCTTCTTTAAAGCATGCATCAAAATAAAACCAATATTGAAATATAAATTTTTAAATAATTTAAAAAATTGAAATGCATATGCATTAAGTCCACAAGAATAATATAGGTAAATGGATAATATTAAGGAAACACTAAAGGCAGGAAGTGTAAAAATGATATTTTAATAAATAAAACATAAACCTTGTAAAAAAAATCTCAAAAAATGCAAAGCAAACTGGTCCTTTAGAATTTGTAACATAAACAATTACAATTATGTAATATCTTTAATATACAAAGAGTTCTAAAAAGATAAGTTAGGGATTCTATTTATGTAACATTTATATGGTAAAATTATAGAGGTGGTGAGCAAATTAGTGCTGTCTATGAGTCAGGAATGTAAGAGAGAGAGAGGTCTATGTGTGACTATAAAGAGATAGCATAAAACACTGAGGTGATAACATAGTTCTGTACCTTGATTGTAATATACTTACACAAAATAATAAAAGTGGCATATAACTGTAAACACATATGGTGCTAGGTCAATTTCCTAGTTTTGATTTTGTGTTGTACTTATGTACAATGTAAATATTGTAAAAACAAGGTAAAATTTACATAAGAACTCTGCAATTGTTTGCAACTTCTCAGGAATCTGTAATTATCTTAAAAATAAAACTTAAATTACATAAAAGCATTTCCTCTAAAGTCAGGAACAAGGGTGCCCACTTTCACCATTACTATTCAACATAGTTTTGGAAGTTTTGGCCACAGCAATCAGAGCAGAAAAAGAAATAAAAGGAATCCAAATTGGAAAAGAAGAAGTAAAACTCTCACTATTTGCAGATGACATGATCCTCTACTTAGAAAACCCTAAAGACTCCACCAGAAAATTACTAGAACTAATCAATGATTATAGTAAAGTTGCAGGATATAAAATCAACACACAGAAATCCCTTGCATTCCTATACACTAATAATGAGAAAACAGAAAGAGAAATTAAGGAAACAATTCCATTCACCATTGCAATGGAAAGACTTAAATACTTAAGAATATATCTACCTAAAGAAACTAAAGACCTATATATAGAAAACTATAAAACACTGGTGAAAGAAATCAAAGAGGACACTAATAGATGGAGAAATATACCATGTTCATGGATTGGAAGAATCAATACAGTGAAAATGAGTATACTACCCAAAGCAATTTATAGATTCAATGCAATCCCTATCAAGCTACCAACAGTATTCTTCACAGAGCTAGAACAAATAATTTCACAATTTGTATGGAAATACAAAAAGCCTTGAATAGCCAAAGCTATCTTGAGAAAGAAGAATGGAACTGGAGGAATCAACCTACCTGACTTCAGGCTCTACTACAAAGCCACAGTTATCAAGACAGTATGGAAATCGCACAAAGACAGAAATATAGA
>NW_011495048.1:6842290-6843812 GCF_000754665.1 Bison bison bison
GACAGCAAAAGAGACACTGATGTATAGATCAGTCTTATGGACTCTGTGGGAGAGGGAGAGGGAGAGGGTGGGAAGATTTGGGAGAATGACATTGAAACATGTAAAACATCATGTAAGAAACGAGTTGCCAGTCCAGGTTCAATGCACGATACTGGATGCTTGGGGCTAGTGCACTGGGACGACCCAGAGGGATGGTATGGGGAGGAGGAGGGAGGAGGGTTCAGGATGGGGAACACATGTATACCTGTGGCGGATTCATTTTGATATTTGTCAAAACTAATACAATTACGTAAAGTTTAAAAATAAAATAAAATTTAAAAAAAAAACTTAAATTACAAAGAAAAATATGAAGAAAACAGTCAAGATTTTGAATACAACAATTTCATACACACATTTGCATTAAAATACACAAAGAAGAAAGAAAAATGCCCAATAATCATGCTTTACCCATCATTAATAAAGTCTAACCAATAAACCATTCAGGTATGACCTAAATCAAATCCCTTATGATGATACAGTGCAACTGAGAAATAGATTTGAGGGACTAGATCTGATAGAGTGCCTGATGAACCATGGATGGAGGCTCGTGACATTGTACAGGAGACAGGGATCAAGACCATCCCCAAGAAAAAGAAATGCAAAAAAGCAAAATGACTGTCTAAGGAGGACTTACAAATAGCTGTGAAAAGAAGAGAAGTGAAAAGCAAAGAGGAAAAGGAAAGATATACACATCTGAATGCAGAGTTCCAAAGAATAGCAAGGAGAGATTAAAAAAAAAAGCCTTCCTCAACGATCAATGCAAACAAATAGAGGAAAACAAAAGAATGGGAAAGACTAGAGATCTCTTCAAGAAAATTAGAGATACCAAGGGAACATTTCATGCAAAGATGGGCTCAATAAAGGACAGAAATGGTATGGACCTAACAGAAGCAGAAGATATTAAGAAGAGGTGGCAAGAATACACAGAACTGTACAAAAATGATCTTCACAACCCAGTTAATCATGAAGGTGTGAACACTCACACTCACCTAGAGCTGGACATCCTGGAATGTGAAGTCAGGTGGGCCTTAGGAAGCATCACTATGAACAAAGCTAGTGGAGGTGATGGAATTCCAGTTGAGCTATTTCAAACCCTAAAAGATGATGCTGTCCATAAGACTGTTCTATACATCAGTGTCTCTTTTGCTGTCTTGAGGGATGGTATCAGGACGGAGGAGGGAGGAGGGTTCAGGATGGGGAACACATGTATACCTGTGGCAGATTCATTTCGATATTTGGCAAAACTAACACAATATTGTAAAGTTTAAAAATAAAATAAAATTTAAAAAAAATAAATAAATTCACTTCTAAAAGATGATGCTGTGAAAGTGCTGGACTCAATATGCCAGCAAATTTGGAAAGCTCAGCAGTGGCCCAGGACTGGAAAAGGTCAGTTTTCATTCCAATCCCAAAGAAAGGCAATGCCAAAGAATGCTCAAACTAATGCACAATTGCACTCATCTCACACGCTAGTAAAGTAATG
>NW_011495048.1:6844335-6852823 GCF_000754665.1 Bison bison bison
TCAGAAAATTAAGATCATGGCATCCAGTCCCATCACTTCATGGCAAATAGATGGGGAAACAGTGGAAACAGTGGCTGACTTTATTTTTCTGGGCTCCAAAATCACTGCAGATGGTGATTACAGCCATGAAATTAAAGACACTTGCTCCTTGTAAGGAAAGTTATGACCAACCTAGACAGCATATTAAAAAGCAGAGACATTACTTTGCCAACAAAGGTCCGTCTAGTCAAGGCTATGGTTTTTCTGGTGGTCGTGTATGGATGTGAGAGTTGGACTATATAGAAAGCTGAGCACCAAGGAATTGATGCTTTTGAACTGTGGTGTTGGAGAAGACTCTTGAGAGTCCCTTGGACTGCAAGGAGATCCAACCAGTCCATCCTAAAGATCAGTCCTGGGTGTTCATTGGAGTGACTGATGTTGAAGCTGAAACTCCAATACTTTGGCCACCTGATGCGGAGAGCTGACTCATTTTAAAAGACCCCATTTCTGGGAAAGATTGAGGGCAGGAGGAGAAGGGGACGACAGAGGATGAAATTGTTGGATGGCATCATCAACTCAATGAACATGGGTTTGGGTGGACTCCAGGAGTTGGTGATGCACAGGGAGGCCTGGCATGCTGCGGTTCATGGGTCACAAAGAGTCAGACATGACTGAGCAACTGAACTGAACTGAAGCAAGTCTAATAGAAAAAGCAATGATAGTCCTTTTTTTCCCTTAATTTATTAAGTGGTCAAAGCAAAAACAGCTTTTGGTGTGAGAAAGTGGAAATTCTTACACTCTACTACTAGAAGATTAAAATCTGAGAAATTAAACCTCAAATACAAAAAGTCTAAAATTGCATATCTCTAATCCCAGAAATTCCTTTTTTTGTTATTTATCACAGGTAAGTAATAAAGATTTCTTCATACATCTAATCTCAAGGTTACATGTTAAATTTTAGTTTATAAAAGTTTAAAATTACAAAATCTCAAAGGTACAGTGAGAAAATTGGTGAAATGAAATACCCATTAGCATGATTGTTGTTGTTGTTCAGTGATTCAGTCATATCTGACTTTTTATGACCCCATGGACTGCGGCATGCCAGGTTTCCCTATCCTTCATCATCTCCCAGAGTTTGCTCAAACTCATGTCCATTGAGTGGTGATGTCTTCCAACCATCTTGTCCTCTGTCATCCTCTTCTCCTTCTGTCTTCATTCTTTCCCAGCATCAGAGTCTTTTCTAATGAGTCAGCTCTTCACATCAGGTGGCCAAAGTATTGGAGCTTCAGCTTCATCGTCAATCTTTCCAATGAATATTCAGGATTGACCCCTTTATGGTTGACTGGTTTGATCTCCTTGCAGTCCAAGGGACTCTCAAGACTTTTCTCCAACACCACAGTTCAAAAGCATCAATCTTTCAGTGCTCAGCCTTCTTTTTTTTTTCACTTATCTTTTGGTGTTTTTTTTTTAATTTTATTTTATTTTTTAACTTTACAATATTGTATTGGTTTTGCCATATATCGAAATGAATCTGCCACAGGTATACATGTGTTCCCCATCCTGAACCCTCCTCCCTCCTTCCTCCCCATACCATCCCTCTGGGTCATCCCAGTGCACCAGGCCCAAGCATCCAGTATTGTGCATCGAACCTGGACTGGCGACTCGTTTCATATATGATATTATACATATTTCAGTGCCATTCTCCAAAATCATCCCACCCTCTCCCTCTCCCACAGAGTCCAAAAGACTGTTCTATACATCAGTGTCTCTTTTGCTGTCTCGTATGGTCCAACTTTCACATCCATACATGACTACTGGAAAAACCATAGCTTTGACTATATGGACCTTTGTTGGCAAAGTAATCTCTCTGCTTTTTCATATGCTGTCTAGGTTGATCATAGCTTTTCTTCCAAAGAGCAAATTTTTTTTAATTTCATGGCTATAGTCACCATCTCCAGTGATTTTGAAGCCCAAGAAAATAGCATGATATCATTAGCATGACCATGTATAATAATAACTTATATGCATGTCCATGTTTATATCTGGAAATATCTATCAAAAATTGTCTTGTGATAAATTATTTATATTTTCTTCATTATATCAATTCTCATCTTGTTTCCAGACTTTCATATGTTTTTTAATAGATGTAATTATATTTTAATAATAATTTAATCAGAGAAATAAGTAATCTGCTTTAGCTTTGTGTGTGTGTGCTCAGTCATTTCAGACTCTTTGTGACCCCCATGGACAGTAGCCCACCAGGCTCCTCTGTCCATGGAATTTTACAGGCAAGAATACTGGAGTGGGTTGCCATTTCTTAATCCAGGGGAATTTCCTGACCCAGGGATTGAAACTGCATCTCCTGTGTCTCCTGCCCTGACAGGCAGATACTTTACCACTGAACCACCTGGGAAGTTCCATCTTTAACTTCAAATGAATTTAAAATTTAAAGAAAGGAAATACATCTGCATTAAATGATTATTGAAAGATTTTACTTTCAAAATGCATTTATGGATCTCTGTTCCACAACTAAAATAGCAACACATCAATAAAATTTAGCAATTTTATACTGATTGGTGCAAGAATGTGACATTAGATATCATCATTTATTTTCATCTTAAGTGTCTATTCCAAAGACTTGTTAGCTTTTTAATTATATAATTTAGCTAAATTATTGTGTCTTTCTAGGAAGAAAGTAAAATCTTTCCTGCCTTCTTGTATGAAACAACATCGTCAATCTAGTTAATGGTGAATAAGAATATCAGAGACATGTGTGACAATTGATGTGAAAAAATTAGGTTCCTGCTGGCAATTGCCCATCAAGAGCAGGTTGACTGATTGCCAGAGTTAAAACGCATGCAAACTGTCAGCTATCATAATAGAGCAAATGTCCCAGAACCTTGGTGCAGCGTCAGGTAGAAATTCAGTTTTCACTGCTGGAAACCTGCCCTTGATGCTACACATTCATGATCTTCCCTCATCAGCCAGATCTACACATTCAAAGATGTCCATCATTCCAACAGTCAAATATATGTCCTGTCATATACATTCAGTGGCTCTCATGATAAGTAGGACAAGAACTGACATGCTACTCATGATTGAATAGAAGAGCATACAGTACACAACTCCTGCTGTCATAATTTGTCATTCATTTTCTATAGCTAGGTAAGGGACAACCTTGACATTTCCTAAGTTCAAATATTACAGTCAATTAAAAGATAAGACAAATGTAGAAATTGTTTCAATAAGTTTCATATAAACCATAACTATGATGATATAGTAGTAGATAGTCAAATAATAAATTTAATTTGATTTTTAAAACAAGTGTATCAAGATTCAATAAAAAAATTAAAATGGGAAACACTGTGACATTCAACTTCAAATTTTGCCTAAATTGCCACAGGCAGCCTAATGATTGAGCACTGTGCTGATATGTTTACAAGTATTAGCTCCTCTAGTGTGAGGATATGTTTTTCATTACACAAATGAAATATCTATAGATCAATATTATATTCAAAAGCATTCACTGAAATCTAGCTTACAGCCAAACCCTGAGCAACAGAAAAGAAAGTGATTCACCTCTGACAGTGCTTTCTAAAATTAATCAAGAATTCAACATAATGAGCAAATATGCAGAAACTTTCTTCGCTTCAGATTTTTTTTAATTTATTTATTCATTTTTATTTGGAGGATAATTGCTTTACATTATGTTGGTTTCTGCCACATATCAACACAAATCAACCATAGGTATACATATGTCCCCTCTCTCCTGAATCTCTCTCCCACCTCTCACCCTCTCCCATCCAACTAGATTATCATGGAGCAGCAGGTTTTAGCTCCCAGAGTCATACAGTGGGAGCATACAGTAAATTTCCACTGGCCATCTAATTTTACCGGAAAGGGCAATGGCACCCCACTCCAATACTCTTGCCTGGCATATCCCATGGATGGAGAAGCCTGGTGGGCTGCAGTCCATGGGATCGCTAAGAGTCGGACACGACTGAGCAACTTCATTTTCACTTTTCACTTTCATGCAGTGGAAAAGGAAATGGCAACCCACTCCAGTGTTCTTGCCTGGAGAATCCCAGGGATGGGGGAGCCTGGTGGGCTGCAGTCTATGGGGTCACACAGAGTCGGACATGACTGAAGTGACTTAGCAGCAGCAGCAGCAGATTCTAATTTTACAAGTGGTAATGTATATGTTTAGGAGTAGCAGCTGCACTTTGCTGGAGCAGCCGTGAAGAGACACCCCACGTCCAAGGTAAGAGACCCAAGTAAGACAGTAGGTGTTGCTAGAGGGCATCAGTGGGCAGACACAATGAAACCATAATCACAGAAAACTAGTCAATCTAATTACACGGACCACAGCCTTGTCTACCTCAATGAAACTAAGCCTAGCCTTGTGGGGCCACCCAAGACGGGCGGGTCATGGTGGAGAGGTCTGACAGAATGCAGTCCACTGGAGAAGGGAAAGGCAAACCACTTCAGTGTTCTTGCTTTGAAAACCCCATAAACAGTATGAAAAGGCAAAATGATACAATACTGAAAGAGGAGCTCCCCAGGTTGGGAGGTGCCCAATATGCTACTGGAGATCAGTGGAGAAATAACTCCAGAAAGAATGAAGGGATGGAGACAAAGCAAAAACAATACCCAGTTGTGGATGTGACTGGTAATAGAAGCAAGGTCCGATGCTGTAAAGAGCAATATTGCATAGGAACCTGGAATGTCAGATCCATGAATCAAGGCAAATTGGAAGTGGTCAAACAGGAGATGGCAAGAGTGAACATCAACATTCTAGGAATCACCAAACTAAAATGGACTGGAATGGGTGAATTTAACTCAGATGACCATTATATCTACTACTGTGGGCAGGAATCCCTTCGAAGAAATGGAGTGGCCATCATGGTCAACAAAAGAGTTCGAAATGCAGTACTTGTATGCAATCTCAAAAACGACAGAATCTCTGTTCATTTCGAAGGCAAACCATTCAATATCACAGTAATCCAAATCTATGCCCAACCAATAACACTGAATAAGCTGAAGTTGAACGGTTCTATGAAGACCTACAAGACCTTTTAGAAGTAACACCCAAAAAAGACGTCCTTTTCATTATAGGGGACTGGAATGCAAAAGTAGGAAGTCAAGAAACACCCGGAGTAACAGGCAAATTTGGTCTTGGAATACGGAATGAAGTAGGGCAAAGGCTAATAGAGTTTTGCCAAGAGAATGCACTGGTCATAGCAAACATCCTCTTCCAATAACACAAGAGAAGTCTCTACACATGGACATCACCAGATGGTCAACACCGAAATCAGATTGATTATATTCTTTGCAGCCAAAGATGAGGAAGCTCTATACAGTCAGCAAAAACAAGACCAGGAGCTGACTGTGGCTCAGATCATGAATTCCTTATTGCCAAATTCAGACTGAAATTGAAGAAAGTAGGGAAAACCACTAGACCATTCAGGTATGACCTGAATCAAATCCCTTATGATTATACAGTAGAAGTGAGAAATAGATTTAAGGGACTAGATCTGATAGATAGAGTGCCTGATGAACTATGGATGGAGGTTCATGACATCATGCAGGAGACAGGGATGCCCATGGAAAAGAAATGCAAAAAAGCAAAATGGCTATATGGGAAGACCTTAGAATAGCTGTGAAAAGAAGAGAAGTGAAAAGCAAAGGAGAAAAGGAAAGATATAAGCATCTGAATGCAGAGTTCCAAAGACTAGCAAGAAGAGATAAGAAAGCCTTCCTCAGCGATCAGTGCAAAGAAATAGAGGGAAACAACAGAATGGGAAAGACTAGAGATCTCTTCAAGAAAATTAGAGATACCAAGGGAACATTTCATGCAAAGATGTTCTCAATAAAGACAGAAATGGTATGGATCTAACAGATGCAGAAGATATTAAGAGATGGCAAGAATACACAGAAGAACTATACAAAAAAGATCTTCACATCTCAGATAATCATGATGGTGTGATCACTCACCTAGAGCCAGACATCCTGGAATGTGAAGTCAAACAGGCCTAAGAAAGCATCACTAACAACAAAGCTAGTGGAGGTGATGGAATTCCAGTTGAGCTATTTCAAATCCTGAAAGATGATGCTGTGAAAGTGCTGCACTCAATATGCCAGCAAATTTGGAAAACTCAGCAGTGGCCACAGGACTGGAAAGTGTCAGTTTTCATTTCAATCCCAAAGAAAGGCAATGCCAAAGATGCTCAAACTACCACACAATTGCACTCATCTCACACACTGGTAAAGTAATGCTCAAAATTCTCCAAGCCAGACTTCAGCAGTACATGAACCGTGAATTTCCAGATGTATCAGCTGGTTTTAGAAAAGGCAGAGGAACCAGAGATCAAATTGCCAGCATCTCCTGGATCATGGAAAAAGCAAGAGAGTTCCAGAAAAACATCGATTTCTGCTTTATTGATTATGCCAAAGCCTTTGACTGTGTGGATCACAATACACTGTGGAAAATTCCACCTGACCTGCCTCTTGAGAAACCTATATGCAGGTCAGGAAGCAAGAGTTAGAACTGGACATGGAACAACAATCTTTTTCCAAATAGGAGAAGGAGTATGTCAAGACTGTATATTGTCACCCTGCTTTTTTAACTTCTATGCAGAGTACATCATGAGAAACGCTGGGCTAGATGAATCACAAGCTGGAATCAAGATTGCTGGGAGAAATATCATTAACTTCAGAAATGCAGATGACACCACCCTTATGGCAGAAAGTGAAGAGGAACTAAAAAGCCTCTTGATGAAAGTGAAAGAGGAGAGTGAAAAAGTTGGCTTAAAGCTCAACATTCAGAAAACGAAGATCATGGCATCTGGTCCCATCACTTCATGGGAAATAGATGGGGAAACAGTGGAAACAGTGTCAGACTTTATTTTCTGGGCTCCAAAATCACTGCAGATGGTGATTGCAGCCATGAAATTAAACGACGCTTACTCCTTGGAAGGAAAGTTATGACCAACCTAGATAGTAAGATAGTAAGAGACATTACTTTGCCAACAAAGGTCCATCTAGTCAAGGCTATGGTTTTTCCTGTGGTCATGTATGGATGTGAGAGTTGGACTGTGAAGAAAGCTGAGCGCTGAAGAATTGATGCTTTTGAACTGTGGTGTTGAGGACTCTTGAGAGTCCCTTGGATTGCAAGGAGATCCAACCAGTCCATCCTAAAGGAGATCAGTCCTTAGGCCTGGTGTGCTGCGATTTATGGGGTCGCAAAGATTCGGACATGACTGTGCGACTGAACTGAACTGATGGTAGTTTTATTTCTAGTTCTTCAACGAATCTCCATGCTGTTCTCTGTAGTGGCTGTAGCAATTTGTATTTCCACCAGCAGTGCAGTAATGTTCCCTTTTCTCCACTTCTTCTCCAACATTTATTGTTTTTAGATTTTTTGATCATAGTCATTCTGACCAGTGTGAGGTGATATCTCATTGTAGGCTTGATCTGATTTCTCTAATAATGAATTATGTTAAGCATCCTTTTTTTTAATTAATTTATTTTTTATTGAAGGATAATCGCTTTAGAGAATTTTGCTGTTTTCTGTCAAACCTCAACATGAATCTTTTCATGAACTTATTAGCTATCTGTATGTCTTCTTTGGAGAAATATCTTTTTAGGTTTTCTGCCCACTTTTTGATTGCGTTGTTTGTTTTTCTGATATTGACCTGAATGAGCTGCTTGTGTATTATGGAGATTAATCTTTTGTCAGCTCTTATAGTGAAAACCTGAAGAACTGACATGTCTTTCCTCTAAGATCAGGAGCAAGACAAGCATGCCCACTCTCACCACTATTTTTCAACACAGTTTTTGAAGTCCTAGCTACAGCAATCAGAGAAGAAAAAGAAATAAAAGGAATCCATATTGGAAAAGAAGTAAAACTCTCACTGTTTTCAGATGATATGATTCTTTACATAGAAGACCATAAAGATGCTACCAGAAAATTACTAGAGCTAGTCAATGAATGTAGTCAATGAAGTCACAGGATAAAAAATTAATACACAGAAATCTCTTGTATTTTTATACAGTAACAATGAAAAATAAGAAAGAGAAATTAAAGAAGGAATCCCATTCACCATTCCAACAAAAAGAATAAAATACCTAGAAATAAACCTACTTCAGTGGGTAGTAGATTAAATGGATAGCAGACCACCAAACAGTGACCATGACCTATTTTTGGTGCAAGTTTGGCTTTGGGAAGTGCTTTGGAGCTTCTTCTCAGTTCAACCACTAAGCTGGTTATCACTGGTTGTTGTATAAAATCCACTTTTTGTCACACATCATAATCTGGTTGAGAAATGTTCTGTTGTTTCATAGAACAAAAGAAGATGACACTTTAAAATGATGAAATATCAGTGAACAAACCAAAAACCATGTCCTCATGTACTAATGCAAAGAGACAGAAGACAATAGACAAATAAGTTGCAAATTATATAGTATCTTAACAGGTGATATATATATATATATATATATATATATATAT
>NW_011495048.1:6852923-6869692 GCF_000754665.1 Bison bison bison
ATATACACGAAGTGTAGAAGTGTCAGGCATGTAGAGCAACAAATATATTCATTCTGGGTTGCCTGGTCAACAGGAAGGCTTGGAGTAAACTCTTCCTACTTTCCCTGTGGAGGGACTATGCATGAGTGCATGCTAAGTCACTTTGATCATGTCTGACTCTTGGCAACGCTATGGACTGTACCCTGCCAGGCTCCTCTGTCCATGGGATTCTCCAGGCATGAATATTAGAGTGGATTGCCATGCCCTCCTCCTAGGGATCTTCCTGACCTAGGGAAGGAACCCAAGTCTCTTAGGTCTCCTGCATTGGCAAGTGGGTTCTTTACCATGAGCACAATCTGGGAAGTCTGGAGGCACTATATCTGAACCCAGTTAATGATCACATCTTTCATCCCCTGACAAGGATCTATAGTTCACAAAGATCCTAAAATTGCCAATGGGAAGCTGGCTTTCTCAGACAACTCCTATAGAGAAGACTTCTAGATGTGTCTGTAGACATCTCAATAATCTGCATCTCCCCTACCCCACCCACCTGCATGACTTAGTTGTTTTCATATTTGTCCTAAAAAAAAGAGAGAGAGGGATATGGATTACAAATCTATACTCCATGTCCCACACAAAGTCCTGATTTTGGCAAGCTTCTGTCTCTGGAAAAGGAAATCTTTGTGGAGTGATTGCCTTCTTTTTGTTGACTCTAGATTTATATTTCTGAACAATAGTAACTTCTTATGTAATATGATTTGTTCCAGCCCTTAGTACATGAAAGGTGGCAACTACAAAGAAATTTTTCTTGCATAACAAATCCTTATCTCTTCCCTTCATACAGTTTTGAGATTTAATTAACAGAATCTTTCTTATTTAATTTATAATAAATAAGTGCTGCTGCTGCTGCTAAGTCGCTTCAGTCGTGTCCGACTCTGTGTGACCCCATAGATGGCAGCCCACCAGGCTCCCCCGTCCCTGGGATTCTCCAGGCAAGAACACTGGAGTGGGTTGCCATTTCCTTCTCCAATGCATGAAAGTGAAAAGTGAAAGTGAAGTCGCTCAGTAGTGTTCGACTCTTAGCAACCCCATGGACTGCAGCCTACCAGGCTCCTCCATCCATGGGATTTTCCAGGCAAGAGTACTGGAGTGGGGTGCCATTGCCTTCTCTGAAATAAGTGCTAGTAAAGTACCAAAAAAAAAAAATGTTTATGATGTGTGTTCATGGAGAAAATTAAATTTATCAGATATTATAACAGATATAAACTTATCAGATATAATATAAGGATTACAAAAGCAGATTTTGAAGAAATTTTTAGAAAGAAAAAAGAAATAGTGGCTTAGATGAGCTTTTAACTGCAGAAGTAGCTTCCACCCATAGGTCTGGGGGAACAAAAGGAAAAGGTTGAGATTATCAGATTCAAGAAACTCAGAAAAGGTATTTCATGGAATCAAGGACCCTGATCCTTTCGGAGAGTCACTGCAGATCAACAGCTTGCCTTCTCAGCATCTTGGAGGAGAATATACACTAAGCAACCCAGACCTCCATGAGGAGGGCACTTCTCTTTTCCTAATTTTTTTTTTAAATTTTATTTGTCCTCTCAGATATATTTCTTTTTTCCTTTGTAGTTTCTTCTATTGTGATTTTAAATAACCTACCTCACTCAAAGCTTATACAAATGTCCGTAAACTATTCTTAGTTTTTAGTATTTTTAGTTTCACTTTCTCACCTTCAGTCTTTGACATATCTGGAATTTATTGTGAGGATTAAATTAAATTAGAGGTACAACTATGATTTCACAAATAGGGACCCAATTTTTAACCCATGTGATAAAAAATCTTTACAGATTCAAATTGGCACTTTTATTATATTTTAATTTTGTATATATTTTTCAATTATGGTAAAATATACATAACATAAAATTTACCATCTCAACCACTTTTAAGTGTGCAATTCAGTGGTATTACACACATTCATAATGCTGTACAACCATCATATCTCCATCTATATAATCCTTTTCATTTTGTCAATTTGAAATACTATGCTCGCTAAACAAAACTCCCCATTTCCCTTTCATCCAGACCCTGGACATCACCATCTGCTTCTGTTTGTATAATTTTGACTACTCCAACTACTTCATGTAAGCAGAATTATAGTGTTTGTTTCTTTTTGTGACTAGCTTACTGGATATAATATCTTAAAGGTGCATCCACCTTGTCACTTATGTCAATATTTTCTTCCTTTTTAAGGTTGAATGATATTTTATTATATGTGCACACCACATTTTGATTATTCCCTCCTCTATCAATGGACACATGTTGTTTTCACTTTTGGGCTGTTGAGAAATGCTTCTATAAACACGACTGTACTAATATATCTTTGAGATTCTACTTTCAATTCCTTTGTGTATATATCCAGAAGTGAAATTGCTGAATTATAGTGTAATTTTATTTTTAATCTTTATGGGCACCCACCATGATGTTTTCTATAGCAGCTTTATCATTTTACATTTGCACCAACTCTGTACAAGTGTTTCAATTTCTCCACACCCTCAGCAACACTGGTTTTTTTTTTTTTTTTTTACTAAAGTAGCCATCCTAATAGGAATGAGGTGGTATTTCACTTTGGTTTTGATTTACCTTTCTATAGTGATTCATGAAGTTGAGCATTTTTCATATGATGATTGGCCACTTTGTAAATCTTCTTTATAGAAATACCTATTATAGTTTTTTAGCCACTTTTTAATCAGATTTTGTTGTTGTTAGGTGATAGGAGTTATTTATATACTCTGGATAATAGTCCCTTATCAGATATATGATTTGAAAAATATTATCCAATCCTATAGACTATCTTTCACCCTACACTGTTGGTTATGTCTTTGATGCAGTTTTAAACTTTCAGTTTGTCCAACTTATCAATTCTGTTGTTGTTTTTTCTGCATTAGGGTTCTACAGAGAAACACAATCAATAAGAGATATATTGGGTTGGCCAAAATGGTTATTCCAGTTTTTCTGTAACGGTTTATTGTCTTTTTTTTTTTTTTTCACCTGGCCAGCCTGGCCAGGGCTGGCGGGCCTCCTGTGGTCCTTTCTGGATCTCCTTGTACATCCCTTCTCCCCCAATTCCTTGAACACTACTTGACATAATCATGTCACGTTTCCAAAGTTTTCAACTGCTATCAGAAAAATTCAAATGAACTAGCTGGCTAGATATAAACATAAAATAAGAACTGGCTCACATAGTTACAGAGGTCAAGAAGTCCCACAGTTTGCTGTCTATGAGCTGGAGAACCAGGAGAACTAATGATATGATTCAGTTTTAGCACAAAGACCTGAGAAAAGGGCCACTGGTGGACGTCCTATAATCCAAAGGCCCAAGAGCCAGGAGCTCTGATCTCAGAGAGCAGAAAGCAGAACCTCTCAGAAAGCAGAGATGTCCCAGCTCAAGGAGAGAGGAAATTTGCCCTTCCCTTACCTCTTTGCTCCATTTGGGAGCAATAATTTGAATGTTTCCCACACACGTTTGTGAGGGTAAATCTCTTCAATCTGTCTACTGAATCAAATGCTAGTCTCTTGCAGAAGCACCCTCTTAGGCACACCCAGAAATAATGTTCTACCAGTTATATGGGCATTATTTAAGTAAGTTAAGTGGAACAAAATTAACCATCACACTGTGCTTTTGATGTCATAGCCAACAAATCATTGTCAATTTCTATATCATGAAGATTTTCCTCTATGGCTTCTTGTAATAGTTTAACCATGTTCGTTCTTATGTTTAGGTTTTGCTACATTTTGAATTAATTTTTGTATATGGTTTAGGTAATAGATTCAACTTCATTTTGTCAATAGTCTTGAATCATTACTTGGACATATTTCTCTTTCAATATCTTTCTATTCTAGTACTATTTCCACGCTACTTAATTTGTATGACAGACCACACACATGCACATGTGTAGATATGTGGATATTTGATGATCTGACATTGTGTTTCTTTACCCCTAATGTATTAGATAATCTAAATCAAATTGCATATATATTAAAACAAATTGAACATGTGTCAGAATACCCTGAAGAGCTTATTAAAACAGTGAATGTTGGACTTCAACCTCAGATTTTCTGATTCAGGAAGTCTGGTATGGAGCCTGACAATTCACATTTCAAAGAAGTTCCTAATGATACTAATAATGCTGGTCTGGGGATCACATTTTGAGAACCACTGGCCTAAGTTATTTATTCTTCAAAATAAGTTTTTGGATTGTCTTTGCCATGTTTTAAGAAAAAATAGTCATTTTTCAAATTTGAAGCACACTATTCTTCTTAAATTCTTTTGAGGACATTGCTTTCATTAACTTTTCTTCTGAATTCTACAGATAAGGTCAGTTTTTGGTTCTTTGTCTCGCTAGATTTATAATAAGCCATTCACCATTTTGTGTTCAATTTCTGGTTTCTAACACATTTTCAGCTCATTATATAGACATATAGAACACATATCAAATGTTCCTTCTATACACTAACTGTCTAATACCCTAAAAATTTGAAATATTGACAATTGTAATACTAGGCTTTGTTGCTAAAGCAGACAATTTATACTATCCAGATAGTCTTCCCACAGCCCTGTTTCCAACTCTACTCTAGTCATATCCTGCCCAGTGCCTTTGGAAATTTGATGTTCCTACTGCTCTATTGGTAGATTTTTTTTTAAAAAGGCAAGATTAATGCCATTCTCCCAAATCATCCCACCCTCTCCACGATACTGGATGCTTGGGGCTGGTGCACTGGGACGACCCAGAGGGATGGTACGGGGAGGGAGGAGGGTTCAGGATGGGGAACACGTGTACACCTGTGGCGGATTCATGTTGATAAATGGCAAAACCAATACAATATTGTACAGTTAAAAAATAAAATTAAATTAAAAATAAATAAATAAAGTTATAAAGAAAAAAAATAAAAAGCAAGATTAAGACCCTCATGTAGAAATAATATTCTTAAACCTGAATCACAAAGCATCTGGGGAAAAGAATGATAGCAACAGCAAAAACAACAGTAACAGAGAGATAGCTGCCTCTTTCTTAGGATGACAGAAACCCTGTGTCTCCAATACTGATATCAGATAATAGAGAATATGACAAATGCCTGCTACCTTGTTTCATGAAAAGAGTAAGTACATGCTAATTTGATGAGTATAATTGTAACATAAATTAATTGATTTTATGATTTCTTCTATTTTCTTCTCAGAAGTTGAAATTGGGATGCCTGCTAGCCTCAGTTCTTGCTGATGTTGTGGTCCCTTCTCCCGTCTCCATGGGTAATTTAATGGGAAGTCAGAGGAGTGAGCAGTAGAAGTTTGGGTTATATACCATTTTAAATTGGTCTGGTCACATTCAAATCTTGGCTGTCTATAATAAAATATAGTTTCATTCCAACCTCATAAACCTTCTTTCTTCCTTTTGTTCTTCAAATGTATAAACACTTTATAGACAGAGATATACTTGCTTTCATTGCGATTATTTTGATTTACTTAATATTTTTCAATATCATTGTTAATATTGTTTTAAACAGTTCTTGAAAACAGGAAACAATGCAGAATCTTCTCAATACAAGGAAAAAACTAAAATTAAATTAAAAACATAGATTATATCTGGTTTACCCATTGTAATATTAGTACATAAAACTTTTGAAAAAATTAGTTACTAAGAAGCTCTTAAATTTAGCATTAATCATAAAATGCTTAACATAGTTGTTTAGACAAAATGTCACTTAATATTTTTTTAAAAACTCTTACATTCTTACTTTCAGCAAGAAATGAAAACTGGGGAAGAAGTTAACTTTACCACATAAGCGTTTTAACCTAAATATAACAAATTTTTATTTTTAAGGCTTTCCTAGTACAAGAGACTAAGAAGGTAATGGCACCCTACTCCAGTACTCTTGCCTGGAAAATCCATGGACAGAGGAGCCTGGTAGGCTGCAGTCCATAGTGTCGCACAGAGTCAGACACGACTGAAGCAACTTAGCAACAGCAGCAGCAGTACAAGAGAAGTGACAAAACAGAATTAGTGGAAATTTAATTGTATACTTGGCTCACTTTTATTTTTTATGATCAGTTCAGTTCAGTCACTCAGTCATATCCAACTCTTTGCAAACTCATGGACTGCATGAAGCATGCCAGGCTTCCCTGTCCATCACCAGCTCTCAGAGCCTGCTCAAACCCATGTCCATTGAGTCGATAATGCCATCCAACCATCTCATCCTCCATCATCCGCTTTTCCTCCTGCCATCAATCTTTCCCAGAATCAGAGTCTTTTCCAATGAGTCAGTTCTCTCATCAGATGGCCAAAGTATTGGAGTTTCAACTTTAGCATCAGTCCTTCCAATGAATATTCAGGATTGATTTCCTTTAGGATGGACTGGTTGGATCTCCTTGCAGTCCAAGGGACTCTCGAGAGTCTTCTCCAACACCACAGTTCAAAAGCATGAATTCCTCATTGCTCAGCATCCTTTATGGTCCAACTCTCACATCCATACATGACTACTGGAAAAACCATAGGTTTGACTATACCCACATTTGTCAGCAAAGTAATGCCTCTGCTTTTTCATATGCTGTCTAGAATTGTCATAGCTTTTCTTCCAAGGAACAAAAGTCTTTTAATATCATGGTTGCAGTCACCCTCTGCAGTGATTCTGGAGCCCAAGAAAATAAAGTGTGTCACTGTTTCCATTGTTTCCCCATCTGTTTGCCATGAAGTGATGGGAATGAATGTTATAATCTTCATTTTTTGAATATTGAGTTTTAATCCAATTTTTTCACACTCCTCTTTCATTTTCATCAAGAGGCTCTTTAGTTCCTCTTCGCTTTCTGCTATAAGTGTGGTGTCATCTGTATATCTGAGGTTACTGATATTTCTCCCTGAAATCTTTATTTCCACCCTTCCAATCTTTATTTCCAGCCTGGCATTTTACATGTTGTATCCTGCATATAAGTTAAATAAGCAGGGTGACAATATACAGCCTTGACACATTCCTTTCCCGATTTGGAACCAGTCTGTTGCTCCATGTCCAGTTCTAACTGTTGCTTCTTGACCTGCATACAGATTTCTTAGGCGGCAGGACAGGTGATCTGATATTCCTATTGCTTGAAGAATTTTCCACAGTTTGTTGTGCTCCACACAGTCAAAGGCTTTGGCGTAGTCAAGAAAGCAGAAGTAGATGTTTTTCTGGAACTCTTACTTTTTTGATGATCCAGCGGATATTGGCAATTTGATCTCTGGTTCCTCTGCCTTTTCTAAATTCAACTTGAACATCTGGAAGTTCTCAGTTCACGTGTTGTTGAAGCCTATTTTGGAGAATTTTGAGCATTACTTTGCTAGCATGTGAGATGAGGGCAATTGTGCAGTAGTTTGAACATTCTTTGGAATTACCCATCCTTAGAATTGCAATGAAAACTGACTTTTCCAGTTTTGTGGCCACTGCTGAGTTATCCATATTTGCTGGCATACTGAGTGCAGCACTTTCACAGCATCATCTTTTAGGATATAAAATAGCACAAGTGGCACTCCATCACCTCCACTAGCTTTGTTCATAGTGATGCTTCCTAAGGCCCACTTGACTTTGCATTCCAGGATGTTTGGCTCTAGGTGAGTGATCACACCATCGTGGTTATCTTGGTCATGAAGATCTTTTTTGTATAGTTCTTCTGCATATTCTTGCCACCTCTTCTTAGTATCTTCTGCTTCTGTTAGGTCCCTACAGTTTCTGTCCTTATTGTGGCCATCTTTGCATAAAATATTCCCTTGGTATCTATAATTTTCTTGAAGAGATCTCTAGTCTTTCCCATTCTATTGTTTTTCTCTATTTCTTTGCATTGATCGCTGAGGAAGCCTTTCTGTTTTATCGTATTTTTTATGATAAAATATTTTAATAGTATCTATTATTTCACTGGGATTCATTTATTCCAGCAGAAGTTCTCATCAAATTTTCTAAAATTTTTCTCATAGAACCAGGTCACACAAAAGGTTCAAACAGATGATTTTGAGTGTTGGAAGAAGTTTTCCATCATTTTAGTTAAATTTTTTTCTTCTCCTTTCAGAGTAAACATGGGATTCCAGAAGAGGCAGTAGAAGGATCAGTTATTCTCTGCAAGATGTGAATTATGTCTTTTTCTGGTTTGAAATATCTCCTAATTACCTATCATTTGCTCTCTAAAAGTCATTATTCTATATTTAACCTTTCTAAGATTTTATTTTTAGTTTTGCCTCTTCTAAACTACAGATTTGTGCTTTTCTTCAACTGAATTTTAGTGTTTGTTTAGCACGTAAATTTTACAATACACTATCTAAAATCCACTAGCTGAAAAATGAACAAGTCAAAGTGTACTTTCCCACTATTCCTATTAAAATGGTACTAGAAGACCTAGGTAATGCAACAAAACAAGAAAAGAAAATCAAAATGTACAGATTAGAAGGAGGGACTATGATTGTTTTTATTCTCAGATAATATGGTTGCTATGTACAGGATCTCAAAGAATTGACAAAATATTCCAGAACTAATAAGCAAATACAGCAAGGATTTGTATGTCAATGTACAAAACTACTTTCTTATGTGCCAGCAATAAACAAATAAAATTTGGAATTAAAAACAATAACATTTCATTAGCATACAAATGATGTAGTTAGATATAAATTTAGTATAATATGCACAGGATATATATATGGAAAACTGTTAAACACTATTGAAATAAATTAATAGGGATCTAAATTAAAGGAAAGATTGTGTTAAGATTTCAACTCTACCCACACTGATATATAGATTTAATGAAATCCCATCAAAATCTAAGTAAACTGTTTTGTAGATACTGACAAACTTGATACTAAATTTTATTCAGAAATACAGAAAACTTAGAATATCCAACATAATACTGAAGAAGAACAAAGTTGTAGAATATATGCTACCCAGTTTCAAGACTTACTTACAAAGCTACAATTGTTAAGACAGGGTCG
This sequence comes from Bison bison bison, assembly GCF_000754665.1. Classification (NCBI taxonomy): domain Eukaryota; kingdom Metazoa; phylum Chordata; class Mammalia; order Artiodactyla; family Bovidae; genus Bison; species Bison bison. The sequence goes on from NW_011495048.1 coordinate 6,861,899, forward strand.
TATTGACAAATAATAGACATAGAGACCAGAATAATAGAACAAAATAGTGCACAGATAGACCCACAAAAACACAATCAGTTGATCTTTGACAAACAAATGGTGTTGGAAAAATCCAAACTTTACATGCAAAAAAAAAAAAAACCAAAAACCTAACAAAACCAAACAGAAGTTCATCTGACACTTTTTATGATAATTAACTAAAAATAGATCTAGGACTGAAAGTAGCATGCAAATTATAAATCTCCTAGAGCAAGTTATAGATGAAAAAATGAATTAGGATTTGGTGATGAGTTTTAGATAAAACACCAAACTTGATTAATGAAAAAAATTATCTTCATTAAAATTAAAAATTTCTGATATGCAGAAGATGTGTTTTAGAGGATGAAAAGGCAAAAGATATACCAGGAGAAAATGTTTGCACAACAATAACTCATAAATAATGTATATCAAAAATTACAAAGAACTCTTTAAAACTCAACGATAAGAAAGTAATAAGGACTAAAAATAGGGAAAAATAACTCTACAGACATTCCATCAAAGAATATATACTGATTGCAGATAAGCAAATGAAAAAATGCTTCATATCATATGTATCAAAAAGATAAAAAAGCAATAATAAGTTACCACCAAACACTACAATGGTTAAAATTGAAATACCTGAGTATACCAAAATGGCAAGACTGCACATAAACTCTTTGTTTATAATTATAGTTGATTTACAATAGTAAATAGGGTCATAAAGTGTTGCACATGACTGAAATGAAGCACAATCTCCAAAAAATGAAATACAAAAGTACAAAAGGGCTGTCTGAGGAGGCCTTATAAATAGCTGAGAAAAGAAGAGAACAGAAAGACAAAGAAGAAAAGGAAAGATATATCCATCTGAATGCAGAGGTCCAAAGAACAGCAAGGAGTGATAAGAAAGTCTTCTTAAGTGAACAATGCAAAGAAATAGAGGAAAACAACAGAATGAGAAAGACTAAAGATCTTTTCAAGAAAATTAGAGATACCAAAGGAACATTTCATGCAAAGACGGGCACAAAAAAGGACAGAAACGGTATGGACCTAACAAAAGAAGAAGATATTAAAAGGAGGTGGCAAGAATACACAGAAGAACTCTACAAAAATGATCTTCATGACCCAGATAATCACAATGGTGTGATCACTAACCTAGAACAAAACATCCTGCAGTGCGAAGTCAAGTAGGCCTTAGAAAGCATTGCTATGAACAAAGCTAGTGGAGATGATGGAATTCCAGTTGAGCTATTTCAAATCCTAAAAGATGATGCTGTTAAAGTGCTAGACTCAATATGCCAGCAAATTTCGACAACTCAGCAATGGCCAACCAGAAAAGGTCAGTTTTCATTCTCATCCCAAAGATGGGCAATGCCAAAGAATGTTCAAACTACCGCACAATTGCACTTCACATGCTAGCTAAGTAATGCTCAAAAGCCTTCAAGCTAGGCTTCAACAGTATGTGAACTGAGAACTTTCACATGTACAAGCTGGATTTAGAAAAGACAAAAGAATCAGAGATCAAGTTGCCAACCTCCAATGGATCATAGAAAAAGCAAGGAATTCCAAAAAGAAAACATCTACTTCTGCTTCATTGATTACGATGGGCATCACAAAAAACTGTGGAAAACTGTGAAAGAAATGGGAATACCCAAACATCTTACCTTTCTTCTAAGAAACCTGTATGCAGGTCAAGAAGCAACAGTTAGAACCATATGTGCAACAATAGACTGGTTCAAACTTTTGAAAGGTATATGTCAAGGCTGTATATTGTCACCCTGCTTATTTAACTTACACACACAATACAGCATGCAAACTGCTGGAATGGATGAAACACAAGCTGGAAACTCCCATGCTGGATGAATGCACAGAGAAAAAATAGTCTACTTACATTAAGTCTTTAAAAGTATGATTTTTCTTTAATTATAATTTTTTACTCTAACAAATACTATTCAGTTGGCTAAAGTTGCATGCATGTGTGCTCAGTTGCTTCAGTCATATCTGACTGATTCTTTGTGACCCAATGGACTACAGCCTGCCAGGCTCCTCTGTCCATGAGGATTCTCCAGGCAAGAATGCTGGAATGGATTGTCACACCCTCCTCTAAGGGGTCTTCCTTACCCAGGGATCAAACCCATGTTTCCTGTGGTTCCTCCACTGCAGACAGATTCTTTACAGATGAGCTGCTGGGGAAGCCTCAGTTGGCTAAAGTTAGGTTAATTCAAACTGGCTCTACCACATTCTAGCTACCTCTGGGAAGAAAAAAAAAGAAAGAAAGAGGAATAAAGATTTTTTAGTCATGTGTGTCTATTTATCATCACTGTTTTTTCCAGTGTGTGCTTGTCTTTTGAAGTTTAAACCAGAAAATTAAAATTAAAACCAATCCTATGACTCAAAACATGCAAAAGTACTGAAACAAGAGTGATCAAACAGTAAATTCAAAAGACTAAAAGGGAAAAAGAAGAGACAAAATAGGACAAGAAATGACAGGATAATTGATGAGTAGAGAAAGGGACGAGGGTTTATGACATTGTACAGCAAGCAATGATCAAGACCCTCCCCAAGAAAAAGAAATGCAAAAAGGCAAAACGGTTGTCTGAGGCAGCCTTACAAATAGCTGTGAAAAGAAGAGAAGCTATAGTAAATGAGAAAAGGAAAGATATACCCATTTGAATGCAGAGTTCCAAAGAATAGCAAGGAGAGATAAGAAAGCCTTCCTCAGTGATCAATGCAAAAAACAGGGGAAAACTATAGAATGGGAAAGACTAGAGGTCTCTTCAAGAAAATTAGAGATACCAAAGGAACATTTCATGCAAAGATGGCCACAATAAGGACAGAAACTGTAGGGTCCTAACAGGTGCAGAAGATATTAAGAAGAGGTGGCAAGAATACACAGAAGAACTGTACAAAAAAGATCTTCATGACCCAGGTAACCAAGCTGGTGTGATCACTCACCTAGAGCCAGACACTCTGGATTGCAAAGTCAAGTGGACCTTAGGAAGCATCACTACAAACAAAGCTAGTGGAGGTGATGAAATTCCAGTTGAGCTATTTCAAATCCTAAAAAGATGATGCTGTGAAAGTGCTGCATTCAACATGTCAGCAAATTTGGAAAACTCAGCAGTGGCCACAGGACTGGAAAAGGTCAGATTTCATCCAAATCCCAAAGAAAGGAAATGCCAAAGAATGCTCAAACTACTGCACAATTGCACTTATCTCACATGCTACCAAAGTAATGCTCAATTTTCTCCAAAATAGCTTCATCAGTATGTGAACTGAGAACTTCCAGAGGTTCAAACTGGATTTAGAAAAAGCAAAGGAACCAGAGATCAAATTGCCAACATCCGCTGAACCATCAAAAAAGCAAGAAAGTTCCAGAAAAACATCTACTTCTGCTTTATTGACTACACCAAAGCCTTTGACTGTGTGGATCACAACAAACTGTGGAAAATTCTTAGAGATGGGAATACCAGACTACCTGACCTGCCTCCTGCAGAAATCTGCAGATCAAGAAGCAAGAGTTGGAGCTGGACATGGAACAACAGACTGATTCCAAATCAGGAAAGGAGTATGTCAAGGCTATATATTGTCACCTTGCTTATTTAAGTTATATGCAGAGTACATCATGCAAAAGACCAGACTGGATGAAACACAAGCTGGAATCAAGACTGCCGGGAGATGTATCAATAATCTCAGCTATACAGATGACTCACCCTTATGGCAGAAAGCAAAGAAGACTAAAGGGCCCCTTGATGAAAGTGAAAGAGGAGAGTGAAAAAGATGGCTTAAAACTCAACATTCAGAAAACTAAGATCATGACATATGGTCCCATCACTTTATGGCAAATAGATGGGGAAACAGTGACAGACTTATTTTCTTGGGCTCCAGAATCACTGCAGATGGTGACTGCAGCCATGAATTAAAGATGCTTGGTCCTTGGAAGAAAAGCTATGACACATCTAGACAGCATATGAAAAAGCAGAGACATTACTTTGCCAACAAAGGTCTGTCTAGTCAAAGCTATGGTTTTTCCAGCAGTCATGTATGGATGTGAGAGTTGGACTATAAAGAAAGAAGAGTGCCTTAAAATTGATGCTTTTGAACTGTGGTGTTGGAGAAGACTCTTGAGAGTCCCTTGGACTGTGAGGAGATCCTACCAGTCCATCCTAAAGGAAATCAGTCCTGAATATTCATTGGCAGGATTGATGCTGAAGCTGAAATTCCAATACTTTGGCCACCTGATACAAAGAACTGAATCCTTTGAAAAGACCTTGATGTTGGGAAAGATTGAAGGCAGGAGGAGAAGGGGATGACAGATGATGAGATGGTTGGATGGCATCTCCCATGCGATGGACATGAGTTTGAGTAGGCTCTGGGAGTTGGTGATGGACGGGGAAGCCTGGTGTGCTGCAGTCCATGGGGTCCCAAAGAGTCAGACATGACTGAGCAACTGAACTGAACTGAGAGAAAGGGCTAAAGCTGGTAAAAGTAAGGGCAGAGAGACAGAATGACTTATAAATCTGAATGAATCACACTGAGGAAAAACAATGGCAGATAGAATAAGTCAGCAAAGGGGAAACTGGAATAGCATGTGTTACATTTGTTCAAGCTAAAAGTTGAAGTGAGATCATAGGTAAAGATTAAAGAAAAGCTATATAAAGGGAAGGAGATAGAAAGATACCTTCAAGGCTTTGTGGTACATGAGAATATCTGAGATACATATGGTCAGTGTGATTTGATCAGACTCTGGGTGTAAGATGATGAGAATGATTTTTCAAGACTGTAATATTCATCATAGAATTGGTTGTAGACGAGTGTTGGGCCACTGAAATGGATTTGCTTAAATCATTGTCTTCATGTCTTGCTTAGTAAACAACTTGAAAAATAATAGTATTAGTCTCTCAGTCATGTCTGACTCTTTGCAATCCCATAGTCCATAGCGTTCCAGGCTCCTCTGTCTGTGGAATTCTCCAAGCAAGAAAACTGGTCTGAGTAGCCATTCCCTTCTCCAGGGGACCTTCCTGACCCAGGGATCAAACCCACATCTACTGCATTCTAGATGAATTCATTACCCCCTGGGCCACCAATAAGCAGATTGCTGCTGCTACTGCTGCTAAGTCACTTCAGTCATGTCTGACTCTGCACGACCCCATAGATGGCAGCCCACCAAGGCTCCCCCGTCCCTGTGATTCTCCAGGCAAGAACACTGGAGTGGGTTGCCATTTCCTTCTCCAGTGCATGAAAGTGAAAAGTGAAAGTGAAGTCGCTCAGTCGTGTCTGACTCTTAGCGACCCTACGGACTGCAGCCCACCAGGCTCCTCCATCCATGGGATTTTCCAGGCAAGAGTACTGGAGTGGGGTGCCATTGCCTTCTCCAAACAGATTAGAAGTACTTAAAAACAGAAACTTAAGAGGGTATTTTAAATTTCAATGATTTATTGAATAACTCTTGGAAAGTTCTCAAAGAATGTAGAGATGGGTGCTAAATGAATCCTTAAAAATTTTATTTTCAATTCTAAGATTTTTGATCTTTGTGAATATTGCTATACTGTTTCATATTCTTTAAAATATTAACTTAATAGGGTCAAGCAAGCAACAAAATAGACTTTGAACAGCTGGATCAAAATACTATGACATTCAGGTTGTCTGACTTTGCTTAGTCATCCCAAAAGAGGCTTAAAAAAATAATAAGACTAATAGTCTGAGTCCCTGCTGCCTAACTGCTATATTAAAATAATGCTGAAAACAGTATTATTTTAATTAAAAGGTAAGTACTGGCCTATAATATACTCCACTTCCACTGTACTGATGTTGGCAAATAATATTTAACTGTCGTTGTCTCAGCCCATTAGCTTCTCCATCTGGTTATCTTATTATAGTGGCTCAGTAAATTAGTCAATGTTCTTATAACCTCCAGGAAACCCAGAACAGGTCATGTCTTTTGCTAGATTGACTGGAAATTGCTGTCATTAGGTAGTGAGTCTGTATTCTCTCCAAGAGTTGATGAGCACAACTGTAGAATGCGTCTGAGTCTGCAGCCTGGCTGTTTTTTTCTGTGTCTGTAGACCCTGCAGCAATGCAAAGATGCATGACCAAAGCTTTTGCAGGTTTTATCTGAAAATACTCCATTAACCTCATTAGTTCTTACTTTGTTTTAACACTGAATTGCGCTGTCCTTTAATATTAAAACCTTGACTGCCTTAGTTCTGGGATGCTGTGTGACCTGTAAATGCCTCATAGAGAGCTTTTAAGTCTTTTTCATTAGGGTCTGCCATCTGGCTATGGTGATGTCATTTGGGACCAAATTACTAATAGCCTTTAAATTATTATGTGACTTTTCTTCTTTATTTCTGAATAAACATCTATTTTACTTCATGTTTGCCAATAACTGCAGTAACTCTGATTTTCTATAACAATTTTTGTTTTACCTTTAGTATCCCCACTGTATGTGCTAACCACATAAAAAGTGGAAAAATCTAAAACTGCCAAGATATCTTACAAACTGTAAACTATAAGAGAGACACACTATCAGTTCAGTTCAGTCACTCAGTCGTGTCCGACTCTTTGCAACCCATGAACTGCAGCACACCAGGCTTTCCTGTACATCACCAACACCAAGAGCTTGCTCAAACTCATGTCCATCAAGTTGGTGATGCTATCCAACCATCTTATCCTCTGTCATCCACTTCTCTTCCTGCCTTCAGTCTTTCCCAGAATCAGGGTCTTTTCCAATGAGTTAGGTCTTTGCATCAAGTGGCCAAAGTACTGGAGCTTCAGCTTCAGCATCAGTCCTTCCAATGAATATTCAGGACTGATTTCCTTTAGGACAGACTGGTTTGATCTCCTTGCAGTCCAAGGGACTCCCAAGAGTCTTCTCCAATACCCAGTTCAAAAGCATCAATTCTTAGACACTCAGCTTACTTTATGGTCCAACTCTCACATCCATACATGACTACTGGAAAAACCATAGCTTTGACTAGATGGACTTTTGTCGGTAAAGTCAAGTCTCTGCTTTTTAATATCCTGTCTAAGTTGGTCATAGCTTTTCTTCCAAGGAGTAAATGTCTTTTAATTTCATGGCTGCATTCACCATCCGCAGTGATTTTTGGAGCCCAAGAAAATAAAGTCTGTCACTGTTTGCATTGTTTCCCCACCTATTTGCCATGATGCAAATGTTTATGAAACATATCTATAAACATATAGACATATATTTATCAACATGTATATATATATATATATATATCCATCAACATATAGATATGTATTGATCTTTTACAATATGGACATAAAGAGTAGGAAAGAGAACAAATAATAAAGCAGATTAGCTTAAAACTGGCCTGGTTTCACATCCTGAAACATTGAGAAAAGGAACAGTTTGCTTTATTTTTATCAAATAGTGTCAAGTAATTTTACTTCTCCAAGACTGTTACCTCAGGTGTGTAGGAGATAGTAGCAGCAGGCTAATGTAGCAAAACAGCATGGGATAAACTGGGAGTCAGCCAAAGCTGGTAACAATTCCAGCAGGGGAAAAATATCACCTTAACTCAAGGAGAGTTCATTTGGCTATAGCTATAACAACAAACTGGTTCCAAATAGGAAAAGGAGTTCGTCAAGGCTGTATATTGTCACCCTGCTTATTTAACTTATATGCAGAGTACATCATGAGAAATGCTGGACTGGAAGAAACACAAACTGGAATCAAGATTGCCGGGAGAAATATCCATAACCTCAGATATGCAGATGACACCACCCTTATGGCAGAAAGAGAAGAGGCTGGTG
>NW_011495048.1:6869792-6890542 GCF_000754665.1 Bison bison bison
TGGTCCCACCACTTCATGGGAAATAGATGGAGAAACAGTGGAAACAGTGTCAGACTTTATTTTTCTGGGCTCCAAAATCACTGCAGATGGTGACTGCAGCCATGAAATTAAAAGACACTTACTCCTTGGAAGGAAAGTTATGACCAACCTAGATAGCATATTCAAAAGCAGAGGCATTACTTTGCCAACAAAGGTTCATCTAGTCAAGGCTATGGTTTTTCCTGTGGTCATGTATGGATGTGAGAGTTGGACTGTGAAGAAGGCTGAGCGCCAAAGAATTGATGCTTTTGAACTGTGGTGTTGGAGAAGACTCTTGAGAGTCCCTTGGACTGCAAGGAGATCCAACCAGTCCATTCTGAAGGAGATCAGCCCTGGGATTTCTTTGGAAGGAATGATGCTAAAGCTGAAACTCCAGTACTTTGGCCACCTCACGCGAAGAGTTGACTCATTGGAAAAGACTCTGATGCTGGGAGGGATTGGGGGCAGGAGGAGAAGGGGACGACAGAGGATGAGATGGCTGGATGGCATCACCAACTCGATGGACGTGAGTCTGAGTGAACTCTGGGAGTTGGTAATGGACAGGGAGGCCTGGCATGCTGCGATTCATGGGGTCACAAAGAGTCGGACACAGCTGAGCGACTGATCTGATCTGATAGCTGTGCTTTAGATGGCTATTTCTGATTCCACTACATTAGAACATTGCCTCTGAGGTTTTTGTTTTTTTTTTTTTTTTTTTTTTTGGTATTTTTGTTGTATTCTCAATACTGATCAGAACTGTTGTGCTTCAACCCATTGAATGAGTATGTATCACCTCATTCAGTTTATACTGTGACTGTGTCACAAAGCACCTGATGCAGATCTGATGGAACAGAAGACTCCAGTGAGGGACTGAATGCTTCAAAAATGTACACTTCTGAAAGTCCACTATGCTCTGAAGATGGGTGTAGAGTGAAAGCAGGGTCAGGAAGGCCAAGCATGAGCTTTCTGAAGTATGGGGGCTCCCTCCTATATTCTCCATGTTCTTTAAATCTTGTACATATATTCTTTGTGTTCTCCAACCTTTCCTGCTCTGAAGATTAATGAATTCAATCTAATACCATTAACTGATGGAAGTGAGTAGGCCATCTCCTGGCCTCAGAACACTCATATCTCTATACTAGGAGAGTCCATGATTTCTCATTTGTAGTTAGAAATATAAAGGTATTTATAGATGGCATGGATTTTTATACTGGCAATGATAAGTTGATTAATTTTACTTTTGCTTTACTAAAATTAATAGCAGTAACAATAATAAATAATAGCTATAAAAGCTATCTCCTATGCAACAAAAGGCATCCTTAGACTTTCACATTCATTTCTCATTTCATCAAAAAATAATGATAAGTGGTATATTATATTATCCTATATTACAAATGAGGAACCCAAAGGAGGAAATTAACTCTCCTCATCTTAAACAATGATTAAAGGGGTAATTAAGCTACAGTTTGTTAAGCTCTCTAATACCCTCAAGCTCTAAATTTGAGTGCCAAATACCCATTTTTCATGGTAATTTTTCCATTTATCTTTTTCCTTTACAAAATATTTCATACATTTTATTTTATATGTTTATATAAGCTACAGTTTATATATAGGTATATAAATATATTTTGCTTAATTTATATTTATTGTTATTCAGTTGCTCAGTCATGTCCAACTCTTTGCGACCCCATGGACTTGCAGCACATCAGGCTTCTCTGTCCTTCACTCTGTCCCAGAGCCTGTTCAAACTCATGTCCATTGAGTCAGTGATGCTATCCAACCATCTCATCCTCTGTCATCCCCTTTTCCTCCTGCCTTCAATCTTTCCCATTATTGAAGAGATAGCTCTGCACACTAGGTGGCCAAATTATTAGAGCTTCAGCTTCAGTTTCAGTCCTTCCAATGAATATTCAGGACTGATTTCCTTTAGGATTGACTGGTAGGATCTCCCTGCAATCCAAGGGACTCTCAAGAGTCTTCTCCAACACCACAGTCCAAAAGCATCAATTCTTTGGCACTCAGCCTTCTTTATGGTCCAACTTTCACATCCATACACGACTACTGGAAAAACCATAGGTTTGACTATATGGATCTTTGTTGGTAAAGTAATTCTCTGCTTTTTCATTTGCTCTCTAGATTTATCATAGCTTTTCTTCCAAGGAGCAAGTATTTAAATTTCATAGCTGCAGTCACCATCTGAAATGATTTTGGAGCCCAAGAAAATGAAGTCTGTCACTGTTTCCATTGTTTCCCCATTTGACATGAAGTGATGGGATTGGATGCCATGATCTTAGTTTCTTGAGTGTTGAGCTTTAAGCCAGCTTTTTCACTCTCCTCTTTCACTTTCATTAAGAGGCTCTTTAGTTCCTCTTCACTTTGCTTTATATTATATTCATATTACAATAAATTTTGTATTTTATTTATAGCATAATAAATTTTGAATTTTTTCTCCCATCTAGGTTTTCTCCAATTTCCTATTTCCTTATTGTCTATTTTGGTCTCTGAAGTTCATGTTAAAGGTATTCCTTATATTCTTGTTGATCCTCACTTGCTTTGTTTCTGTTTAGAAAGCTCATTGCAGCACTACAGATGTGGATTGAGATATGAGTTTCTCTGAAAATCATCTGTCTGTGCTGTTTTCTGGTGGCCTTTCTGATATCAGTTTCCTAAATCTTTCTCTGTGCTAATCAGATTCCTCAGAGAGGACCTATCTAGTTTCCTGCCAAGAGGGTATTGATCCAGCCAATAATATTGTGAACATGGGTGGGAGAAGAGGGTTGGTTGTCTCAGAATTTAATACTCAATTACTTTCTTTTGTGCACACATGGTTACTGTGAACAGTGCTTTCTATAGTCATGCTCTGGTTTACCCTCTTCGGCCTGGATAAGGAAGGGGCAGTCCCCCAGCTGCACAGAGTTGAGGTGGGGATATTTTTATTGTCAGAGTACCCAGTATTAATACTAAAAACCAAGATAATTACTTGCTCTAATATCTTGTTTTTCTTTTCCTTATATTCCTAAAAACTTTTCCTAATGTTTTTCTTCCAGTTTTGCCACAGATTGGAATCTTTCTCTTTTTAACCTCATCTTCACTCTAACTTCCAGAGGACCTATTGCTGATAACTTCTGGGGCTTTTGGTGATTTCTGAGTTTTTTCCAGTTTGGCTCTATATACAAAGTCAGGGATCTTTTGCCTTTCTGTTTTCAGCTTCTGAATGTTGTTAATTTCTTTCCTTGTCTTTTATGAGGATATGACTTCAATAAAATCCCTTTGTTGATATTATATGGGAATTCAGGAGAAACTCAAAATTAGTATCAGTGTTTTATCTGTCATTTTTACCAAGTATAAAAATTCTTTGTAATTCTGAATAATAAAGCTCCAGTTTCAAAATGGAATATTAATATAAATTAACATACATTAGTGCTATTAATCTATATGATATTATAATTAATTGGTAATGCTATTTTAATTAATTATATTTTCAGTTTCAGATGTAATTCAATTATCTCCCCAGCCAAATATAGTCTTGTGTGGCTCAGCAGGTTAAGAATATATGAAATAGACTGGGAACTGGGAGGCTAACCCCTATCTGAACAACTGGTAATAACATCTCAATCTGTTGACAAAGCATGTTCTTTCAGAAATATCTGACAAGCCCATAAAAGTATCTTGCCTTGATGAGGATGAAATACTTGTTTTGAGGCTGGAAAAGTTCCTCCTGGAATTCAAACTGTTATTGCAACTGACTGCATTTCTTGCAGACACGATCTCATGTAGGGTTGAAGAAATTAGAAGATGGACTCTGATCTGGGAAGGAATATTTAATTTTAGGATTGGAGGCAGACTTAAATAGGGTTTCGGATTACAAGGCAGCTGCTATGCAGGCAGAGTCCTACATGGAGAGAAAGCTTTGATGGAGCTAGGACTTCATTTCCTGAAGCATAAAAGCATTGCCTCGCAGAACTTCACTAAGAGATCTGGCTTGGATGATCCAGGCAACAGTGGGTGACACTGTGTTTAAAATTCAAAGTTCTACTTCCCTCTTGGGACTAACGGCTGACATGTTTACCCAGAAAAATAAATAAAGGGGTACGCTACAGTAGAAAGATGAGATTAGGATGACACACTTGTGCTGTCTTTGGAGTAGCAAATTTCCAAAGCCAAGGATGGACACGGTTTTTAGAAAAGCACTTGACTAAAGTTGACAATTTGAGGAGTAACCATTAGAAAGTTTGGGATACAAAAGTCTTTGGGACTTTTTAAAGCAAGAATATCGGGACAGGAGGCTGTCTTTTCAAAGACAGCATCTCTCACAATCGAAGAATTAAGACTTTTCTCTATCTAGAGCCCACATCAATCCAGCACTGAAATGCAAGAAAGATAGAAGACAAAGGGAAAATAAAAACTTTTAAACATAATAATGACTGATATATTCTCAAGAAACCTGTTAAGAAACTAATCTGAGACCTGATCAAATTTTAGAATTTCTGTGAGCACAGAGCTAATGCTCTGATAGTTGTATATGTGTCTTGTTGACTCTGGAAATTCAGAAATGTGAGAGTAATGAGTGATTTGCCATTAAAATGATCATGTATTACTGAAGAAGCAGCACTTGATACAGTCCAAACATAGACCTGCTGCCTGGAAATTGGCAATATAAGAAGAAACAAGGGTAGGAAGTTAACTTGAACTTACATTGCAATTTAATCTACCTATGGAAACAAAAGATTTTCTTCATAAAGACCAATTTGAAACATTTTCTAGTGTATTTATTATAATTTGGCATATTGTGTCACCTGGCTTAGGTTGGTAGATGAATTTAGGTGATATACTGGAGCCATTTTTGAGGTAGAAGAAAGAGAAATGATTTCTGGTCTTTGTATAAAATTTTGAATATTAAATCTTCAGTTACATTAATTGGAAACAGAATAGCATAGTGTTTATGAGTATATAATCCAAACATTAAAACCTGGGCTTAAAGCCCAGCTCTAGGGAAGTCAAACAATTCAAAATACCTTTGCCTTAGTTTTCTCACCTGTAAAGTGGTAATAGCAATTGTATTTATCACATGTTGTTCTTGTGAAGGTTAATGGGGATAATAAGCCTGAAAATATGAACTTGTTTGTTCACATGCCAGTTTTCCAAAGCTTGTGTGCACAAGAATCACTTTAGAAAATTTAAGGAATTGCAGATGAACTAAATGCTTTTCATGAGGTGGTTTTAAGGCCATACTCATCTGGGTCCTTGTTTTCTGCCCATGAGCACAGTTTCAAAGGGATTTCAGTACTGCTTTTAATATAGGTAAGAAGCAATGACCTAAGAATCCTCCTCACGTAGGGTTGCCAGATTTTTAAAAAAGCAAAACAAAAACAGAAAATTGGACGCCCCAAATCAGCATTTGCCTTTACTGTAATGCTAATGGCAGTCCACTTACTCAGCTGAACACACCAGACCCTCTTCCTCCATTTTCACCTCTTTCTGTAAACTGAGGGTAGGATTGCCCAATAAAACATAGGACAAATTAGTAAATCTGTATTTCACATAAATAAGTATAAGTATGTTCTGTGAAATATTTGAAGTTTGAGAATACTAAAGCATTGTTCACTGTTTAGATCTCTGCCTAACTTTAACATGAGCTGTGCTTGACATAAACTTTTCATCCTTGGCTCTTAGACTCTTCAACTTGAGAGCTTCACCCTCTCATGAAATATTGGTACAATAATTGAGTAAATGCATTTTAATAACAACATTTCATGGATCTGATATTATTAAAGTTGTCCATAAACTGTAAGCATATGATCACTTAAGGCTTCCCAGGTAGCTCACCTGGTAAAGAATCCACCTGCAATGCAGGACACCCCAGTTTGATCCCTGTGTTGGAAAGTTCCCCTGGAGAAGCAATAGGCTACCCACTCTAGTATTCTTGGGCTTCCCTGGTGGCTCAGAAAGTAAAGAACCCACCTGCAATGAGGGAAACCTGGGTTCAATCCCTGGGTTGGGAAGATTCCCTGGAGAAGGGCAAGGCAACCCACTTCAGTATTTGGGCCTGGAGAATCCTCATGGATAGAGGAGCCTGGCAGGCTAGTCCATGGAGCCACAAAGAGGCAGACACCACTGAGCAACGAAGCACAGCACAGCATAGTCATTTAAACCACAACTACAGAGGAATCTGGTAGGGGGTTCTGTCCACAGGGTCACAAACAGTCAGACACGACTGAGTGACTAAGCAAAGCATTGTGATATTACTATAATAAAATTAGCAGAAATGTTCACTTAATGTAATGAGCTTTTCCTTTTCATTGGTATCTGACTTTGTTATATTAGTTTCAAAAGCTAGCTGATGGACATGCACACACTGCTATATTTAATTATAGATAACCAATAAGGAACTACTGTAGAGCATGTAAAACTCTGCTCAATGTTATGTGGCAGCCTGGACAGGTTGGGAGTTTGGGGGGAAATGTATACATGTATATGTATGTCTGAGTCCCTTTGCTGTCCACCTGAAACTATCATGACATTGTTTGTTAATCAACTATGAAAAAAAGTGAAAGTGTTGCTCAGTCATATCTGACTCTTTGTGACCGCATGGACTATAGCTTGCCAAGCTCCTCTGTCCATGGACTTCTTTCTCCAGGCAAGAGTACTGGAGTGTGTAGCCATTCCCTTCTCCAGGGAATCTTTCTGACCCAGGGTCTCTTGCACTGCAGGTGCATTCTTTACTGTCTGAGCCACCAGAGAAGGCCTACTCAGCTATACTCCAGTACAAAATAATTAAAAAAAATTTTTTAAGCTGGTTGATAAGTGTGAAGGACTAAGAATAGTGTTAGGATGAAAAGGACAGATATGACTAAACTCTTCCGTCAACCAGGCTGCTGGATTAGAAAATGCAGAGAAATCTGAAATTAAAGAATTATTCAGAAATCAGGCTGTAGAAAAAGGCACCCAGAAATGGAGGAATATGCTGATGAAATAAGCAGGATGGGACACACTCTACAAATAGGTTACATCTGTGCCCAGGGGGAAAAAGGTAGTTTCCACTGAGCTATAAAGGGGACTGTAAAGAGTTTTCTCTTTGAAAATATGAAGGGCAATAGCACATGTACAGTTTCTATTTTGTAGCAGAATTGTAGAGACGAAGGAGAAAACACTTAGTGGAACATCTGCTGTTTGAACCACTTCAAGAAAAATAAACAGGCAGCAAAATGAGCACATCTGCCTGACGTTTGGCACGCATGGTGAGGTTGTAGGAAGAGAGCAACAAAGATATGGAATAATAAACAAGGGCTTTAAGGGCGTGTGCATCCTTCAGCTTTCCCCAGAGCTTTGGGGGGAGGAATTGAAAAAGGGTTAATCATCTAGAGAGTGCTTGAAGATAGAGAGACACTCCTCTCAATCTGGCTACCAACTGGAAGGGTGCCTGTGTAGGGAATATAATCACAGCTGCTGCTGCTGCTGCTGCTAAGTCGCTTCAGTCATGTCTGACTCTGTGCGACCCCATAGACGGCAGCCCACCAGGCTCCCCCATCCCTGGGATTCTCCAGGCAAGAAACTGGAGTGGGTTGCCATTTCCTTCTCCAATGCATGAAAGTGAGAAGTGAAAGTGAAGTCGCTCACAGCAGCTGACACATAAGCACAGACTATGGAGTCAATTGATACCACATGTGTAGCAATCAGTGCATCCAACAGGGCTGCTGGTGAAGCTCCCAGGACTTATTTTGCCTAGGAAGTCTTTCAGGAGAACCAAGACATGCTCAACCCCATCAGAGAAGACACACCGTGACAGGTCTTATGTTATATGGTATAACAAACATTTATGTGAAATTCTAAATACCAGTGTTTCTCATACTGAGCAATGCACCATTTTAAATATCATCAAATAGTGTACATCCTGTCGAGGGACTAGATTACCTATAAAATGACTGAAATATTACTATAGGTTTCCTGAGCAACATGTTGCTGCTGCTGCTGCTGCTAAGTTGCTTCAGTGGTGTCTGACTCTGTGTGACCCCATAGAGGGCAGCCCACCATGCTCCCCGGTCCCTGGGATTCTCCAGGCAAGAACACTGGAGTGGGTTGCCATTTCCTTCTCCAATGCATGAAAATGAAAAGGGAAAGTGAAGTTGCTCAGTTGTGTCCGACTCTTAGCGACCCCATGGACTGCAGCCTACCAGGCTCCTCTGTCCGTGGGATTTTCCAGGCAAGAGTACTGGAGTGGGTTGCCATTGCCTTCTCCTGAGCAACATGTTACCTGTGCCCAAAGACCCCACATTCTCCTGTTGGGGAGAATGTAGCGTTTCATAAATTCCAACTTAAAACTTTGCCTCAGAAAATGATCTGAAATCTATTTATACAAAGGTTTAAAAGGCAGATTGATCAAGAGATGTTTTTTAAAGTTTTTTCTTGTTTTTGTATAGAATTTCATCCTTATCAACATCCCAGTGCCTGAAACATGTAAATATGTTGTCTAACATGGCAAAAGGGACTTTAAAAAATGTGATTAATTTAAGGATTTTGCATAGGGGAGCTTATCCTGGATTAGCCAGATGAAACCAACCTAACTACATGAGTCCTCTCAAATTTGAGGAATCCTTCCTGGCTGTCCTCAGAGAAAGAGATACTCTACAATATCTCTTTGTATACTCTACAAAGCCAGAGAGACTCTACACTTCTGGCTTTGAAGCTATAGGAAGAGGACATGAACTAGGGAATGCAGGCAGTCTCTAGAAACTAGAGAAGGCGAAAAACAGATCCTTGCCTGGAGTCTCCAGAGAAGACGCGAATGTTGACAGCACCTGGATTTAACCGAGTGAGACTCATGCTGGACCTCTGGTCTGTAGAATCACTGGAAAATCATAAAATGATAAATATGTGTTGTTTAAGCTGTTATGCCCTTGACAGCTTGCTATAATACTGCTAGAAAACTAATACAATGTTCTAGCCATTTATTCACATAAAATATCTTCATGTGGACAATTAGGTCATTTAGGAGTCCTTGTGCAACCACCTCATAAGCTCATTTACACTTTCTATATGGAAGTTTTAATATTGTATTGAGTAAGACAGCTATAGAGTGATAAATTAATCTAAATGCTAATAAATGAAGAAAGACCGCTTGTCTAGCTAATTAGTGAAACAATATAAATTTTCTTCTAATTTCTGAGATTGCAGAAGAAATTTCCCACAAATGAGTTAAATATAGCTTTTAAATATTGGAGGGGAAGGTTTTTCTTGAAAGAAGCAATTATATTATTTGCAAAACAATTTTTTTTAAAAAAATGAAAACCTTGCATCGGTGTTTGAAAGTTTTACCTGTATGCCAATCACTAAAACTTTCTGCCAAATTTAGTGTAAATGGTATGGAATGTAAAGAGAACTCAAAGTGAACAGGAAACTCATCATTCCCAAATTCACCATGACATAGCAGAGTTCAGCAGAGAATATATGGGGGTTGACTTTTTTCCCCAAGGTCCTATCTTACATAATCAAAGACTAGAGACATGAATAGTGAACCATGGTAAGTGAAATACAAGGTAAACATCTCATTTACAGGATATTTCCCCACTGAGCATGAGAAAGTTGAAGTTGTTGGAGCCTCACAATCCTTAAGCTTATAACTAAAGAAATGAGAGGGAAAGGGAAGCAGTGCTTCATAAGGATGTAGAGCTGTTGTAGCAACAGAAATGACAAGTCACAAGTATTGTACATAACAGAAGCTAAATCCCCCACCAAAAGAGCTGTCCTGCCGAGATGACCTTCACCCCCTCCTACCATCCCCAAAGGGCTGACAGATCTGGCAACTACAAACTAGCCCCATCTTCTTTTCCAGTTTTCTCAGTGAAGTGCTGACAAGAGAGATTCTGAAGGTCAAGTCTTTACTTAACTATGAAGGTAACAGTAAACCTTCTCACATATGAACACCATTAGGATATTTTCCACTATATAGCCTTCTTACTACATTACTTATATTATTCTTTGAGAAACATAATAGCTGAAAGAAGAATCACTGTAAAAGAAGATCCCAAGATCCCAAGGAGAGAGACATGATGATCTAAATAGAATTAGTGTAAGGTTTATATCTATTTACACACTAAGATCAACATTTTATATACATATAAATATATATATGAAGACAAGTACAATAAATGTACATATGTATTGTTGAACCTTGAACAACATAGGGTTGAACTGTGCAGATTCACTTACACATGGGTTTTTTTCTATAGTAAATATGACAACATTATTAGATCAGCAGTTGGTTGAATTCCTGGATACAAAGAAATTTTGTGTAATGGCAAGCTGACTTATAGATTATAAGTGAATTTTTCACTACAGATGTTTAATGAACTAGTAGAGCTATGAGTCATAATATTTAATTGCAATTTCACACAAACAAGAAAATAAGTATCTCTTGAGTCTATTCAGATCCTTAATTTATTTAAAGCAATTTAAACTATGAACAAATTTTAGCTCTATATCCACAACATAAAATACGATTCTCTTGTTGTTCAGTTGCTCAGTAGTGTCCAACTCTTTGTAACCCCATGGACTGCAGCATGCCAGACTTCCCTGTCCTTCACCATATCCCAGAGATTGCTCAAACTCATGTCCATTGAGTCAGTGATGCCAACCAACCATCTAATCCTCTCTCATTCCATTCTCCTCCTAGTTCAGTCTTTCCCAGCATCAGAGTCTTTTCTAATGAGTCAGCTCTTAGCATCAAGTGACCAAAGTATTGGAGCTTTACCTTCAACAATAGTCATTCTAATGAATATTCAGAATTGATTTCCTTTAGGATTGACTGGTTTGGCTCCTTTCTCTCCAAGGGAATCTCAAGAGTCTTCTTCAACACCATAACTCAAAAGCATCAATTCTTTGGCATTCAGCCTTCTTTATGGTCCAACTCTCACATCAATACGCGACTACGGAAAACCACAGGTTTAACTATACCCACTTTTGTCGGCAAAGTAACATCTCTGCTTTTTAATACTTTTTCTAGGTTTGTCATTGCTTTGCTTATAAGGAGAAAGTGTCTTTTAATTTTGTGGCTAGTTACCATCTGCAGTGATTTAGGACTCCAAGAAAATAAAGTCAGTCACTATTTCCATTGTTTCTCCATCTATTTTCCATGAGGTGATGGGAATGGATGCCACAGTCTTAGTTTTTTGAATGCTGAGATTTAAACCAGCTTTTTCACTCTTTCACCTTCATCAAGAAGCTCTTTAGTTTCTCTATGATTTTCACCATAATGGTGTTGTCATCTGCATATCTGAGGGTATTGATATTTCTCCTGGCAATCATAATTCCAGCTTGGGCTTCATCCAGTCTGGCATTTTGCATGATGTGCTCTGCATATAAGTTAAATAAGCAGGGTAACAATATACAGCCTTGAGTATTCCTTTCCCAATTTGGAACCAGTCTGTTGTACCATGTCTGGTTCTAAATGTTGCTTCTTGACCTGCATACAGATTTCTCAGGAGGTAGGTAAGGTGGTCTGGTATTCCTATCCTTTTAAGAATTTCCCACAGTTTGTTGTGATCCACAGAGTCAAAGGTTTTAGCACAGTTAATGAAGCAGAAGTAGATGTTTTTCTGGAATTCTCTTGCTTTCCCCATGATTCATTGGATGTTGGCAATTTGATCTCTGGTTGCTCTGCCTTTTCTAAATCCAGTTTGAACATCTGGATTTCTCAGTTCAAGTACTGCTGAAGGCTGGCTGGGAGAATTTGAACATTACATTGCTAACATGTAAAATGAGTACAAAATTGTGGTAGTTTGAACACTGGCATTGCTCTTCTTTTGGACTGGAATGAAAACTGACTTTTTCCAGCCCTGAGGCCACTGCTGAGTTTCCAAAATTAGAGATACCAATGGAACATTTCATGAAAAGATGGGCACAATGAAGGACAGAAATGGTATGGACCTAACAGAAGCAGAAGATATTAAGAAGCGGTGGCAAGAATACACAGAAGAACTGTACAAAAAAGGTCTTCAGACACAGATAATCATGATGGTATAATCACTCACCTTGAGCCAGACATCCTGGAATGTGAAGTCAAGTGGGCCTTAGGAAGCATCACTACAAAGTTAGTGGAGATGATAGAGTTCCAGCTGAGCTATTTCAAATCTTAAAAGATGATGCTGTGAAAGTGCTGCACTCAATAGGCTAGCAAATTTGGAAAGCTCAGCAGTGGCCACAGGACTAGAAAATGTCAGTTTTCATTCCAATTCCAAAGAAAAGTAATGCCAAAGATTGCTCAAAATTCCACACAATTGCATTCATCTCACATGCTAGTGAAGTAATGTTCAAAATTCTCCAAACCAAGCTTCAAAAGTATGTGAACCGTGAACTTCCAGATGGTCAATCTGGTTTTAGAAAAGGCAGAGGAACCAGAGATCAAATTGCCAACATCCACTGGATCATCGAAAAAGCAAGAGAGTTCCAGAAAAACATCTATTTCTGCTTTATTGACTATGCCAAATAATAGACCACACACTTTGACTGTGTGGTCATGACAAACTGGAAAATTCTGAGAGAGATGGGAATACCAGCCCACCTGACCTGCTTCTTGAGAAATCTGTATGCAGGTCAAGAAGCAACAGATAGAACTGGACATAGAACAACAGACTGGATCCAAACAGGAAAAGGAGTATGTCAAGGCTGTATATTATCACCCTGCTTATTTAACTTATATGCAGAGTACATCATGAGAAACACTGGGCTGGAAGAACCACAAGCTGGAATCAAGATTGCTGGGAGAAATATCAATAACCTCAGATATGCAGATGACACCACCCTTATGGCAGAAAGTGAAGAGGAACTTAAAAGCCTCTTGATGAAAGTGAAAGAGGAGAGTGAAAAAGTTGACTTAAAGCTCAACATCCAGAAAACTAAGATCATGGCATCCACTCCTATCATTTCATAGCAAATAGATGGAGAAACAGTGGAAATAGTGTCAGACTTTATTTTTCTGGGCTCCCAAAATCACTGCAGATGGTGACTGCAGCCATGAAATTAAAAGACGCTTACTCTTTGAAGAAAAGTTATGACCAACCTAGGCAGCATATTAAAAAGCAGAGACATTACTTTGCAAATAAGGTCCATCTAGTCAAAACTATGGTTTTTCCAGTAGTCATGTATGGATGTAACAGCTGGACTACAGGGTGCTCAGGGCTGGTGCACTGGGATGACCCAGAGGGATGGGATGGGGAGGGAGGTGGGAGGGGGGTGCAGGATAGGGAACACATGTACACGCATGGCTGATTCATGTCAATGTATGGCAAAAAACACTACAATATTGTAAAGTAATTAGCCTCCAATTAAAATAAATAACATGTAAGAAACGAGTTGCCAGTCCAGGTTCGATGCACGATACTGGATGCTTGGGGCTAGTGCACTGGGACCCAGAGGGATGGTATGGGGGAGGGAGGAGGGAGGAGGGTTCAGGATGGGGGAACACATGTATACCTGTGGTGGATTCATTTTGATATTTGACAAAACTAATACAATTATGTAAAGTTTAAAAATAAAATAAAATTTAAAAAAAAAGAAAGAAAGAAAGAAAGATGAGCACCTAAGAATTGATGCTTTTGAATTGTGGTGTAGGAGAAGACTCTTGAGAGTCCCTTGGACTGCAAGGAGATCCAACCAGTCCATCCTAAAGGAAATCAGTCCTGAATATTCACTGGAAGGACTGATGCTGAAGCTGAAGCTCCAATAATTGGCCACCTAATGTTAAGAACCGACTCATTTGAAAACCCCAATGGGAAAGACTGACGGCGGGAGTAGAAGGGGACAACAGAAAATGAGATGGTTGGACAGCATCACAAACTCAATGGAGAAGAGTTTGAGTAAATTCTGGGAGTGGTGATGGACAGGGAAGCCTGGCATGCTGCAGTCCATGGGGTCACAAAGAGTCAGACACGACTGAGTGACTGAACTGAACTGAATTTTCACAGCGTCATCTTTTAGGATTTGAAATAGCTCAACAGGGATTCCATCAACTCCACTAGCCTTGTTCGTAGTGATGCTTCCTAAGGCCCAATTGACTTCGCATTCCAGGATGTCTGATTCTAGGTGAGTGATCACACCATCGCAGTTACCTGGGTCATGAAGATTTTTTTTGTATAGTTCTTCTGTGTATACTTGCCACCTCTTCTTAAAATCTTCTGCTTCTGTTAAAGCCATACCACTTCTGTCCTATATTGTGCACACCTTTGCATGAAGTTTTCCCTTGGTATCTCTAATTTTCTTGAAGAGATCACTAGTTTCCCATTCTACTGTTTTCTTCTCCATCTATGCATTGATACCTGAGGAAGGCTATCTTATCTCTCCTTGCTATTCTTTGGAACTCTGAATTCAAATGGGTATATCTTTCCTCTTCTCCTATGCCTTTTGCTTCTCTTATTTTCTCAGGTGTTTGTAAGGTCTTCTCAGACAATCATTTTGCCTTTTTGCATTTTTTTTCCCGTGGGGATGGTTTTGATCACCACCATTGGTACAGTGTTATGAACCTCCATCCATAGTTCTTCAGGCACTCTGTCTAACAGATCTATTCCCTTGAATCTTTGTGTTATTTCCACTGTATATTCATAAGAGATTTTATTTAGGTCACACCTAGACTGCCTAGTGGTTTCCCCTCAGTTCAGTTCAGTTCAGTCACTCAGTCGTGTCCGACTGTGCAACCCCATGAATTGCAGCACACCGTGTCTCCTTGTCCATAACCAACTCCCGGAGTTCACTCAAATTCATGTGCATTGAGTCAGTGATGCCATCCAGCCATCTCATCCTCTGTCGTCCCCTTCTCCTCCTGCCCCCCATCCCTCCCAGCATCGGGGTCTTTTCCAATGAGTCAACTCTTCGCGTGAGGTGGCCAAAGTACTGGAGTTTCAGCTTTAGCATCATCCCTTCCAAAGAAATCCCAGGGCTGATCTCCTTTAGAATGGACTGGTTGGATCTCCTTGCAGTCCAAGGGACTCCCAAGAGTCTTCTACAACACCACACTTCAAAAGCATCATACTTCAGCGTCTGAAGTATTCTTCACAGTCCAACTCTCACATCCATACATGACCACTGGAAAAACCATAGCCTTGACTAGACGGACCTTTGTTGGCAAAATAATATCTCTGCCTTTTAATATGCTGTCTAGGTGGTCATAACTCTCCTTCCAAGGAGTAAGCGTCTTTTAATTTCATGGCTGCAATCACCATCTGCAGTGATTTTGGAGCCCAAAATATTAAAGTGTGACACTATTTCCACTGTTTCTCCATCTATTTGCCATGAAGTGATGGGACTGGATGCCATGATCTTAGTTTTCTGGATGTTGAGCTTTAAGCCAACTTTTTCACTCTCCTCTTTCACTTTCATCAAGAGGCTTTTTAGTTCCTCTTCACTTTCTGCCATAAGAGTCTTGTCATCTGCATATCTGAGGTTATTGATATTTCTCCTGGCAATCTTGATTCCAGCTTGTGCTTCTTCCAGCCCAGTGTTTCTCATAATATACTCTGCATATAAGTTAAATAAGCAGGATGACAATATACAGCCTTGATGTACTCCTTTTCCTATTTGAAACCAGTCTGTTGTTCCATGTCCAGTTCTAACTGTTGCTTCCTGACCTGCACACAGGTTTCTCAAGAAGAAGTCATGTGGTATGGTATTCCCATTTCTTTCAGAATTTTCCAGTTTATTGTGATCCACACAGTCAAAGGCTTTGGCATAGTCAATAAAGCAGAAATAGATGTTCTTCTGGAACTCTCTTGCTTTTTGGATAATCCAGTGGATGTTGACAATATGATCTCTGGTTCCTCTGCCTTTTCTAAAACCACCTTGAACATCTGGAAGTTCAAGGTTCACGTATTGATGAAGCCTGGGCTTAGAGAATTTTGAGCATTACTTTACTAGCATGTGAGATGAGTGCAATTGTGTGGTAGTTTGAGCATTCTTTGGCATTACCTTTCTTTGGGATTAGAATGAAAACTGACATTTTCCAGTCCTATGGCCACTGCTGAGTTTTCCAAATTTGCTGGCCTATTGAGTGCAGCACTTTCACAGCATCATCTTGCAGGATTTGAAATAGCTCAACTGGAATTCCATCACCTCTACTAGCTCTGTTTGTAGAGATGCTTTCTAAGGCCCACTGGACTTCACATTCCAGGATGTCTGGCTCTATGTGAGTGATCACACCATCGTGATTATCTTGGTCATGAAGATCTTTTTTGTGCAGTTCTTCTGTGTATTCTTGCCACCTCTTCTTAATATCTTCTGCTTCTGTTAGGTCCATACCATTTCTGTCCTTTATAGAGCCCATCTTTGTATGAAATGTTCCCTTGGTATCTCTAATTTTCTTGAGGAGATCTCCAGTCTTTCCCATTCTGTTGTTTTCCTCTATTTCTTTGCATTGTTTGCTGAGGAAGACTTTCTTATCTCTCCTTGACATTCTTTGGAACTCTGCATTCAGATGTTTATATCTTTCCCTTTCTCCTTTGCTTTTCGCTTCTCTTCTTTTCACAGCTATTTGTAAGGCCTCCTCAGACAGTCATTTTGCTTTTTTGCATTTCTTTTCCATGGGAATGGTCTTGATCTCTGTCTCCTGTACAATGTCACGAACCTCCATCCATAGTTCACCAGGCACTCTGCCTATCACATCTAGTCCTTTAAATCTATTTCTCACTTCCACTCTATAGTCATAAGGGATTTAATTTAGGTCATACCTGAATGGTCTAGTGGTTTTCCCTACTTTCTTCAATTTAAGTCTGAATTTGGCAATAAGGAGTTCATGATCTGAGCCACAGTGTACTCTCCATCTTGTTTTTGCTGACTGTACAGAGTTTCTCCATCTTTGGCTGCAAAAATATAATCAATCTGATTTCGGTATTGACCATGTGGTGATGTCCGCATGTAGACTTATCTCTTGTGTTGTTGGAAGAGAGTGTTTGCTGTGACCAATGTGTTCTCTTGGCAAAGCTCTGTAAGCCTTTGCCCTGCTTCATTTTGTACATCAAGGCCAAATTTGCCTGTTACTCCAGGTATCTCTCGTCTTCCTACTTTTGCATTCCAGTCCCCTATGATGAAAAGAACATCTTTTTTGGGTGTTAGTTCTAGAAGTTCATATAAGTCTCCATAGAAGCATTCAACTTCAGCTTCTTCAGCATTAGTGGTTGGGGCATAGACTGGGCATTACTGTTATATTGAATGGCTTGCCTTGTAAGTGAACTGAGATCATTCTGCCGATTTTAAGATTGGACCCAAGTACTACATTTTGGACTCTTGATTTGGACTCTTGACTATTTGGACTCTTGACCCAAGTATTGCATTTTGGACTCTTGATTTGGACTCTTGACTATGAGGTCTATTCCATTTCTTCTAAGGGATTCTTGTCCACAGTAGTAGATACAACGTTCATCTGATTAAATTCACCCCTTCTGGTACATTTTAATTCAATGATTCCTAAAATGTCGATGTTTACTCTTGTTATCTCCTATTTGACCACTTCCATTTTGCCTTGATTCATAGACCTATCATTCCAGGTTCCTATGCAATATCGTTCTTTACAGCATCGGACTGTACTTTAACCACAAGACACATCCACAACTGGGTGTTGTTTCTGCTTTGGCTCAGTCTCTTCATTCCTTATGGAGCTATTTATTCATTCTTCTCCAAGTAACAGATTAGGCACCTACCAACCTGGGGAGTTCATCTTTCAGTGTCCTAGCTTTTTGCCTTTTCATACTGTTTGTGGGGTTCTCAAGTCAAGAATACTGAAGTGGTTTGTCATTCCCTTCTCCAGTGGATCATGTTTTGTCAGACTTCTTCACCATGACCCATCCGTTCTGGGTTGGCCCAATGCAGTATGGCTCATAGTTTCACTGAGTTAGACAAGGTTGTGATCCATGTAATTAGTTTAGGTAGTTTTCTGTGTGTGTGTGTGTGTGTGTGTGTGTGTGTTTTTTTTTCATTTTGTCTGCCCTCTGATGGATGAGGATTAAGACACTTGTACGTCAGGGGTGACGACCAAGAGGAGCAACCCCACGTACAAGAAGCAGTGGCTGCACAGGCGAAGGAAGGTCCCAGAGGAGCTATTCCATGTTCAAGGTCAGGAGGAGTGGCCGTGAGGAGATACCCCTCATCCCAGGTAAGGAGCAGTGGCTGCGCTTTGCTGGAGCAGCCGTGAAGAGATACCCCACATCCAAGGTAAGAGAAACCCAAGTAAGATGGTAGGTGTTGAAAGCGGGCATCAGAGGGCAGACACAGTGAAACCATAATCACGGAAAACTAGTCAATCTAATCACACTAAGACCACAGCCTTGTCTAACTCAATGAAACTAAGCCATGACCTGTGGGGCCACCCAAGATGGGCGGGTCATGGTGGAGAGGTCTGACAGAATGTGATCCACTGAAGAAGGGAATGGCAAACCACTTCAGTATTCTTGCCTTGAGAACCCCATGAACAGTATGAAAAGGCAAAATGATAGGATACTGAAAGAGAAACTCCCCAGGTCAGTAGTTGCCCAATGTGCTACTGGAGATCAGTAGAGAAATAACTCCAGAAAGAATGAAGGGATGGAGCCAAAGCAAAAACAATACCCAGTTGTGGATATGACTGGTGACAGAAGCAAGACCCAGTGCTGTAAAGAGCAATATTGCATAGGAACCTGGAATGTCAGGTCCATGAATGAAGGCAAATTGGAAGTGGTCAAACAGGACATGGCAAGAGTGAACATCGACATTCTAGGAGTCAGTGAACTAAAATGGACTGGAATGGGCGAATTTAACTCAGATGACCATTATATCTACTACTGCAGACAGGAATCCCTTAGAAGAAATGGAGTAGCCACCATGGTCAACAAAAGAGTCCAAAATGCAGTACTTGGATGCAATCTCAAAAGCCACAGAATGATCTCTGTTCATTTCCAAGGCAAACCATTCAATATAACAGTAATGCCTAGTCTATGCCCCAACCAGTAATGCTGAAGAAGCTGAAATTGAACGGTTCTATGAAGACCTACAAGACCTTTTAGAACTAACACCCCAAAACGATGTCCTTTTCATTATAGGGGACTGAAACACAAAAGTAGGAACTCAAGAAACACCCGGAGGAACAGGCAAATTTGGCCTTGGAATACGGAATGAAGCAGGGCAAAGGCTAATAGAATTTTGCCAAGAGAACGCACTGGTCATAGCAAACACCCTCTTCCAACAACACAAGAGAAGACTCTACATGTGGACATCACCAGATGGTCAACACTGAAATCAGATTGATTATATTCTTTGCAGCCAAAGATGAGGAAACTCTATACAGTCAGCAAAAACAAGGCCAGGAGCTAACTGTGGCTCAGATCATGAGCTCCTTATTGCCAAATTCAGACTTAAATTGAAGAAAGTAGGGTAAACCACTAGACCATTCAGGTATGACCTAAATCAAATCCTTATGATTATACAGTGGAAGTGAGAAATAGGTTTAAAGGACTAGATCTGATAGATAGCGTACTTGATGTACTATGGACTGAGGTTTGTGACATTGTACAGGAGACAGAGATCAAGACCATCCCCATAGAAAAGAAACGCAAAAAAGCAAAATGACTGTCTGAGGAGGCCTTACAAATAGCTGTGAAAAGAAGAGAAATGAAAAGCAAAGGAGAAAAGGAAAGATATAAGCATCTGAATGCAGAGTTCCAAAGAATGGCAAGGAGAGATAAGAAAGCCTTCCTTGGTGATCAATGCAAAGAAATAGAGGAAAACAACAGAATGCGAAAGACTAGAGATCTCCTCAAGAAAATTAGAGATACCAAGGGAACATTTCATACAAAGATGGGCTCTATAAAGGACAGAAATGGTATGGACCTAACAGAAGCAGAAGATATTAAGAAGAGGTGGCAAGAATACACAGAAGAACTGCACAAAAAAGATCTTCATGACCAATAATCACGATGGTGTGATCACTCACCTAGAGCCAGACATCCTGGAATGTGAAGTCAAGTGGGCCTTGTAGAGATGCTTATCTCTACAAACAAAGCTAGTGGAGGTGATGGAATTCCAGTTGAGCTATTTCAAATCCTGCAAGATGATGCTGTGAAAGTGCTGCACTCAATAGGCCAGCAAATTTGGAAAACTCAGCAGTGGCCACAAGACTGGAAAAGGTCAGTTTTCATTCCAATCCCAAAGAAAGGTAATGCCAAAGAATGCTCAAACTACCACACAACTGCACTCATCTCACACACTAGTAAAGTAATGCTCAAAATTCTCCAAGCCAGGCTTCAGTAGTACATGAACCATGAACTTCCAGATGTTCAAGGTGGTTTTAGAAAAGGCAGAGGAACCAGAGATCAAATTGTCAACATCCGCTGAATCATCAAAAAGGCAAGAGAGTTCCAGAAAAACATCTATTTCTGCTTTATTGACTATGCCAAAGCCTTTGACTGTGTGGATCACAGTAAACTGGAAAATTCTGAAGGAAATGGGAATACCAATCCATCTGACCTGCCTCTTGAAAACCTGTATGCAGGTCAGGAAGCAACAGTTAGAACTGGACATGGAACAACAGACTGGTTCCAAATAGGAAAAGGAGTATGTCAAGGCTGTATACTGTCACCCTGCTTATTTAACTTATATGCAGGGTACATCATGAGAAACGCTGGGCTGGAAGAAGCACAAGCTGGAATCAAGATTGCCAGGAGAAATATCAATAACCTCAGATATGCAGTTGACACCACCATTATGGCAGAAAGTGAAGAGGA
>NW_011495048.1:6890642-6923453 GCF_000754665.1 Bison bison bison
GTGTCAGACTTTATTATTTTGGGCTCCAAAATCACTGCAGATGGTGATTGCAGCCATGAAATTAAAAGACGCTTACTCCTTGGAAGGAAAGTTATGACCAACCTAGATAGCATATTCAAAAGCAGAGGCATTACTTTGCCAACAAAGGTCCGTCTAGTCAAGGCTATGGTTTTTCCAGTGGTCATGTATGGATGTGAGAGTTGGACTGTGAAGAAATCTGAGTGCTGAAGAATTGATGCTTTTGAACTGTGGTGTTGGAGAAGACTCTTGGGAGTCCCTTGGACTGCAAGGAGATCCAACCAGTCCATTCTGAAGGAGATCAGCCCTGGGATTTCTTTGGAAGGAATGATGCTAAAGCTGAAACTCCAGTACTTTGGCCACCTCACACGAAGAGTTGACTCATTGGAAAAGACTCTGATGCTGGGAGGGATTGGGGGCAGGAGGAGAAGGGGACGACAGAGGATGAGATGGCTGGATGGTATCACTGACTCGATGGACGTGAGTCTCAGTGAACTCCAGGAGTTGGTGATGGACAGGGAGGCCTTGGCGTGCTGCAATTCATGGGGTCGCGAAGAGTCGGATACAACTGAGCGACTGAATTGAACTGAACGGAAACCTCCAAGGTGAGGTAGCTCCCATTCAGACACAGAAATTTCCTCAGAGAAGTGGGCAGCTGTGTCTCACATTGGTCGCATGGTGTCTTAACTGATAAGGGGAGTAAGGTGGGTCCCCAGTATCATCCACTCTATTGTACATGTCCAGGCTTCAGTTGGTTTCCCAAGATCTTCTAATGATTTTATTGGCATGTAAAACTTTGATTATATTCAATTCCTTGATAGAGCTATAGTGATTATGTTATATGTAACTAAATTCTGAGTAATAAAGTCATAAGCAAGGCTTCATTAAATAAGAAACAAAAAAATGTCAACAAAACTGTTAATAATTGTTTGGCCTCACTGTAACCAAATAATGCAATTAGAGGAAAATTGATGAATGGCATTTTCCTATGATTAGTGAAAGCTAGAAAAAAATACAGTTCAAGTTTGACAAGGTGTAAAGAATTGAGCATTCTAATAATTGTTCAGTTCAGTTCACTCAGTCATGTCTGACTCTTTGAGACCCCATGAATCGCAGCACGCCAGGCCTCCCTGTCTATCACCAACTCTTGGAGTTCACCCAAACTCATGTCCATCAGGTCGGTGATGCCATCCAGCCATCTTATCCTCTGTCATCACCTTCTCCTCCTGCCCCTAATCCCTCCCAGCATCAGGGTCTTTTCCAATGAGTCAACTCTTTGCATGAGGTGGCCAAAGTACTAGAGTTTCAGCTTTAGCATCATTCCTTCCAATGAACACCCAGGACTGATTTCCTTTAGAATGGATTGGTGGTTGCTTAAATTGGTACAACTTTTCTGGAAGAAAATTTGGTAATATATTTCAAAATCTTTGTAAATATGCATACATATCCTCTTTGACTAAGCAACTCTACTTCTAATAATTCTGAGGAAACAATTTCAATGATTCAGAAGATTCATTTAAAAAGCTGTATATACCAGAAAATTCATTTCAGCAGTATTTATATCAAAGCATCAGAAATAACCCAAGTGAAATACCTAATACTGTTTGGAATGTAGTAGAAATATACATTAAATGCATATGTAATGTAATAGGAATTGTCTATATCTCTCTATATTTTAGTATATTATGTATGCATATGAGCAATATATGGCTATTAAAATTACAGGACTCTAATCACACTGAATGTTGAGCTTTAAGCCAACTTTTTCACTCTCCTCTTTCACTTTCATCAAGAGGCTTTTTAGTTCTTCATTTTCTGCCATAAGGGTGGTGTCACCTGCATATCTGAGGTTATTGATATTTCTCCTGGCAATCTTGATTCCAGCTTGTGCTTCTTCCAGCCCAGCGTTTCTCATGATATACTCTGCATATAAGTTAAATAAGCAGAGTGACATTATACAGCCTTGACGTACTCCTTTTCCTATTTGGAACCAGTCTGCTGTTCCATGGCAAGCTCTAACTGTTGCTTCCTGATCTGCATACAGATTTCTCAAGAAGCAGGTCAGGCGGTCTGGTATTCCCATCTCTTTCAGAATTTTCCACAGTTTATTGTGATCCACATAGTCAAAGGCTTTGGCATAGTCAATAAAGCAGAAGTAGATGTTTTTCTGGAACTCTCTTGCTTTTTTGATGATCCAGTGGATGTTGACAATTTGATCTCTGGTTCCTCTGCCTTTTCAAAAACCAGCTTTAACATCTGGAATTTCACAGTTCATGTATTGCTGAAGCCTGGCTTGGAGAATTTTGAGCATTACTTTACTAGCGTGTGAGATGAGTGCAATTGTGCAGTAGTTTGAGCATTCTTTGGCATTGCCTCTTGATGAAAGTGAAAGAGAATGAAAAAGTTGGCTTAAAGATCAACATTCAGAAAACTAATATCATGGCATGTAGTCCCATCACTTCATGGCAAATAGGTGGGGAAACAGTGGAAACAGTGGCTAACTTTATTTTTCTGGGCTCCAAAATCACTGCAAATGGTGATTGCAGCCATGAAATTAAAAGATGCTTACTCCTTGGAAGGAAAGTTATGACCAGCCCAGACAGAATATTAAAAAGCAGAGACATTACTTTGTCAACAAAGGTCTGTCTAGTCAAGGCTATGGTTTTTCCAGTGGTCATGTATGGATGTGAGAGTTGGACTATAAAAAAAGCTGAGCATGAAGAATTGATGCTTCTGAATTGTGGTGTTGGAGAAGACTCTTGAGAGTCCCTTGGACTGCAAGGAGATCCAACCAGTCCATCCTAAAGGAGATCAGTCCTGGGTGTTCATTGGTAGGACTGATTTTGAAGCTGAAACTCCAATACTTTTTGGCCACCAGATGCGAAGAGCTGACTCATTTGAAAAGACCTGATGCTGGGAAAGATTGAGGGCGGGAGGAGAAGGGGACGTCAGAGGATGAGATGGTTGGATGGCATCACTGACTCAGTGGACATGGGTTTGGGTGGACTCCGGGAGTTGGTGATGGACAGGGAGGCCTGGCATGCTTCAGTTCATGGGGTTGCAAAGAGTCAGACATGACTGAGCGACTGAACTGAACTGAATCACACTGAAAGTTTTCCAGAACTGTACCTGGAAAAAGCAGCCATTAACCTAAAACCATTAAACAGTCAGTTAAGGAAAAAAAAAAAAAACAGCAAAATGTGTTTATTCAGGAGAAGCAAAGAATTGCACTTCAGGGCAGGAGGAGAACCACATGCAAGCCCATCAAAACAATGAAAGAGAAACTTTCCTGGAGAGAAGGAGAAGTTGGGAGGTGCTGTTATAAAGAAAAATATCTTTGAAAGAAACTGGGAGTTCAAAGTATAGTGGCTTTTCATTGGCTGAGCTGTGACAGTCTCTCTTTGGCTCAGTTCTTGCCAGGCAAGGGGAAAAATCTTTCTTCCTCTTCCGGGCAATAGAAAAGTTGTGTTACTTCTTTCAAAAATGCAAAGGTCTTCTCTTCCTTTTGGGATTGTATTGACTCGAAGTGGTCTGTGTGTGAGAGCTCCCCATTCTCCCCATGGTCTTCTGGCTATTTAAGTGAAGTTTTCCTTTTTAATTTTTACACAGACTACAGAAGAGTAAGAAAAAATGATTTTATATGTTCAATATAGTTATGTATATATAAAAAATGTGTAGTCCTGACTGACCACTGGGTAATGGATTTATGTATCATTTTTTTAAATTCTTTTTTGCTTATCTTTATTTTCTGTCTTTTCTTGTGTATTGAAAATACATTTCAATAAAATGTATCGAAAAACTGAGGGTCATCTGTTCTGGTAGTTGCAAGACCCAACAACAAAAATTTGATGTGATCTTTGAAATCTTTTTGTTTGTTGTTTGTTTGCCTTGGGTTTTGTCTTTGTTTTCTTTTTTGCTCTTCCTTGGTTTTCTGCCGCTGCTGCAAAGTCACTTCATTCGTGTCTCTGTGTGACCCCATAGACGACAGCCCACCAGGCTCCTCTCTCCCTGGGATTCTCCAGGCAAGAATACTGTTTTCTGAATCTGACACAAAAGACAGAAGCAACAAATGACTTGTCAATATTCTTTTTTGTGCTTGTCCAGATAGACCATTCATACCTAAAGCTGTGGTATTTATCTACTCAGGGGACCCAAAGAAACACTGTAAAGAAAATACTATGTTCCAAAAGGATGCGATGATTTAGGAATCGGACGTCTTTATTGTCTGTCAATAGACTGACAGTTCAGAAAGCCAGGTATCCTTCAGGTTGTGGTAGGAATTTGAGCTGTGAGATTTTGCGGGGGGGAGGGGGGCTGGGTTATATTTTACTTGCTCTTTTTGAGTGAATGGAACAAAAGCTGAGAATTAACCAACTCTCCTCCAAGCCCTGCTTTATATTATGATTTTAACCTTGTTTACTGCATCAGCTATTTCTTGTGGTTGATTCAAAATGGGAGCAAGCTGTGGATTCATACTACATAAATAAATACATACTACATGAATTTATGTAGCTCCAAAATTATGTAGCTATTCCAGAATATTCTTCAGAGTTCTCTTTTATTATGACCTGCTGAAAAACCTGATGGTGTGTATACTGTAAACATATAAAGGTCTAGCCAACAAATGTGTCTTTAATCATTTTAAAAATTCCATTCCAACTTTGAGATATTTTATTTGTGTGTTGGAGCATGTACTTTATTTAGAAGTTCCTTTACTATTATTTTTAGGGTTTTAAAATTATTTTCTTTTCAAATGTCACAGAATGTCTTACTGCCCATCTGCTGAAGAACCATAATTATAAAACTGACAGTATTTTTTGACACCTCCCTGAAGTAGGAGGAATGAGCACATTTTCATTCAGTTTGGGAACTCAAATTTTGGCTTTATGCTTTCCCTGTGGGAATGAGCCTTTTGAAGAGGGTTCATATTGCATAAGTTCTTGTAAGATGTATAAAAAAAACAAGGACTCTTTAAAAGACAGCCCTATGGACATGCTCAATTACTTAAGCCACTAGTGGAATTGGTAAATTGTTATTTCAGCCAAAAACTAGCTAACCTCATCCTAACATTTAGGCAACTTTTACATTCAGAATTGCCTACCTCTGGGCCTCATCAGAGTAATGTAGGTAATATACGATACTGTCATATTTTATTAAGCTCAAACAATAAATTATGTTGCTTATTAATAACCTCATAAATCCATATACTAAACTTTATAAGAAGTGATAGTTGCTTTAAAATATGGAGCCAACTTCTGTTCTGATCTATTGAAAAAAAATAATACAAAATTTTATCTATTGCAAGCATTGTACTTTTAAGGATCTTCCTGACATGTGTTTTTTAAAAAATATTAAGACAATTGAGATGCATCAGTCATTTAGAAGATCATCTTGGGACACTCTGATGCATGCTCATGATGAACTGATTTCATTCAGTATGGCTTTGGTCACCTCTGACAAGGTTATAATTCTAAGAATGGCATTTTAGCACTAGTAAATCAGAATTTTTGAGACTGTAATTTCAGAAATGCTGTTTTTATAAGACTGGGCAGATTTCAGTTCTGGTAGCAAAATGTCTGAGTAACAAGTTATCTATTTGTGAAAAAAAAGAAAGATGCATTTTAACAGTGCACCAAAAGGTAAAATAAAAAACAGAGATATGGACATAAGGAATTATTTTGAAACTTAAAACTATTATAGTGATTCAAGTCATTTTGATATTTGGCAAAACTAATACAATTATGTAAAGTTTAAAAATAAAATAAAATTTAAAAAAAAATGAGGCTTATTCTAAAATTCCAGACTTCAGGTTAAATCAACCTTTTTAAGGTACCTATGGTATGATATTAATCAACGAATGGAGCATGAACCCTTTGGCCCTGGGGTTAGCTCTGGACCCAGTTTATAATTAGGCAAACAAAGCTATGTGAAAATGTAGGAAATACATAAAAGTTAAAGATTATAAACATTTGAAAGAGGAAGAGATTCCCAAAGGTTTGCCTTATCAGTAAAAGCTTACAATTGCTCTGATGACATAGAAAAAGTTGATGTAGATTTTCTAAGATTACATGTGTTCCTATAAGGCACCTTACTCTTTCTCACCTAAAGGCCTCTTATATGATGGTCTGTCTAAACACCTTTTGCCTTAGCCAGAAATATTTGGAGGTCGTTACAATACTCAGGTATGAAGGGACAATGGATTGAATGAGAACAATGACAGCAGACAAGAAGCTACAATTCATTAAGCACCTACCAAGCTAGTCACCACTGATGTTTGTTGCTGTTTAGTCACCCAGTTGTGGCCGACTCTTTGAGAACCTAAAGATTGCAGCATGCCAGGCTTCCCTGCCCTTCACTATCTCCCAGAGTTTTTTCAAACTCATGTCCATTGAATCAATAATACCATCCAGCCATCTCATCCTCTGTCTTCCCCTTCTCCTCCTGCCTTCAATCTTTCCCAGCATCAAAGTCTTTTCCAATGAGTTGGCTCTTTGCATCAGGTGGCCAAAATATTGGAGCTTCAGCTTCAGCATCAGTCCTTCCAATGAGTATTCAGGGTTGATTTCCTTTAGGATTGACTGGTTTGATCTCCTCACTGTCCAAGGGACTCTCAAGACTCTTCTCCAACACCACAGTTCAAAGGTCAATTCTTTGGTGCTCAGCCTTTTTCATTGTCCAGCTTTCACATCCATACATGACTACTGGGAAAACCATAGCTTTGTCTATACCTTTGTAGGCAAAGTAATGTCTTTACTTTTTAATATTCTGTCTAGGTTTGTCATTGCTTTTCTTCCAAGGAGCCAGCATCTTTTAATTTCATGACTGCCAGTCACCTTCCACGGTGATTTTGGAACCCAAGAAAATAAAGTCTCTCACTGTTTCCACTGTTTCCCCTTCTATTTGCTATAAAGTGATGGCACTGGATGCCTTGATCTTTATTTTTTGAATGTTGAGTTTTAAGTTAGTTTTTTCACTCTCCTCTTTTACCCTCATCAAGAGGCTCTTTATTTCCTCTTCACTTTCTGCCATTAGTGTGGTGTCATCTGCATATCTGAGGTTACTGATATTTCTCCCGGCAATCTTGATTCCAGCTTGTGTTTCTTCCAACCCAGCATTTCTCATGATGTACTCTGCATATAAGTTAAATAAGCAGGGTGACAATATACAGCCTTGATGTACTTCTTTTCCTATTTGGAACCAGTCTGGGGTTCCATGTCCAGTTCTAACTGTTGCTTCCTGACCTGCATACAAATTTCTCAAGAGGCAGGTCAGGTGGTCTGGTATTCCCATCTCTTTCAGAATTTTCCACAGTTTATTGTGATCCACATAGTCAAAGGCTTTGGCATAGTCAATAAAGCAGAAGTAGATGTTTTTCTGGAACTCTCTTGCTTTTTCGATGTACATAGATGGATATAATGGAGTAGTTCAAATTTTATTTATCATGTTTTGAGGATTCTGCATGTATGTTACTATTTCAGTAAAAATATAATCACAACAGCATAAAAATTTTTTAAATGTAACTCCTGTTAAGACTCTGAGCACAGTTTTCAGAATCTCTAACTTCTATATTTTACAACTATAAAAATGGATCTGATATAACTGCTTAAACAATTTATTCTATGTGAGAAAATTGGTAGAGTTTTCTTATTTCTGTATGATATACCAATAATCATACCTTCCTTTTTTATTTTGGGTCTGGAATTGGTAATGTTTGAAATCTACCAAGCTAAGATTTGGCTACTTTGTCACATATAAGTGACTAAGAATCAGCTATCCAAAGTGTCATTTTCTGTTTTAAAGATCTGTACTTCATGATGTTCTTATTGACCCCATATCATGTGTTCCACTATTTTCTGTGAATAGTTTGTATATTGTCAGATATTTTGAAATAATTTATAGCATACAGATTTTTAACAATAATTTTCTGCCAAATCAATCACCAAACCAGCAATTTCATTGGTCCTTCTTTCTGATTTTATCTGATATTTGATTCTGCTAGAAAACCTCATAATATGACCAAGAACTAACAACTAGAAGACCTGACATATTTGGGAATGTGGTGAATAATTGATTTGGAAAGCGAATAAAACATTTTCTTGAAGCCAGTGTCATCTATGGTAAAATTTTAAGTCTGAAAATGACATGAAAATTACTTATTTCTCTCATTTTGATGAAAAATTGGAAGTGCATTAAAAGTTATATTTTTTATATTTCAGAATATGGAAATATTTTTAGTTGTAAGTATCTAATAAAAATTAACCCAAGAACACAACTTCTCTAAACTTTTTCTCAAACCTCATTAAAATGACCATAGGAAAAAGCGGGGGAAAACTGGAGTCATTTTTGGAATCCAGGTAAAGAGTAACTACATTCAGAGTAAATCTGATACATAGGATTGTTTTGAGACAAAATAAAAACAAACAAATAGGAATGTCAAAAGCTAACAACATTCCCTCTGTGAAAGAAATGTGGCATTTCAGAAAGCCAGTAGAGAAGATTATTACAAAGCTGTATGAGTGCTCTGTGATTTGAAAATTCAAGAACTAGATATTTGCTATGGACTGAACGTTTGTGTCCTTCCAAATTCCTGTGTTGGTATCCTAATCCTCAACATGAAGGCATTTAGAGATGGCACCTTTAGAAAGGAATTCATTTTAGATGAGGTCATGAGGATGGAAGCCTCACGATGGTATTAATGCTCTCACAAGAGGAGGAATAGACATTAGAACTTCCTTTCTCTACTTCCCATCATATGAAGATGCTAAGCAAAGATAGCCATCTTCAAATCAGGAAGAGGGCTGTCAATAAACGTGTTTTGTGGACAACTGACCCTGGAGTTCTCAGCCTCCAGAATTGTGAAAAATAAATATTTGTTGTTAAAACCACTCCAGCTATGGTATTCAGGTTATAGCAACCTGAATTCACCAGGCTTGGGTTATATCATACCCTGGTATAGAAAATGAGTTTTTGCTACTGTGGTTTTAGGTTTGGGGCAGTTGTGTGCATGGGCTTTGGCAGTGTGGTTCCAGTGAGAAGGCCTTCATTATGACACCGTTTTTTTTCCTGGTATAACAGTCAAAATAATAAAAATCAGTTCTAGATAAAAAATATTTTCCAAATTAATGGAAGAAGTACATACAAAATAAGTGAAAAACGAAAAGCAAAAAACAAACAAAAAGAGAAAAATATAAAATATAGGCCATCATTTATTTTAATCCCTATTGGTGCAGGTTTTTCTTTGGCCTAATCATACAAAGCAATGAAGAGTTTATAATATAAAATAATAGATAAGTAGATATATACTTTTTTTTTTTGGTCTTTTCATACAGTTCATGGGATTCTCACGGCTAGTATACTGGAGTGGTTTGCCATTTGCCCCTCCAGTGGCATTACCAATTCAATGGACATGAACTTGGGCAAACTCCAGGAGATGGTGAGGCACAGGGAAGCCTGGCATGCTGCAGTCCATGGAGTCACAAAGAGTCAAACAAAACTTGGCAACGGAACAGCAACACGGTATATGCATAGATAGCTAAGTACATTTATAGATAGAACTGTATTTGTACCTATTGGCTAAAAAGCCCAAAGACTAAGTAAAAAGATTACACATGAAAAGAAATATAGGGCTTCCCTAAGTGGCTAAGTGATGGAAGTAAACTCCGATGCTGTAAAGAGCAATATTGCATAGGAACCTGCAATGCTAGGTAATGAATCAAACTGAATTGGAAGACAAGAGATGGCAACAGTGAACATCGACATTTTAAGAATCAGTGAACTTAAATGGACTGGAATCAGTGAATTTAATTCAGATGACCATTATATCTACCACTGTGGACAAGAACCCCTTAGAAGAAATAGAGTCAACAAGAGAGTCCCAAATGCAGTACTTGGATGCAATCTCAAAAATGACAGAATCATCTCTGTTTGTCTCCAAGGCAAACCATTCAATATCACAGTAATCCAAGTCTATGCCCCAACCAGTAATGCTGAAGGAGCTGAAGTTGAATTGTTCGATGAAGACCTACAAGACCATCTAGAACTAACACCCAAAAAAGATGTCCTTTTCATCATTAGGAACTGGAATGCAAAAGTAGGAAGTCAAGAAACGCCTGGAGGAACAGGCAAATTTGGCCTTGGAGTACAAAACGAAGCAGGGCCAAGGCTAACAGAGTTTTGCCAAGAGAATGCACAGATCATAGCAAGCACTATCTTTCAACAACACAAGAGAAGGCTCTACACATGGACATCATAAGATGGTCAATACCGAAATCAGATTGATTATATTCTTTGCAGCCAAAGACGGAGAAGCTCTATAAAGCCATCAAAAACAAGACTGGGAGCTGACTGTGG
Organism: Bison bison bison; assembly: GCF_000754665.1. Lineage (NCBI taxonomy): Eukaryota > Metazoa > Chordata > Mammalia > Artiodactyla > Bovidae > Bison > Bison bison. The sequence continues at coordinate 6,901,011 of NW_011495048.1, forward strand.
CTCAGATCATGAAATCGTTATTGGGAAATTCAGACATAAATCAAGGAAAGTAGGGAAAACCACTAGACCATTCAGATATGACATAAATCAAATCACTTACGATTACACAGTGGAAGTGGCAAGTAGATTCAAGGGATTAGATCTGATAGACAATGTGCCTGAAGAACTATGGATAGAGGTTCATGACATTGTACAGAAAACAGCAATCACGACCATCCCCCCAAAAAAAGAAAGGCAAAATGGTTGTCTGAAGAGGCCTTACAAATAGGTGATGAAAAAAGAGAAGAAAAAGGCAAAGGAGAAAAGGAAACATATACCCATTTGAATGCAGAGTTCCAAACAATAGCAAGGAGAGATAAGAAAGCCTTCCTCTGTGATCAATGCAAAGAAATAGAGGAAACCAATAGAATGGGAAAGACTAGAGATTTCTTCAAGAAAATTAGAGATACTGAGGGAACATTTCATGCAAAGATGGGCTCAATAAAGGACAGAATTGGTATGGACCTAACAGAAGTAGAAGATATTAAGAAGAGGTGGCAAGAATACACAGAAGAACTGTTCAGAAAAGATCTTCATGACCCAGATAACCACGATGGTGTGATCACTGACCTAGAGCCAGATATCTGGAAAGTGAAGTCAAGTGGGCCTTAGGAAACATGGCTATGAACAAAGCTAGCATAGGTGATGGAATCCCAGTTGAGCTACTTCAAATCCTGGAAGATGATGCTGTGAAAGTGCTGCACTCAATATGCCAGCAAATATGGAAAACTCAGCCATGGCCACAGGACTGGAGAAGATCAGTTTTCATGCAAAACTGTCATACATCATGTGACATGCCAGACTGGATGAAGCACAAGCTGGAATCAAGATTGCCAAGAGTAATATCAATAACCTCAGATATGCAGATGACACCACCCTTATGGCAGAAAGCAAAGAAGAACTTAAAGAGCTTCTTGATGAAAGTGGAGAGTGAAAAAGCTGATTTAAAACTCAACATTCAAAACCAAAATTATGGCATCCAATCCTATCACTTCATGGCAAAGAGATGTTAAACAATGGAAACAATGAGAGTCTTTATTTTATTGGGCTCCAAAATCACTGCAGGTGGTGGCTGCAGCCATGAAATTAAAAGATGCTTTCTCCTTGGAAAAAAAACCTGTGACAAACCTAGACAACGTATTAAAAAGCAGAAACATTACTTTACCAACAAAGGTCCATACAGTCAAAGCTATGGTTTTTTCCAGTAGTCATGTAAGGATGTGAGAGATGGACCATAAAGAAAACTGGGCACCAAAGAATTGATGCTTTTGAACTGTGGTGACGGAGAAGACTCTTGAGAGTCCCTTGCACTGCAAGGAGATCAAACCAGTCAATCATAAAGGAAATCAATCCTGAATAGTCATTGGAAAGATTGATACTGAAGCTGAAGCTCCAGTACTTTGGCCACCTGATGCAAAGAACTGACTCATTGGAAAAGACCCTGATGCTGGGAAAGATTGAAGGCAGAAGGAGAAGGGGACGACAGAGGATGGTTGAATTGCATCACCAACTCAGTGGACATGAATTTGAGCATGTTCCAGGAGTTGGTGACGGACAAGGAAGCCCGGCGTTCTACAGTCAATGAGGTCCCAAAGAATCTGACATGATTGAACGACTAAATGGAACTGAACTGAACTAACATCACCTTTCAATGCACATAAATTTGATCAAACTCTGGGAGACAGTGGTTGACAAGGAAGGCTGGCATGCTACAGTTCCTGGGGTCACAAAGAGTCAGACACAACTCAGTGACTGAACAACAATAAAAACAAACCCATCCCTAATCATGCTCTATTATAGAAATTTAATTCAAACCTTTGTTTTCCTCTTAGTGCTTGTCACATTGTGGTGGATTGAAAATTGCCCTCCCTAAAAGACATGTTCAAATCTTGAGCCCCAATGCCTGTAAATGTAACCTTTAGTAGAAATAAAGTCCTTATAGGTATTGTTAGATTACAATGAAGTCATACCAGATTAAGGTGGTTTCTAAATCCAATGACTGGTGTCTTTATAAGAGAAAGGAGGGATCTGTTTGGACCCAGAGATGTAGAGGATAGACAAAGAAAAGATGAAGGTAGAGATTGGAGTGATGAGGCCACAAGTCAAGGAAATGCCTGGGGGCCTTAAGAAGCTAGAAGAGGCAAGGAAGTTTTCTCTCCTAGAGACAGAGAAAACATGGTCCTGCTGACACACTGATTTCAAACTTCTTGCCTTCTAAACTGTGACAGAATAAATTTCTGTTGTTCAAGTCACCCAATGTGTGGTAATTTGCTACAGCAGCCCTAAGAAACTAAAACAAATAATCCAAAATTAACTTATTTTTTGATATTTTGCTTATTGTTTATCTCCCTTCAGGACTGTGTGCACAACTTGAGAGTAGAAGTGTGTCTTCTTCACTAAAAGCTGAAATGATACTGACTGCAGCACGGTGGGCACTTACTAAATGAATGAATGGATGTACAAATAAATGATGAGCTGATACAACAGAAAAGTAAAACACAATCTTTTACAAATAACCAATGACTATATTGAAAAATTTTTCCCCTTAATAGTCAGTTAAATAAAAACAGAATAAAATCTTTAGTCTCTTAAATTTAGTCTCTTAAATTGGTAAGAGTTTAAAGTTTTGGTAATAGCCAATTTCATTAATTATATAGAAATAAATAATCTTATCTCCCTGTCAGTAGATACTAAATTGATAAACCATTTTAGAAAAAAGAATTTAATGATACATATTCTTTTATTCTTTCCATTAATTTGTTCTTAGAAATTCATCATAGAGGTTGATGCCATTTTGTCTTATTTAAGTATATTCCTCCTGGGATTGTTAATAATAATTTAAAAAACTTGAAATAAAAATAAATAAATAATTGTATTGATTAAATACATGTTTTGGTACATTATGAATTTCATGTCCATAAGTATAGCTTTATATAAAACATTTTAATAACATAGAAATCTGCTCCTGGTTTACTATAAAATGAAAAAAAATTAAACCATAAACAAGTAGCCTATTATTGTCCCAATTTTGTTTAAAGACTGGTTATGATAATAGAAGTTTCTCTGAGTTGTGAGCTTCAAATAATCTTTATTTTTTTTTCTTTGTGGTTTCTACATCTTCCTACATTTTATTTTCTGCAGTGAACAGTTGTTACATTTAGAGTGAGAACTAAAGAAGAGCTAAAGAAATTCTTTCATGGCTCAGCTATTACATGTCCTTGAATAATGCTATTGTTCCTTTTACAAATGATAGGCTTGAGTTTTTCTTTCACTAAGACGCTTGAGTTTAAAGACTTTCTACAGCTAATGATGTGGCACAAAAAATAATTAGCCAATTCATAGCTCAGAGTTCATTTACACTTCTCTTGGGAAACCTAATAATGTGTTACCTTAACCTGTACCTTAACTATACCATAGTTTGATAAAATGTGGTGTAGCAGACAATTCAGCTGAAACACAGCAGTGGAATGCTCAAACATATATATATTTTTTTATTTTATAGAATACAGTGCCTTTAATGGTGGCTGAACAGTTGATCTAAAGTTATTTTTCTGAGTGGGGTATTCTCTAATTAATGAATTTGCTAATATAGTAAGTCCCTTACATCTGAACCTTCAAGTTGCAAACTTTCAAAGATACAAACATACTTTTGCATGTCCAATCATGTAAGTTAGCTCACATGTCTGGTGTACACTGACCTGTGCATATCCTCTACAAGTGATGTGCTTTTGTGTACTTTACTGTACAGTATTGTACAGGATACAGTATTGCTGAATCTTTATTTCAAGCTCAGAATGTCTGGAAGCAAGCATAAAAGAAGTGGTGATGTAGCTGGTACTGCTAAGAAACACCAATAATGGAAACAAAAGTTGAAAATATTGAGGAAGTGGAGCCGCAAGAGAAAGAACAAGTAACTGAAGATGAGAAGAGAGTCAAGATGCAGGAAATGGCAAGGGAATTTTCTTTATTTGAGGAAACTCAGTTTTTGAGACACAGGACCCAAACTTAGAACAGTACATGAAGGTTTCAGTAGCCATTCAGAATGCAATCTAGAATTGCCATGCCATCTATGATGAGAAAAAAAGGGCTACTACCCAGACATGCTGGATCACTTTTTTTTTTTAAACTTTACATAATTGTATTAGTTTTGTCAAATATCAAAATGAATCCATCACAGGTATACATGTGCTCCCCATCCTGAACCCTCCTCCCTCCTCCCTCCCCATACCATCCCTCTGGGTCGTCCCAGTGCACTAGCCCCAAGCATCCAGTATCTACTTTTTGAAGCGACTAAGATAGATTTGAATCTAACAAGGAACAAGAGCCTGTGCCATTAACATCAGGTGTGAGGGAAAATGCAGCTTGCTCTTATCTCCTATTGCTGACAGTCCTTCAGCTCTACTATCTCCTACCTCTTCTCCCTCTCCAGTCAGTAACTCTTCGTGCCTGTTCACTTGATGCCACCATCTGTATGCCAACTGTTGTACTCTGCTACTGTACTTTTCAAGGTACTGTACTGTAAGATTAAAAATGTTTTCTTTATTTTTGTATTTGTTTTTTGAAATTAATTACTTAATTTTTTAAAAGAAACAAAGATGGACATTTTTAATGATAAAAGGTACAATCACAAAGACAGACCATTAGACACCTTAACAACAAAGAAACAAAGATACATAAAGCAAAAATCAGAAGAAATATAAGGAAGGAAAAATAATCATTGTGAGACATATTAACATCTCTCTGAGAATATTTTATCAAATGCAGAAAAAATAAGAATAGAAGCATCTTGAATCATGTCATTAATAATTAAATATAATAGTTTTATATTTAATTAAATTATATTAATCATATTCTACACAAATATCCGGAGAAGGCAATGGCAGCCCACTCCAGTACTCTTGCCTGGAAAATCCCATGGATGGAGGAGCCTGGTAGGCTCCAGTCCATGGGATTGCTAAGAGTCTGGCACTACTAAGCGACTTCACTTTCACTTTTCACTTTCATGCATCGGAGAAGGAAATGGCAACCCACTCCAGTGTTCTTGCCTAGAGAATCCTAGGGACAGAGGAGCCTAGTGGGCTGCTGCTTATGGGGTCACACAGAGTCAGACACGACTGAAGTGACTTAGCAGCAGCAGCAGCTACAGCAATCAGAGAAGAAAAAGAAATAAAAGGAATCCTTCTCCAAGCACACAAATATATTTAAAATTTTGTATCTTATACATTGCTATTTATGTCCATAGGAGATTTAGAAAAACTGGCAAAAAGATAAACATTACTAAATTTCAAAAAGGGGAATTCTTTTTTGTGTGTGTGATTGAGTTATACATATACATATATATTATCTTTGAAATTATTTTCCATTATAGGTTATTACAAGATATTGACTATAGTTCCCTGTGCTATACAGTAAACTTTCGTTGCTTGTTGCATAGCTATTTTTTTAAATTAGAAATCCAGCATTCTATTCATACTAATTCAAACAAGTGGAATCAAAATGCCATAATTTTTTTAGTTAGGTAAAAATTCATAAGTTCTCTAAAATATATATATTATACAAAGTATTATATATATGTATACAAAAGCTTTTCTACTATGCTTGATAAAGGCTTGAGAAAGAATATTTTTTAAAAAGTGATGTAGAAATTGGAAAACATAAACTAAATGAAATGGGAGCACTGAATATGCAATAGAAATAGTGAAACAAACTAGGTAACAGTAAAAGATTCTCACATAGTCCAGTTCAGTTCAGTTTCTCAGTCGTGTCTGACACTTTGTGACTCCCTGGACTGTAGCACGCCATGCTTCCCTGTCCATCACCAGCTCCCAGACCTTGCTCAAATTCATGTTCATTGAGCCGGTGATGCCATTCAACCATCTCATCCTCCATCGTCCTCATCTCCTCCTACCTTCAATCTTTCCCAGCATCAGGGTCTTTTTCAGTGAGTCAGTTCTTCACATCGCGTGGCCAAAGTATTAGAGTTTCAGCTTCAGCATCAGTCCTTCCAATGAATATTCAGGGCTTGTTTTTAAACATGGCTGATCATTAGATACCTATCTGGAGGTCTGGCAAAAAAAAAAAAAAAAACAATAAAAATAATACCTAGGCATTTGTAGTTTTCTAAAAATTCCAAGATAATTCTGCTATGCATATGGATTTTAAAAGTGATTACAGAGTTTTTCTATTAAATGGTAGTTTTAGGGATATAGAATTTATAATTTTTATGTTGAACAATGATGATAAAATGGTATTGAGAAATAATTACATAATCACAATAGTAAAAGATGTTGATCAGTTTTCACAATTAATAGCCAGACAAAAAATAAAAGATAATTACAATTGCAAGCCATAATGAGAACATGATTAATCTAACAGTATAAAATAATTACATACAATTTGGGGGGTCAAGCAGAATGATGTGGTAAGTGGCAGTTCATACATCCACATGTTTCCTTCTTCTCAGCCAGTCTGTTTTTTGCTTGGTGCATTTAATCCATTTACATTTAAGGCAATTATCATATGTATAATCCTATTGCCATTTTCTTAATTGTTCTGGGTTTATTTTCTGTAAGTCAGGCTTTTCCTTCTCTTGTATTCTGCCTAGAGAAATTCCCTTAGCATTTGTTGTAAAGCTGGTTTGGTGGTGCTGAATTCTTTTAACCTTTGCTTGTCTGGAAAGCTTTTGATTTCTCCATCAAATCTGAAGGAGAGTTATGCTGGGTAGAGTATTCTTGGTTGTAGGTTCTTCCCTTTCATCACTTTAAATATATCATGCCATTCCCTTCTGGCTTGTAGAGTTTCCGTTGAGAAATCAACTGGTAGCTTGATGGGAGTTCTCTTGTATTTGTTGTTTTTCCCATGTTGCTTTTAATAGTTTATCTCTGTCTAATTTTTGTCAGTTTGATTACTATGTGTTTCATTGTGTTCCTCCTTGGGTTTATCCTGCTTGGGACTCTGTGCTTCCTGGACTTGGTTGATTATTTCCTTTCCCATGTTAGGGAGGTTTTCAGCTATTATATCTTCAAATATTTTCTCAGGTTATTTCTCTCTTCTCCTGGGACCCCTATAATGTGAATGTTCATACATTTAATATTGCCCCAGAGGTCTCTTAGGCTGTCTTCATTTCTTTTCATTTTTTTTCTCTATATTCTGTTCTGAGGTGATGGTTTCCACCATTCTGTCCTCCAAGTCATTTAGCCATGCTTCTGCCTCAGTTACTCTGTTATGGATACCTTCTGTGTGTTATTCATTTCAGTTTGTTTGTTGTTTAGTTCTTGTAGGTCTTTGGTAAACAGTTCTTGCATTTCTCAGTCTTTGCCGCCACTCTTTTTCTGAGATCCTGAATCATATTCACTCATTATTCTGAATTCTTTTTCTGGAAGGCTGCCTATCTCCACTTCAGTTCAGTTCAGTTCAGTCGCTCAATTGTGTCCAACTCTTTGCAACCCCATGGACTGCAACACACCAGGCCTCCCTGTCCATCACCAATTCCCAGAGTTTACTCAAACTCATGTCCATTGAGTCAGTGATGCCATCCAACCATCTCATCTTCTGTCGTCCCCTTCTCCTCCTGCCCCCAATCCCTCCCAGCATCAGAGTCTTTTCCAATGAGTCAACTCTTCACATGAGGTGGCCAAAGTACTGGAGTTTCAGCTTTAGCATCATTCCTTCCAAAGAAATCCCAGGGCTGATCTCCTTCAGAATGGACTGGTTGGATCTCCTTGCAGTCCAAGGAACTCTCAAGAGTCTTCTCCAACACCACAGTTCAAAAGTATCAATTCTTCGGTGCTCAGCTTTCTTTATAGCCCAACCCTCACATCAATACATGACTTCATTTAGTTGATTTTCTGGGATTTTATCTTGTCCCTTCATCTGGTATGTAATATGGTCTTTCTTCAATGTGGTTTTGTTTTAGTCCCTGTGGGTCTGTAGTTCTTCTTGTTTCTTCTGTCTTCCCTCTGATGGAGGAGTCTAAAAGGCTTGTGTAAGCTTCCTGGTGTGATGGACTGGTGGTGGGGAAAAAATGGATCTTGGATGGGCAGTGACCTGCGCAGTAAAGCTTTAATCCATTTATCAGCTGATGGGTGGGGTAGTTTTTTCACCTGAGGCAGCCCCGCCCTTGGGTCTATATGCTCTATGGTTAATGTCAACCTCCAAAAGGGGTGATGCCAAAGGGGGCCTTCCCAGACAGCAGCTGCCAGTCCCCTCATCCCTGTGGTGAGGCCCTGCCAACCCATGTCTCCAAAGAAGACTCCATCACTAGCAGGTAGGTTTTGTTCCATTTCCTATGGAGTCGCTGCTCCTTTCCTCTGGATCTTGGTGCATGCAAGATTTTGCTTGTGCCCTCCAAGACTGGAGTCTCAGTTTTCCCCAGTCCTATGGAAGTAATCTTACAATCAAACCCCAATGACCTTCAAGGTCAGATTCCCTGGCTAACTTTTGTTGGACTTACAAACAAATTGAACCTATGAATGTACTTTTGGCATAGAACTCATTTGTAAACAGGGGACTTAGTGTATTGTTTCTCCTATAGTCATTTTTTTTTAATTACAGAAAAGTATTGTTAAGAAACCTCATGTGTTTAAGCAACTCAGAGTTTCATGTTGAAATCTGATATTCCTGACTTCATGTAAAAGCACATTGGATGTTTTGTGAGAATGGGAATGAGAAATATAGTTAGCAAATCTATGTTCTAAAATGGCTGGGAAAATAATGCCTTTGTCATTTCAGTCCAAGTGGTCAAAAGGAAGCACAGACTTAGTGGAGGTCTGGTCGGGGAGGGAGTGTGCAGCTGTATCAAAGTGACACCAGACTTCTGCATGCCAACCTGCCTCTGCCAGCTGCTGGCTCCACATTGTTTGGGTTATTTATTAACTCAAAGAATGTTTTTCTCATTTTAAACTAGCATAACAATATAGAAAATGTTCTTTAGTGCTTATTATGTGTTTTGAAAATCATTGTGGTTGCCTTTTTTCAGGAAAAGGGGTACAAATTTCAATTTGATACCCCCAAAACTTCCATTGTTCTTGTGTAGGAACATACCCATCACTCTCGTAGTAGTTCACTTAACTCTGAACTACTAAAAGAAGGTGGTCCCTTCCTGTTGTCCTGTCAAAGGTGTCCTGTCCTCTCTTTTGATATCACAGTCTTCAAAATATGAACCTGACCTCATTGACCTGCTTCTCTATAATTACCTAACAAGAATCCAAGGCACCCAAAGTTATAACATACAAAATTAAAGAGAGGCCAAAGACCAAGAGTCTTTTCCTACTCCTGAGAGCTACTGTCATTTCAGTGATTTTGCCAAGCCTTTGCTCCTCTGTCTTTTAGCTGTCTTTTGAGTTTCAGCCATTGTTGACCCAACCAGCCAGATAAGTGATTCTTAAACTCTTTGGCTGAAACATTAGCACTTAGTGGGTTCTGAGAAATGGTCCTGCATTAACAGAAAATTGTAAAATAAAGTGTTGGTTAGTAACAAGTATGCTATTTCTTTTTCCTGATGCCACATTTTTATATCTTATTTGCAGTAAATAACATAGCGCCTGTATTTAGTAGAGTAGTATGGCATGTTGTTTTTCAAGTTAAACCATGATTCACCGGAAAATTTTGAGAATTTTCAAGTTCACTGGACAGACTGTAAATTTTATCTTTTCATTCTTCTTTTTTGACCTATTTCTTTTGGTAAGCCAAAACTTAATTGCACCTTCCAAAATTTCCCTTAAAATGGTTCAAGGATGAGGTTCAGGGTTTTTGAATCCTGTAAGGACACCACACACTCAAGCACTCATCTTAAGTACCTGGCAAATAATTGCTACTCAGTTACTGTTTATTGATTGAACAACAGATGACTGAAATATTGAGGGTCTGTGACATCCATATTAAGTTTTGCATCAGATATAATAAGAATTTCAAATGATTAGAATGATTATGAGAGAATAACTAGTTTCACCTAGTTCAGAATGCCTTTGCAGCTGTTGACAAAAAAAGAAGTAGAGACATCAGCTTCAAAGATCTTTTTCAAGCTTTGGTGAAGGGGCTGTAGTTGAGGTAAGAGCTGATTTGAAATTACAACTATAATACATCCATGGATACGGTGCTCTGCTATAAAGGGCACTCAGCAAATGTTCTTGCTGATTGTTTCTAAACTTTACATTTCTTAAGCATGCCAAAATTAATGGCAAAGAAGCAAGATTCACACACAGAGCCCTAATTTGCAGGTTTTATAGCTTTGTGTTTCACCTAGACCTTTTTTTCCCCAAATCATTATATATATTAGAGTTAAATCACATATATCTTAAGGGCTACTCAAATGTGATTAGCCTTTGGTTTGGGGACAGTGTTTTTATAAAAATGATAATAAGTATATTTAAAAAGCTACACTGAATTAATTGTTTTAATAAGACCCCATAGGCACCATACAAGCAATAAGAAATAACCCAGAATAAATTTTGTTTTAGTTGAATAATAACCATTTTCAAAAGCACTTTTATTCTGAGCTGAAGAATGCTTGCTTTCCTCATTTTTTGTCTAATATTTTATATAAATCAAATGAAAGGTAATGATTCTGTGATCTTTGAGAAATCTCTTGTCTGAATCAGTGTTTATTTGGTTAAGCCTGAACAGGATGATCTCAGTTGTGACAAAATTATTAGGAAACTGTCATATGACATTATCAATTTCAGTATCATGAGAGCAGTTTTAGAACAGTGTTTTACTGTGCATAGTTCTGTTTCAGGAAAAAAAACAATGATGTATCACCCCCACTTAAGGATATATTGCTACTTCTTGTCATATATCTTGAACTCTAATCACTCCTCAAAGGCCAGGGTTAGGGTTTCTTTCCCTCAGATATTTGTGGTCAGTTAAACTGCTGAACGATCAGAATAAAAAGATGAAAAAATTAAATTGCAATTTCAACTGTGGATATCATTGTTTTTTCCATTCTTACTGTTGACATGAGCATTGGTTATTTTACAATTTAAAATGAAAGTTTGAAATAATTATAATTCATCATATTAGATGGACAATTGACAGGTGTTGGAAAATGCTCATATAAGCCAATTTACAAAACACACACTGACTGTAATATATTTTCACTTAGAAATTATTTCCTTTACATTCAGTATACATGGAAACACTTAAGAGTATGCAAAGTGTGAATATGAAGGCTATTAAAAGATCAGCTCAATATGTTATTGCTGAAAACCCACTGCAGTGTTGGCCTTGACATGACCTATAGAATTTTATGTTGGCAGGACACCAGCTTTGAAATTTGTTCTGTAGCAAATCATTGTGGCAATGTACTTCCAGGAATTAAATCCTTTACATTGCATGGCAGTGTTGCCAGAGAGAAAATAAGGGTCTCTTCTGATAGCAACCGTGAAGCGGGCTTTGGCCAGAAATTCAAAGCCATATGTTAGCCTTGTCAAAACTGATATGAATCTGCTTACAAAAACCTTGCTCAGTGGCTTTGCCAGGAACCCTGTGTCTGTGTCCTGCCGGAAAGCCATTGCATGCGTTATCACTGCCAGAAATTGATGCTGCCCTGGGATAATCTAACAGCACTAAAGACTCAACCTCTGGATTTCTACCGCCAGACTTTAACTATTAACAGAGCCTGTGAGTGTATTACAGGGAAATAAGGCCTATTTGCCCTCTCTAGGGTGAAGGTGGGCAATCCTGTTGGCTTCAAATACTTAGAGTTAATTAGTGCTTTGGAAAGGATTCCTGGCTAGGATTATAGTGGTTATTTGTTTCCTGCTGCACATGAACTCTAGCTAACATTTTCTCAAGAATAGACTCGAATGATAGTTTTATTTATAGAGGGAAAATGGACAAATACAAGTAAAAGTTAAGACATTTTTCTGCAAAAGAATAGTTTTATGTATCACAAAGTGTACTAAATATCAAATTTTGGTTGCTATACAAAACCTAGGGTAACAAAGTTCCCAGTTTTGATATTTGTGTCACAAAACAGATTGATGGCAAATTACTCCCATATTCTCCAGTATTGTTAGTGTTACACACAAATACTTTAAGATGGATATACCATAATGGAAAATTCTCCAAAAATTCCATTTATATATTTGGAATATATGAGATTGAATATTTTTAAGACATTTTTATTTTGAAATCAAAGACCATGTTTCCCAAGTTGCATAAAACTATCCTTGACCGATGATAATTTCTGTTTAGTATACAAATAAGTACAGAATAACAGGGGAAGTGCTTTGAAAATTTACAGCAATTTGATATGGCTGAAAATTTTTCATTGTATTTTATGAAATATAAGTCTGAAATAAATTAGAATTTTGTTGTTGTTTTTAAATTTTGTTTATTTTTTTTTAATTTTATTTTATTTTTAAACTTTACAATATTGTATTGGTTTTGCCATATATTAACATGAATCCACCACAGGTATACATGTGTTCCCCATCCTGAACCCTCCTCCCTCCTCCCTCCCCATACCACTCCCTCGTGGGTCATCCCAGTGCACCAGCCCCAAGCATCTAGTATCGTGCATCAAACCTGGACTGGCGACTCGTTCCATATATAATATTATACGTATTTCAATGCCATTCTCCCAAATCATCCCACCCTCTCCCTCTCCCACAGAGTCCAAAAGACTGTTCTATACATCGGTGTCTCTTTTGCTGTCTACACCACAGATAGTTTGAGGAGCACCGGTTCTAAAAATGGCACCATTTCCTTATTTTATGATTAGACATTGCTAATCACAGACTTGATTAAGCCATTCCTTTATCATTGCTTGCGTTGGCTTTGTCCATAATTTTTCTATTATTAGTAACTCTGAGCTACAAGCTTTTTACATTAATGTTTGAATGCCTTGACACTGCTGTAGAGAAATGGTGATGGGTCAGCCAATGACTTCAATCTGAGCTCCTTCTCCTTACCCAGTTCCATTGTGAGGAACACAAACAAGATTATTTTCCCAAATATGTGCATTTCTTGCATGTTAATTCTCTTACCCACATGGTTGACAGCAACTGAAAAAACAATAGGTTATTTATACCTATAAATAAATTAACAATACTGATTTTGGCCCTTAGTTTCATCAAAGATGTGATGAAGTAAGATCCATGGTCACACGGTTTGATAAGAACAAATTCCCATGATTTTTCTATCACCTATAATCTTTATCACTCAGTCTTAACAAATCTGGGTTTTAAATCCTGTTACTGGTCCCCACAGGCTATATACAACCTTCATTTTGTTTTCAAAATTAAGTAGCCTTACATATCTGATATACCTCTAACTTTTTACCCAGTAACTACTTTTCGAGAACTCAGCATTAACTGGGTCTCAAACTGGGTACTGGGTTTACAACAGGAAAAACTAGCAACGTCTATCTCTGTTGTCAGGACCCTAAAATGTAGCAAGAGGAAAAAATGTTAACAAATAATTACAAATGGTAATAGACTAAAATGTGTTTGCTCAGTCAGGTCTGACACTTTGCCAACCCATGAACTGTAGTCCACCAGGTTCCATGATCCATGGGATCATCCAGGCAAGAATACTGGAGGTTGCATTTCCTCCTCTAGGTGATCTTTCCAACCCAGGGATCAAACCCGCATGTCCAGTGTCTCCGGCATTGGCAGGTGGATTCTTTACCACTGAGCCACCTGGGAAGCCCATAGAGGAAAAGGGACTGGTCAATTGAATTTTGATACAGTCACCCCTTGGTATCTGTGAGGGATTGGTTCCAGGACTCTCTGCAGATATGAAAACGCAGGAATGCTCAAGTTCTTTATACAAAGGGTAAAATGATATAGTATTTGCATATAATCTATACACATCCTCCTGAACACATTATTTTTTAATTTAAATTTATTTATTATAATTAGAGGCTAATTACTTTACAATATTGTATTGGTTTTGCCATACATCAACATGAATCCACCACAGGTGTACACGTGTTCCCAATCCTGAACCCCCTCCCACATCCCTCCCCATACCATCCCTCTGGGTCATCCCAGTGCACCAGCCCCAAGCATCCTGTATCCTGCATCAAACCTGGACTGGCGATTTGTTTCTTATATGATATTATACATGTTTCATAAACACTTTAAATCATCTCATTGTTTGTTGTTCAGTCACTAAGTCATGTTTCACTCTTCATGACGCCATGGACTGCAGCATGTCAGGCACCCTGTTCTTCACTATCTCCCAGAGTTTGCTCAGATGCATGTTCATTGAGCCAGTGAATGACTATCTATCTAACCATCTCATCTTCTGCTGCCCCCTTCTCCTTTTGCCTTCAAGCTTTCCCAGCATCAGGGTCTTTCCCAATGAGTCAGCCCTTTGCATCAGGTGGCCAAAGTACTGGAGCTTCAGCTTCAGCATTAGTCCTTCCAATGAATATTCAAGGTTGATTTCCTTTAGGATTGACTGGTTTGATCTCCTTGCTCTCCAAAGGATTGTCAAGAGTCTTCTCCAGCAATACAATGTGAAAGAATCAGTTTTACAGCACTCAGTCTTCTTTATGGTCCATCTCTCACATCCATACATGACTGGAAAAAACATAGCTTTGACTATAAGGACTTTTGTTTGCGAAGTGATGTCTCTACTTTCTAATATGCTGTCTAGGTTTGTCATAGTTTTTCTTCCAAGGAGCAAGTGTCCTTTAATTTCATGACTGCAGTCACTGTCTGCAGTGATTTTGAAGCCCAATAAAATAAAATCTGTCATGCTTCTACTTTTCCCTTCTATTTGCCATGAAGTGATGGGACTGGAAGCCTTGATCTTTGTTTTTTGAATGTTAAGCTTCAAGCCAGTTTTTCACTCTCCTCTTCCACACTCATCAAGAGGCTCTTTAATCCTCTTCATTTTCTGCCATTAGAGTGGTATAAGATCCCCTGGAAAAGGGAATGGCTACCCACTCCAGTATTCTTGCCTTGAGAATCCCATGGACAGAGGAGACTGCCTGGCTACAGTCCATGGGATTGCTTAGAGTTGGACACGACTGCACAACTAACACTTTCACACTTTCATCTGCATATGTGAGACTGTTGCTACTTCTTCTGGCAATCTTGATTTCAGCTTGTGATTTATCCAGCTTAGCATTTCACATGACTCTGTACAGAAATTAAATAAGCAGGGGGACAATATACAGCCTTTTCATATTCCTTTCCCAATTTTGAACCAGTCAGTTGTTCTATGTCTGGTTCTATCTTGCTTTTTGACCTGATTACAGTTTTCTCAGGAGACAGGTAAGGTGATCTGGTATTCCCATCTCTAAGAATTTTCTGGTTTGCTGTGATTCACACAGTCAAAGGCTTTAGCATAGTCAACAAAGCAGATGTTTTTTCTGGAATTCCCTTGTTTTCTCTATGATCCAACAAATGTTGGCAATTTGATCTCAAGTTCCTCTGCCTTTTCTAATCCCTGCTTGTACATCTGGAAGTTCTAGATTGCATATAATACCTAATATAATGTAAAAGCTATGTAATTAATTGTTTCAAAGCATATTTTTCGAGAAAAGTAGGTTATCAGAACAACATATCTAAAAAGTTATATTCTCACTATTTGATATGTATCAATGCAGAGAAAATAATATTTGAAAGAAATTTATCAAAATGCTAATTATAAAATAATCTCTGTGGGAGTACTTGAAAGTAATTTTTCTTTCTTTATATTTTAGAAATTATTTTAATACTTGACAGTAACATTTATGAATTCTGCAAGAGAATAAAGGTTAGTTTTGAATGGCATTTTTTTCTTTTTGTTCTTTGGCTTTTAATTGTATGTTTTTGATGAGGAGGATTTTAGCTTAATAGTTTTCTTTAAAATTTCTACTTTTCATGTAATGTATAGAAAGAGCTTCTCCAAGTTTAATGTTACATTAATATTTATATTCTAGCTGTATTTTTTATTTCATGTTTTAGTATCAATTCTTTAATCATTTTGAAATTATGTTGATACATAAAGTAATGTAAACATCTTTCCCTGTTCCCAAAGAGTTGGTCAATTGGTCTGACACCATTTGTAGAGTAACTTGGGTATTTAATGCTAACTTGGTATATTTAATACTATGTCCTTCACATACTAAATATTTACATACTCTGGTTTATTTTTTTGCTTTCTGTTCAATTTCCTTATTTATTTTTTCATTGGCCAGTATCATATTATTTACTTTACCTTAATTGCATAGATAATTTTTATAATATTTGGCTAACCTCCATGTATCCCTATATTTTTCTTCCAATTTTAAATTTTCAGTCATTTTTTTCCAAACTCAAACACAAACATTTTACCCTGGAATAAATTACATAGAAATTATTTCAGAGAGAATTACCATCCATTTTAATATTGAATGTGGAAGAATTATAGAATAATTTTGTTAAACTACCAAAACACATAATTAGGATTTTAACTTGAATTAAATTTAACTAACTTTTATATATTTCATTTCTTATACTATTCAATAGTAATGTCAAACAAACCCTTCTAATTTTTTGACAACAATTGAATTTTGTTATTCTCTTTATGTTTCTCACTTATTATGATGATATTTTTATGCATTTTACATTTCTTGTTATTGTTGTTGTTTAGTTGCTAAGTCCTGTTTGACTCTTTTGAGACCCCATGAACAGTAGTCCACCAAGCTCCTCTATCCGTGGGGTTTCCCAGGAAAGAATACTGGAATGGGTTGCCATTTCTTTATGAGGGGATCTTTCCAATCCCGTGATCAAACCCATGTCTCCTGTATTGCAGGCAGATTTATTACTGAGCCACCACTTGAGATATTTATCATATAAGTTATCTATTATTTAAATACTATTATTATATGCAGGATCTTTTAAAATTATGTCAGAGATTAAATGGCAATAATTTGCTAGTTAAATATAAAATGGGTAATTTTTTTGTATTTTTAATGGCAACCCACTCCAGTATTCTTGCCTGGAAAATTCCATGGGCTACAATCCATGGGGTTGCGAAGAGTCACAACTGACTGAGCGACTTCACTTTCACTTTCAAGCTCTGGAAAAGCTAATGTAACAGAACACTTTCTCCTCCTTTTCTTTTATCTTTCTTCAACATAAACATCTCTTTTCTTAAAATTTGTTATCTGATTGTCTCCTTTTCTGACTTTCCTCCAGTTTTAGATACATGGTTTCACATTTGATCTATTGTTCTTTCATCCCTTGAGTCATTTTGTCTCCCTGCTTCTGCTGCTGCTGCTAAATCGCTTCAGTTGTGTCCGACTCTGTGTGACCCCATAGACGGCAGCCCACTAGGCTCCCCCGTCCCTGGGATTCTCCAGGCAAGAACACTGGAGTGGGTTGCCATTTCCTTCTCCAATGCATGAAAGTGAAAAGTGAAAGTGAAGTCTCTCAGTCGTGTCCGACTCTTAGTGATCCCATGGACTGCAGCCTACCAGGCTCCTCCATCCATGGGATTGTCTAGGCAAGAGTACTGGAGTGGGTTGCCAATGAGGAGTCAAAGGAAAAAAATGTTTGTTTCCCTTTAAACGCATGGTTTAATGGACTGCAGCAGACCAGGTTTTCCTGTCCTTTTCTATCTCCCAGAGTTTGCTCAAACTCATGTCCAGTGAGTCAGTGATACCATCCAAACATTTCATCCTTTGTTGCCCTTTTCTCCCCCTGCCTTCAATTTTTCATAACATCAGGGTCTTTTCCAGAGTCAGCTCTTCACATCAGGTGACCAAAGTATTGGAGCTTCAGCGTCAGCATAAATCCTTCCAATGAATATTCAGGGTTGATTTCCTTTAGGATTGACTGTTTTTATTTCTTTGCTGTGCCAAGGGATTCTCAAGGGTCTTTTACAGCAAAACAATTCAAAAGCATCAGTTCCTTGGTGTTCAGCCTTCTTTGGGCTCCCAAGTGGCGCTTCTGGTAAAGAAACTGCCTGCCAATGCAGGAGACACAAGAGATGTAGTTCAGTCCCTGATCAGGAAGATCCCCTGGAGAAGGAAATAGCTACCCGCTCCAGTATTCTTGTGTGGAGAAACCCTTTGACAGAGAAGCCTGACGGGCTACAGTTCATAGAGTTGCAAAGAATTGAACACAACTAAAACAACTTAGCATGCATATAGCCTTCTTTATGGTCCAACTCTCACATCCATACATGATTACTGGAAAAACCATAGCTTTGATTATACAGACCTTTGCTGGCAAAATGATGTTTCTGCATTTTAATATGCTGTCTAGGTTTGTCATACATTTCTTCCAAGGAGCAAGCGTCTCTTAATTTCATGGTTGCAATCACCATCTGCAGTGACTTTGGAACCCAATAAAATCTGCCACTCTTTCCACTTTTCCCCCATCTAGTAGCCATGAAGTGAAGGGGCTAGATGTCATAATCTTAGTTTTTTGAATGTTGAGTTTTAAGCCAGCTTTTTCACTCCCTTTTTTTACTTTCATCAAGATGCTCTTTAGTTTCTCTTTGATTTCTGCCATTAGAATGGTATCATCTGCATATCTGAGGCTGTTGATATTTCTCCCAGTAATCTTGATTCCAGGTTGTGAGTCATCCAGCCCAGCATTGCACATAATATAGCCTGCATATAAGTTAAATAAGCAGGGTAACATTATACAGCCTTGATGTACTCCTTTCCCAATTTGGAACTAGTTCGTTGTTTCATGTCCTCTTCTAACTATTGCTTCTTGACCAGAACACAGGTTTCTCAGGAGACAGGTAAGGTGGTCTGCTATTCCCAACTCTTAAAAATTTTCCACAGTTTGTTGTGATCCACATAGTCAAAGGCTTCAGCCTAGTCACTGAAACAGAAGCAGATGGGGTTTTTTGGAATTCCCTTGCTCTTTCTATGACCCAACAGATGTTAACGATTTGATATCTGGTTCCTCTGCCTTTGCTAAATCCAGCTTTTATTTATTCTATATTATAGAACTTATGGAAGTTCTTGGTTCACATACTTTTGAACCCTAGCATGAAGGATTTTGAGCTTTACCTTGCTAGCATGTGAAATGAGCACAACTGTACGTTAGTTTGAACATTCTTTGGCATTGCCTTCTTTGGGATTGGAATGAAAACTGAACATAGTAATTAAGGAGAAATTGACAGTTCAGAGAGATAGCCAGGAGTCTTGTTTATCATGTAGGAGAGCACTGGGCCAAAACGGTGCTGTTTAACTGTTTATCATTAAACTGTGCTGTTTATCCTGTTGTTTAACTAACAGGTAGTAGATGCTCAATAAATATGACTTGAAATATAGCTGCTGAAGAGGAGAATACATTTTTAATTACAGTTACTGTTTTAAAATATAACATACAAAACTACAATTGAAATTTTACTATTATTTTCTTCTGTGCAGCAAAACACACAGCTTAGAAGCTGACGTTTTTCCTGTTTCTCACAAATTTTAGAAAATTATACATAATTAATTCTTGCTAAGAGTTTTCTATTTGGCTAGATGAAGACTGGCAAATAAAATTGAATATCCCTTAAAAAAGATAATTGTTTCATAAAGGAAACCCCAAACAGTATGCACTGTTCCTATTTCCAAGAATAATGAGTCATATTTTTATTCAGTTAAAACTATTGAACAACTGTAGTGCTTTAAAATTTCAAGAATATCATTTGCATTCAATTTTTGACTGTCCTCTTTTTTTATCCTATACCCATTATGCTTTTTCATAACTTTTCATGTGTTCGATGATTTATCTCTTTCGTTTATTTGTACAAAGAGAATATTTTATCACAGCTCTCATTACCACCTTCACCATGCCCATTACTACTACTTGTCTCTAATGACAGGCTGGTAATCAATTATCATACCCTAGCTGCTCTCTTGTGTGTGCTGAATACTCCAGCTGCCCTAGAACTTCCCACATGTCTCCTGATTCCCTAGCCCCTCCCCTGTAACTCCCCTATATCCACTTTCAAAAGGGTCAGTGTCAGGCCCCCAAGGCCTTCTTCTAGCCTCAAAACCTGAATCTGCTTTGATTGATTATTGACTATGATAGGGTGATTTCCAAGTATTTTAAACATTACCTCTGTTTCTATGAACCAAGCACTCACGTGGTAGGTAATATGCTAAGAAATTTACTTATGTAATATTATTATAAGTAAAATAAGTCAACATCCATGTGTAATTGTTGTTATCTCCATTTTACAAATGGGAAAACTAAAGCTCAAAGGGTATTGTGACTTGCCCAAGATCACATTGGCTTGACTAAAATTAACCCAGGGCTATCTGACTCTAACACTTGCATTGTCAACTATGGCAGTGCATTTTTGGTAGTAGAAGGTATGTGGTATTTTGGTGTTTGTATAAGTGTTCTTTACCTGAGACAAAATGAAAAGCAAGGTATTTTTACCAGTTTGAAGTCTACTGTATTCAGAAGGGACTTTTCTGGAGAAAGTTGATATCTACAGGGTAGAACATTTCATAATTAGCCCTCAAAGTTTATTGGTAAAATTTTTGCTTGTTCTGAATTCAGTTTAAAATTTTTAATGTTTACTAGAGAAATATTTCCACTAAAGACATAAAAATATTTCTCCTGAAGTGGAAGCTAAGTCTGTTTGTTGTTCTGATGTCAGTTGATAAATAATCCCCCTAAAAGGTGTTATTATATTGTCCAGGTGATATATTTTAAATATCAAAGAGCAATTGTGTTGTTTCTGTGCTGTCGAGTCAAGAAGGAGCACAGATGTCACCCATGAAATTCTCTAGGATACATCTTTTTACTACTAGTTTCCAGAGTAACAGTAATATAAGACCATCGCAACCCTACACAGGTGAAACCACCAAGGGTTCAGATCTTTTAGCACTGAAGGCTTGGGCTAATCCACTCTGAACAGATCTCTGAGAAGTTGAAAGGCTAGGTGAAAACAGAAGTAAGTAATCTTTAGTTGTTATTAGATAAGGGAAATAATAAATCCTCTCTTGTGAGTCGTCCCACAACTAAGTCCCACAATTTTCTGGATGCAATAGTGTGTAAGTCCCACAATATACATATATATACATATATATATATATATAGCTTCTTCCCTCCCATGTATGTGTGTACGTGTGTTGAAAACAGACTATTTCCTTTTATTTTCTCTCATTTTACCCATTGTTAAATACTAGGTTTGGCTACCTTTATGACTTAGTAGTTTGCCTATATACAGATGGTATTCAGAGAGAAGAAAGGAAATACAAATCCTCACAGGTCATCGTCACACAAAACATAACATGATTTGGGTGTTTCCATGTGATGATGAGGTGAGACATTTTGCTTGCAGTATGAGACAGTTAAAATATGGTAAGCAAGAACATTGTTTTGAAGGGTGAGAAAGATACATTAGTGTTGAACAACCAAAGTTTTAGTTGTAGGTAACAGTCATTTTTGTACTCTTGCCTGGAAAATTCCATGGACGGAGGAGCCTGGTAGGCTGCAGTCCATGGGATCACTGAGAGTCGGACACAACTGAGCGACTTCACTTTCACTTTTCACTTTCCTGCATTGGAGAAAGAAATGGCATCCCACTCCAGTGTTCTTGCCTGGAGAATCCCAGGGACAGCACAGCCTGATGGGCTGCCGCCTATGGGGTCACACAGAGTCGGACACTTCTGAAGTGACTTGGCAGCAGCAGCAGCAGCAACAGTCATTTTTACCAGTTCATCATTGGAATATCCTTTTATGTTTGGCAACTGTGTTTAAGTCTTCATGGAAACCAAAGTCACCTGCCCCCTACAGAAACTGAGAAAGCAGCCTTTCTTGAAGAAAAAGGGCAAGCAAAGGATTTAAGCCTTAACATTTAGAGACACGTTCTGATCCTGAAATGGGACCTAGTGATATTTTAGTGACGGCAGTAGCGACAGCAATATGAATTTTCTGGATGCAATAGTGTGTAAGGAGACATCCTGCATCCTGCATGTTAGCATCAGTGGAGCAAGCTAGAACATCCAGGATTCAATAAGAGCAGCAGAGGATAGATGTCATACTGTATGAAAGTACACGAAAGTACATGAAGTCGCTCAGTCGTGTCCAACTCCTTGCAACCCCACGGACTGTAGCCTGCCAGGTTCCTCTGTCCATGGGATTCTCAGGCAAGAATACTAGAGTAGGTTGCCATTTCCTTCTCCAGGGGATCTTCCTGACCCAGGGTTCAAACCCGGGTCTCCTGCACTGGAGGCAGACGCTTTACCGTCTGAACCACGAGGGAAGTCATAGTATATAGTTGCTCTTAATTCCAACTGTTTTCCAAGTATGACCTTAAGGACACCTAGTGATTTTGTGTGTGACTTAATATGCTTCCAATAAATTTCAGGTTTTCTATTGCTTTAAATAAAAAACTCTAGGTGATATGTTGGATATTTTATATTCAACCATTTCAGTACAAATGTGGAAAGATGATGTCATTTTTAAACACATTGACATTAATTGTCATCATGGACAGGGATCTCCTGTTATT
>NW_011495048.1:6923553-6925788 GCF_000754665.1 Bison bison bison
GTTATTTTCTCACTTTGAATTTTTATCAGAACTTCAAATACATCATTAATTAATTCTCTAGGGAAATATGACAGTCTCCAACTAAAGTAGAAAAGTGAATTCTGATAAGATAAAATCAATCCAGAATGTTGCTTTATTCTATTTTTTCCTAGTGAAAGACCATAAATGTTTAAAGCGCTTTCCTCCTTAATTTAAAGTGCTGACTTTAGTTTCAAATAATATCCTGGTGAAAACAGTTTTTATTCCTATATAGTTGAGGCCTCTGGTTGTAATGAACCTGATTTTTAGTGTGTGCAGTGGAATTTCCAATTAATGAGATTAAAGAATCTGGGCTTCCACCTCTTTCTCTTAACTAGATCTCACAAATGTTTTTTAAAGGTTAACTCATCTCTGCTTCAGGGATCCATGTTTCAGATCTACTGTCATCTCATTAGTGAAGTAGATTTCATTATATCCAGACTCATTATGAGTTCCAAACTACTATGCTATCTTCAATTCTTTCTCTAATATCTGGAGTATTATAATTGTTCATTAAACAGCCACCTGTGACAGACTTATACTTTATTAAGTAGCCCATTAATCTGCCTACTTGGGACTCTGAATAACTGTATATTAATTTCTGTTGACCTTGTTTTTCCCATTTTATATTTTCAGCAGTTTGTGTGTATAATGATGACATGATAATCAAATTCTGTTACTGTTTTATATCAGAGATCCCTTTACTAGAAAATATTTGCTATTCATCACTAGATTGTTTTTCTTCTCAAAATAAATTAACTGCTCCATATTTGGAACACTAAGATATTATTAATAGTATCCTAAGAAAATTGTTTTCACTGTCTTTCATGAAGGATTTATTGGCTCTGTTGTATCATGCACTGATAAAATATATACCTGGAATCTGCCTGTTTGTTTTTTTTAACTGGAAAAGGAAGAGGCTGAATTCTATGGATTCCTAATTTTAAAACCGGAATTCCTTTTAGAAGACTTTTGTTATTAATCAGTTTTCACTACAAAAGTATACAAGAAATGAAAGTGAAAGTGTTAGCTGCTCAGTCGGGTCTGACTCTGTGACTCTATGGACTGTGGCCCACCAGTCCCACGGGATTTCCCAGGCAAGAATACTGGAGTGGGTTGCTGTACCCTTCTCCAGGAGATCTTCCCAATCCAGGGATCAAACTCAGGTCTGCTGCATTGCAGGTGGATTCTTTACAGTCTGAGTCACCAGAAGCTAAAGCTTTAAAAAGTACAAAAAAGCAAGTAGAAAAAAATAAAAATCATCCACATCTCCCTGAGAAATAGCAATAGGTTATCATTTTGGTGTTTGCATATACAATCTCTCTATATATATTCCATCTATTTGTAGATTTATTCAATCATTCAGCAAATGTTTTTGAGTGCATAGTAATATCAGGTTTAGTTCCTGGCAATACAGTAGTAAATGAAATGGATTCTTTTTAAAAACTGTCCTATATGGTGAATAACCTAAATGAGACACACAAATACAAACATACACACACGTATATAACATCCTAATCCATATTTTGTTAAAGACATTCCTGGTTAGGGTTTGTGAATAAAATTTTTAAATAAAATATTTAAAACATGGTGTTTTAAAAACTGAAGTGAAATAAAGGAGTAACACAAAATCAACAATTTAAAAATGTACAATTGAATGGCACTTGATACATTCACATTGCAACCATCATATCTAACTGGTCCTAAAACATTTTCATGACCTCAAAAGACAAATCTCATATCAAGTTAACAGTCACTTCCTATCCCCCAACCCCTTTGGTTCTAGAAAATACCAATCTGGTTTTTGTCTCTGAATATTCTTAATATTTAATATAAATTGAATTATGCAATGTGTGATGATTTGTGTCTGACTTCTTTTTCTTCTGCTTCACAAAATGCTTTTGAGGTACATCCATGTACTAGCACATATCTTTACTTAATTCTTTTTATGGGTGAAAATATTCTATTATATTTCATAAAGTTGTGTGTGTGTGTGTTAAGTCACCTCAGTGTTGTCTGACTCTTTGCAACCCTCTGGGCTGCAGCCCACTAGGCTCCTCTGTCCATGGAATTCTCCAGGCAAGAATACTGGAGTAGACTGCCATTTCCTTCTCCAGAGGATCTGCCCAACCCAGGGATTGAACCCACCACATCTCTTACGTCTCCTGCATTGATATAACTTTATATATATATATATATATATATATGTAAAACTTT
>NW_011495048.1:6925888-6948346 GCF_000754665.1 Bison bison bison
TGGGTTGTTTCCACTTTTAAGCTATTGTGAGCTATGCTGATGTGAACATTCATGTGAGTAATGCTGTAATGAACATTTAGTCATTATTTGAGCTCCTATTTTAAATTGTTGAATGGCTTATGTATAGGAAGAAAATTGCTAGGTGACATAATGATTCTGTATTTAACTTTTTGAGGAACTACCAAACTGCTTTGTTAGTGACTGAACTATTTTGCATATCCATTAGCAATGTATAATACAAAAGGCTGAATTTCTTTATATTCTTTGAACACATTTTCAAATTTTAAAACTTACAGTCATTCTAATGGATATGAGGTGATAGCTCATTGTGATTTAGATTTGCA
Source organism: Bison bison bison (assembly GCF_000754665.1). Lineage (NCBI taxonomy): Eukaryota > Metazoa > Chordata > Mammalia > Artiodactyla > Bovidae > Bison > Bison bison. The sequence goes on from NW_011495048.1 coordinate 6,926,233, forward strand.
TTCCCCTATTGGCTCCTAATATTGAACATTTTTTCTTATACTATCGCCTGTTTGTATATCTTCTTGGGAAAAATATCTACATTAGTCCTTTGCTGATTTTTTAAGTTAGTTGTCTGTCTGTGGTTGAGTCATGAGTTCTTTATATATTCCAGATACTAGACCTTTATTATACACATGCTCAGTTGCTTCAGTCATGTCTGACTCTTTCCAACCCTACGAACTGTAGCCTCCAGACTCCTCTGTCCATGGAATTCTCCAGCAAGAATACTGGAAAAGGTGCCACTGAACCAACATCTCCTGTGTCTCTTGCATTGCAGACAGTTTCTTTAGCCACTGAGCCACCTGGGAAGTCCCTTATTATATATATGATATTTCAAATATTTTCTACCATTATGTAGATTATTTTTCACATCTCTTGATAGTGTTCTTTGATGTATAAAAATTTTAAATCTTGATGAAGTCCAATTTATCCCCCTCTTTCTCTTGTTTTGTTGCTCATGTTTCTGGTGTCATATATAAAAATCAATTGCCAAATCCAAGAATGTAAAAATTTGGTCCTATATTCTTTTCTAAAATCTAAATAGTTTAAAATTTTATATTTAGATATTTGAATTATTAGAGAATTTTTTGTATATCATGTAAGGTAAGATTCTAACTTCATTCTTATTTATCTTGGAAAGTCTTTATATACCCTTCATTTAAGGAAGAGAATTTTGCTTGATATGAAATTTTCTTTGACATATTATTCTTTAAGCAACTTAAAACTGCTGTCCCATTTTCTTCTGGCCTTCATGGTTTGTGTTGAAAATTTGACTATTAAACTTGAGAACCTCTTGTTTATGACAATTACTTCTTGCTGCTTTAAAGATTCTCATTTTTTTAATTTAATTTTATTTTTTTAATTAGTACTATTTTTTTTTTTTACTTTACAATATTGTATTGGTTTTGCCATACATCAACATGCATCCGCCACGGGTGTACACGTGTTCCCCATCCTGAACCCACCTCCCACCTCCCTCCCCATACTATCCCTCTAGGTCATCCCAGTGCACCAGCCCCAAGCTTCCTGTATCCTGCATCAAACCTGAGCTGGCAATTTGTTTTCATATGATATTATACATGTTTTAATGCCATTCTCCCAAATCATCCCCCCCCCGACTCCCACAGAGTACAAAAGACTGTTCTATACATCTGTGTCTCTTTTGCTGTCTGGCATACAGGGTTGTCATTACCATCTTTCTAAATTCCATATATATGCATTAGTATATCAGCAGATGAATGGATAAGAAAGCTGTGGTACATATACACAATGGAGTACTACTCAGCCATTAAAAAGAATACATTTGAATCAGTTCTAATGAGGTGGATGGAACTGGAGCCTATTATACAGAGTGAAGTAAGCCAGAAAGAAAAACACCAAGATTCTCAGTTTGTCTTTGACTTTGGACAATCTGATTTTAATGTGTCTCCATAAATCCTTTTTAGTTTAACTTTGCTAAAATTTATTTAGATTATTTGATGTGTATATTCATGTCTTCTTATCAAATAGAGAGAGCTTTGAGCTATTATTTCTTTGAATATTTTCATTTGCTCCTTTCCTCCCTCTCTGAGACCCTCATTTTGTATATGTTATTGTGATAGACTGTCCCACATGTCCCTCAGACTGGATAATTTTGATTGACCTGTCTTGAAGCCTACTGCGTCTTTCTTCTGTTTGCTCAAATCGGATATCAAAACTATCTAGTGAGTTTTTATGTTACTTATTTTAGTTTTCAATTCCAGATTTCTATTTGGCTTCTTTTTAAAAAATTATGGTAAATTATACATAACATAAAATTTACTATCTTAACCATTTTTAAATGTAAAATTCAATAACATTGAGCTCATTCATAATGTGGTACAATCATCAATACCATACGTCTCTGTAACTCTTTTCATCTTATAAAACAGACATTCTATACACATTAAAAAATAATTCTCTATGACCTCCTTCCCCCAGTTACTGGCAACCACTACTGTTCTTCTGTCTCTATGATTTTAGCTACTATGATTCATATAAGTGGAATCATACAGTTTGTCTCTTTATGACTGACTTATTTCACTTAACAAACTGTCATCAAGTTTCATTTATGTTGTAATAAACATCAGAATTTCCTTCCTTTGTGAGGCTGAATAATGTTCTATTGTATCTATTAATGGACTTTGCATTGCTTCCACATTTTGGCTACTGTGAATAATGCTGTTACAAACATGTGTGTGCACATATCTTCTCAAGACTCCACTTTTAATTCCTTTGAGCATGTACTCAGAAGTTAAATTGCTAGATTATATGGTAATCATATTTTTCTTTTTTAGGAAGCTGTCATGCTGTTTGCTGCAGTGGGTATACCACTTTACATTCTTTCCAATGGTGCCAAGTACTCCAATTTCTCTATATCTTCTCCAACACTTGTTGTTTTCTATTTATTTGTTTGTTTGATAGTAGCCATTCCAATAGGTATGAGGGAGTATCTCACTGTAGTTTTGACTTGCATTTCCTCAATGATTAGTAATGCCAAGCATCATTTTATATGCTTATGGCCATTTGTATATGTTCTTTGGAGAAAGGTCTATTCAAGTCCTTTGTGGATTTTTCAGTCAAGTAGTTCATTTTACTATTGTTGAGTTTTAGGAGTCTCTATACATTCTGGATATTAATTCCTTATCAGATGATTTGCAAATATTTTATCCCATTCTGTGGGTTGCCTTTTTGCTCTATTGATAATGTCTTTTGATGCACACAATTTTAAATTTTAATAAAGTACAATCTACCTATTTAATGTTTGGTTGCCATATCCAAGAAACAATTACTAACTCCAAAATCGTGAAGATTTTGCCTTGTGTTTTCTTCTAGGAGTTTTATAGCTTTAGTTCTTATTTACTATAAGATCTTTGAATCATTTAAAATTAGTTTTGGCATATGGTGCTAGGTGAAGGTCCAAATTCATTTTTTTAAATGTGGATGTCCAATTTTCCTTGTACCATGTCTTGAAAAGACTATCCTTTCCCAGTTGAATGGTCTTGATGCCCTTGTCAAACATAATTTTACTATATATTATTTCAGACTTTTTATTGTTTTTAATCGTTCTGTATTCCTGTATTTATTCCAGTATTTAATTGCCTTAGTTTGGTAGTAAATTTTGAAATCAGGAAGTATGAGTTCTCTAGCTTTATTCTTCCTTCTCAAAGTTGACTTGGCTGTTCAGTTTCCTGTGAGATGGCACATGCATTTGATTGTCTTTTATGTTTTTTAAAAAAACATTGAAATTTTGATGAGGATTACATAGATTCTGTAAATTTCATTGTGTAGTATTAGCATCTTAACAATATTGTCTTATATTTCATGAACAGGGAATATATTCCATTATTTATATCTTATTTAATTTCTTAATGTTAATTTCTTTAATGTTTTCTAATATTCATTGCACAAGTATTTCATTTTCTTGGCTAAGTTAATCCTAAATGTTTCACTGTTTTTGATGCTATTGCAAATTAAATAATTTTCATAATTTCCTTTTCATACTGTTTATTGTTAATGTAGAGTTAGAATTGCATGTGTGTGTGTTATGTGTGTCTATATGTTGACTTTGTAGTCTGCTACTTTGTTGAATTTATCTTATTACTTCCATCAGGGTATTTTTTGGTGGAATCTTTAGGGTGTTATACATATGAGATCATATCATTTGCAAGCAAATAATATCAGGTGGGCCAACAGGTTTGTTTGGTTTTTTCAGTAACATGAAAAAGTAGTGCTTAGTTGTGTTCAAGTTCATTTGTAACAATTTTGTTAGACTATATTGTCATATCAGGTGTCGTATCATCATGCATTAAAAATTTATCAAAATTGGTGAAGTTTTATATAGCCATTTTAATATTGAAGATGGAAGGAAAAAGCAGCATTTTCAGCTATTATGACTTATTTCAAGAAAGGTAAAAACACAACTGAAATGCAAAAAAAAAAAAAAAGTGATTTGTGCAGTGTATAGGGAAGGTGCTGTGATTGATTAAATGAGTCAAAAGTGGTTTGTGAAGTTTCACACTAGAGATTTCTCACTGAATGATGCTCCAAGGTCAGGTAGACAAGTTGAAGTTGAAAGTGATCAAATCAAGACATTAACTGAGAACAATCAACATTATATCATGAAGGAGATAACCAACATACTCAAAATATCCAAATCAAGGACTGAAAATCATTTGTGCCAGTTTTGTTATGTTCATCACTTTGATGTTTGGGTTTTTCACCTAGGTTAACCGAAAGAAACCTTCTTGATTGTATTTCCACACATAATTCTCTACTGAAACATAATGAAAATGTTTTCATTTTAAAACAGGTGATGAAAAGTGGATACTGTACTGTCTAATAATGTGGAACAGAAGAGATCATGGGGCAAGTGAAATGACCAACCACACAAAAGGCTGGTCTTCATCCAAAGAAGATGTTGTTTTGTATATGGTGGCACTGGAAGAGAGTTATCTACTATGAGCTCCTTCCAGAAAATCAAACAATTCCAACAAATACTGCTCCCAATTAGACAACTGAAAGCACTGCTCAAGAAAAAGCATCTTGAATTAGTCAACAGAAAAAGCATTAGGATAATACAAGACCACATGTTGCTTTGATGACCAAGCAAAAACTTACACCTTGGTTGGGAAGTTGTGATTCTTTTCTCCACATTGACCAGACATTACACCTTTGGATTTCCATTTACTTAAGTTTTTACAAAATTTTCTTAATGAAAAAAATTTTCAGTTTCTTGGAAGACTATAAAAGGCACCTGGAACAGTTCTTTGCTCAAAATGACAAAACATTTTTGGAAGATGGAATTATGAAGTTGAAACAGGACAGAAGGTAGTAGAACAAAATGGTGAACATGTTATTTAAAAAGTTCTTTGTGAACATGAAAAATGCGTCTCTCTTTACTTAAAAGCCAAAGGAACTTTTTGGCCAACCCAATATTACTTCCTTTTCTATGAGTTATATTTCTCTTTGTTACCTAACTGGTCTGGCTAGAACTTTGCAGTTCTAGCTAGAACACTCCAGTTCTAGGAGTGGTGAAAGTGGGCATCCTTGACCATTTTCTTTTTATTTATTTATTTTCAGTTGCACTGGGTCTTTGTTGCTGCTCATAGGCTTTCACTAGTTGTGGCAAGCAGGATTTACTCTTCTCTGTGGTGCACAGGCTTCTCATTGCAGTAGCTTCTCTTGTAGAGCACAGACTCAACGATCATGGGCTTCAGCAGCTGCAGCTTGCGGGCTCAGTAGTTATGGCTTGCAGGCTCTAGAGTGCAGGATCAGTAAGTGTGGTGTACAAGCTTAGTTTAATTGCACCACAGCATGTGGAATCTTCCCAGACCAGGGATTAAACTAGTGTATCCTGCATTGGCAGGCAAATTCTTATCCACTGTGCCACCAGGGAATTTCCCTGTTTCTTGATCATAAGTGAAACACCTTTTAGTCGTTCACTATCGAGTTTGATGTTCACAGTTATTGTTTTATATATGGAATTTATAATATTGAGATAATGTCTTCTATTCCTAGTTTTTGAGCATATTTGACATAAAATAGTATTTAATTTTGTCAAATGTTTTTCCTGCATTAATTGAAGTAATCATGGTTTTTCCCCCGCTTCATTCTGTTAATGTGGTGTATTATACTGATTGATTTTTGTATGTTGAACCATTCATGAATTCCAGGAATAAATGTCACTGAGTTATTGTGTATAATTCTTTTTTTTTTAACTTTACAATATTGTATTGGTTTTGCCATATATCAACATGAATCTGCCACAGGTATATAAGTGTTCCCCATCCTGAACCCTCTTCCCTCATCCCTCCCCATACCATCCCTCTAAGTCGTCCCAGTACACCAGCCCCAGGCAACCAGTATCGTTCATAGAACCTGGACTGGCAACTTGTTTCATATATGATATTATTCATGTTTCAATGCCATTCTCCCAAATCATCCCACCCTCTCCCTCTCCCACAGAGTCCAAAAGACTGTTCTATATATCAGTGTCTCTTTTGCTGTCTTGTATACAGGGTTATTGTTACCATCTTTCTAAATTCCATATATATGCATTAGTATACAGTATTGGTGTTTTTCTTTCTGGCTTACTTCAGTCTGTATAATAGGCTCCAGTTTCATCCACCTCATTAGAACTTATTCAAATGTATTCTTTTTAATGCCTGAGTAATACTCCATTGTGTATATATATCTACCACAGCTTTCTTATCCATTCATCTGCTGATGGACATCTAGGTTGCTTATATGCTTCTGAATTTTGTTTTCTAGTATTTAGTTGTTAATTTTTACATTCATATTCATAAGAGATATTAGCCTATGGCTTTATCTCCTAGTATTGTCTTTGTTTTGCTTTGATATCAGGGTAACACTGGCCTCATAGAATGAATCGTTCTCTACTCTTTATTTTTTTTTTTTTTGAAACATTTGATAAGGATGGATGTTCTTTTTAAAATATTTGATAGAATTCCTCAGTGAAGCCATCAATTCTTGGGCTTTTTTTGTTGTTGTTGGAAGCTTTTTGCTTACCAATTCAATCTCATTACTAGTTATAGGTCCTTTCAGATTGCCTATTTCTTTGTGATTTAATCTTGGTTGTTTTTGCTGTTCTAGGAATCTATCCATTTCATCTCAATTTTTCAAGTGTTTTTTCCATAGAATTGTTCATACTACTGCCTTATAATCCTTTTTATATCTATATAATTGATAATACTGTCTCCATTTTTATTTTGGATTTTAGTAATTTGAGTCTTCCCTCTCTTTTGTTAGTATCAAGCTAAAATTTTAACAATTTTGTTAATTTTCTCAAAGAACTTTTTGTTTTATTAATTTTCTCTACTATTTTTATATTTTCTATTTCATGCATCTCTGCTCTAATCTCTAATGTTTCTTTCTTTCTTCTATATTTAGCTTTTGTTTGTTCATTCCCTTGGTGCTGCATTTGCTGTATCTCACAGTTCTAGTATACTGTATTTTAATTTTCATTAATTTCCAAATATTTTCTAAATTTCCCTTGTGATTTATTCCTTGATCTATTGGTTGTATAAGATTGTGTTTTTAGTTTCTGAGATTTTGTAGATTTTCCAGTTCTTGATGATTTCTAACTTTCCTCTGTTATGGTCAAAGAGGTTACTTTGTATAATATTTATATTTTTACGCCTATGGAGACTGAATTTATAGTCTAACATATGGTCTGTCATGGAAAATGCCCCATATGAATTTGGGAAGAATGTGAATGCTATTATTTTGATATAGAGTGTTGTGTATATGTCTGTTAAAATAGTAGGTTGATTGTGCTGTTTAAATTCTTTGAGCATATTTAAGATGATTGACTTAAAGTCTTTGCCTAATAAATCCAATGCCTATGCTTCCTCAGGGATAGTTTCTAGAAATTTCTTCTGGGAATAGGCCATGCTTTCTTGTTTCTTTTCATGCTTTCTAATTTTTTATAAAACACTTGGAATCTTGAGTTATATAATGTGATAACTCTGGGAGTCAAATTTCCTCCATCTTGTCTTTATTTTTCTTGTTTGCTGTGTTCTTTAGCTGTTTTTTGGTGACTTTTCTATAATATTTTTGTAAAGTCTGTATTTACACAGTCTCACTTCAGCACTGGGTATTTGTAGGCTTTTTACATGTGTCCTGCCTTGAGGATGCATATGGTCAAGTCTCCAGTATACATGATCCCTTGTGAATTTCAAAAAGCAACAACAAAAAAGAAAAATGAAAAAAGAAAGAAAACCTCTTTCTTCAAATTTTATTCCAGAATTTAGATATTTTATTGTTTACTATAACTGTAATCTTTAACCACAGGCCCCAGGAAATCATTCAATTGCCTTACAGTTGTTTTTGAAATGAATACAACTTTCCATATTGTGTGAATCCTGTTAGGAAAAATGAAATCAAGTAATAATTCCAGTCTTTATGTAGCCCCAGACATGTTAGAACAGATAAACATGATCATTTGAGAATAAGGTCTATTCTATTCCCTATGGAACCAGGGACCAGAGTTCCATGATGGAAAGTAAGCTGCCATCTTTAAGATTCGGCTTAAGATAGGAGGGAGTTGGACAATGCAAGCAAAAACACTACTTTTCTAAATTATCATTTTCTTTATGTTCAGTGATGATTTGGTTGCTGCAATCACTTGACTATTTTCTAACATTCTGACAAAATTGATTCTAACAGTTTTTGCTTCACTTTTCAATGTTACTATGAATGGATTCTTAGAGCTACCTACTCTGCCACTTGTGCTGATGACCTTTTCTAAAACAGTCTTTTTGATAACTATAATTATCTACTGCTTACAGAATATATGAAATATAATATAGGTGATAGATGGTTATTTTTCCCCTTTAGATAGTATCTAATTTTTTGAGAACAGAGTAGGGAAGCTATTCTATCTGGATTGAAATGTTTACTCTCCCATTTCTTCTTATGAGATAAATGACATTAAAAATCTTTAGACTACAGTATTCTTTTCTAGAAAAATGAGATTATCATTTGGACCTAATATTGTCATTAATATATTTTAAAATGTGTGTAAATTGCTTAATGCTGTCTTTATCCATTGTGTTTTAAAAATCGTATAGAAAGTAGTTGCCTCAACACTTCTTTGCTTACAGCTATGATTATTTCCTTAGTATGAATTTCTGGAAGAAAAATTGATGAAATAAATAGCTGTTATTGTTTAGAATTAAAAATAACATCAACAAATTGTCCCTTTTAAAGGGCTGTGTGACTTTATTCATCTTTTCTGAAAAGACCTCATTTTCTGCTCTTGAGCAGCCTGAATTTCTTGTATTTGTACTTGAGGGGGGAAATAGAGATAACAATTTCCAAATATTCTTCCTATATCCAATCAGATTTATTGTGTCATTTTGGACTTCTTCTCCCCTACTTCTGCTTGGTTTAATAGTTAACGGTTAAATTTTGTACAGCTATTCCTATCAAACTGCAAAAGATACTAATGTAACAGAACAGGATGAACACAGCCCTTAGCAAGTAGCCATTGCTGTGCCTCATTTTTCTGCACTCTGTTACGAGACAACAGGTCTTGCTCAGCCATTGCTCAGTGTCTCAGTGGGCCCTGCTCACCAGCAGCCAACTGTCAATGAGCAGCTGTTAGTTGTCCTACTCAGCTATTGGTCAGCACTGCAGTGGGTCCTGTCCACAGCTAACTGTCAGTGAGGGACCATTAGGGGAATGATTCAGTCAAGGGTCAGTGGTGTGTTGGTTATCAGGTGAAGAGTGAGGTAACAGGAAAATTCAGGCCTTCTCCTGGAGGCCCTCTAGCTTACCCAGCCTTAGGCCAGCAGGTGGGCTGGAGGGCCCAGGGAAGAGACTGGGGACTATGCTCTGCAGGGCTACAGAGACCTCAGTAAGCCCCTCCTCTAACCTTGGCCCATGCCTTGAGGCAGCAGAAAACCTCTCCCCCAACCCTGTCTCTGTGACTTAATAGCAGTGGCCGTCTGTCTGGGTCACAGTATATGAGACCTAGTCTCCCCATTTGGGAAGCCTGAGGAGACTGAGGACCAGTTGGGTTGGATGGCTTTCTCCCTCAGGGATGACAGCCTGGTAAGATGTGGGAACCTGGCCCTGAAGGAGCTGCAAACTGAGATTTGCCTCCTCTTAGCCAGGACTGGGCCCTTGGAGGGTGAAAATTGTGCCTTGGGACTTTGCTTCTTGCCAGAACAGACAATAACATTCATCAGGAAGAGATTTAGAGGAACATCATTACCTGCCCATGACCTGACCTCAAGAACAAAGGATCTGACACCCAGAAGTCTGCAACAACTAACCATGTCCATGGTTAGTTTAGTTAGTTACTCCTTTTGCTTTTAAAAGGACTTGCTGAAAGCTCTCAGTAACTTTGGGGTTCTTAGGGCATGAGCCACCAATCTCCTTATGTGAATCTGTAATAAACTTTTCTCTCTTCTGAACTCTAAAGTTTAATATTGATGGGCCTCACTGTGCATCTGGCACATGGACTTCTGAATTCGGTAACACTAACAAGTATGTGGGAAAAGAGCCATTTCAGATACTCATAGACATCACCCAAGAGCAAACTGATGACTCTAACCCCAAGATTGTAGGATCTATATTTCTGAACTACAAGCATGTTGAAACAGTCATTATGTCCCTAGCAATGACCATATAATTAACAATAAGTCCAAGACAGTTATGTTTTTCCTAAAATTTCATTTTAAAATATTCTAAACATACAACCCCAAAACACTATTGGAAGTAAAAGGAGATTGTCCCTGGCAAACTGAGACTCATGATCAAGCAACACACAAATTATTAATTGGTTACCTGTTTTTCCTGGTGGCTCAAATGGTAAAGGACCTGCCTGCAATGCAGGTGACCCAGGTTCAATTCCCAGATCAGGAAGATCCCCTGGAGAAGGGAATGGCAACCCACTCCAGTATTCTTGCCTACAGAATTCCATGGACAGACCATGGGGTCACAAAGAGTCAGACACAACTGAGTGACTAACACACACAGTGACATCAATCAAGAGTCTGACATTTCAATGGGAATTTGCTGTATGACTCAAGGAACTCAAACTGGGCTCTGTGAGAATGGGCAGAGGATGGGAAGGAGATTCAAGAGAGAAAAGACATATGTACACCTGTGGTTAACTCATGTAATTGTATGACAGAAATCAAACCAATATAGTAAAATAATCATAAATCAACTAAAAATAAGTAAATTTTTAAAAAAAGAGTCTGGCATTTGATTGGTATAAGTCTTTATTTTCTTTTTTATTTTTTTGTAGGGAGGTATATGTACTTTCATAGCTATTTTTGTTGGGTGGTGATGTGAGGCTGCATGAAGTTTTTAACTATAATTCATTCCTTTTCTGATGTATAAGTCAATGTGATAAGTTGCATTATGGCTAAAAATACTTCTTGTCCCTTCTTGGGCATTCCTTTTCGTGGTGATCTACTTTATGGAGTATAATTTCAAATTTCTTGGCCTCAAACACAAACACTCAACTTACTTTGGCCAATCAGTTACCAGTGTGATGTAAGAGAAAACATCAATGTTCATTTCCCTCAAATCATTTCTGCATTAGTTCCAACTTACATTTTATATATGAGGTTGGTAATGTCTTACATGAAGGGTCTACAGTAAGCCTGAATACTGGAGCAAAATAGCATGAAAAAAATCAGAGCCAACCCATGATAGACAAGCAGTTTCAGAAAGAAGCACACATTTGTGAGTCACTGAGATTTGGGGGTTGTTTGTTATAGTTTCATAATTTAGCCTAAACTGATGTAGTAAGTCCACTAAGGGAATGGTTTATTCCAGTATGGGAGAATTTAAAAAAAAAATGTGAATACTATCCTTTATTTAACAATTGACTCATTTACTTAGCCTTGTCTTTTTTTCTACCTAATACCTCAATACTCTTGACTATATCTGTTTCAATTATGCATTTTCATTCCTTATATATGCACAAGTAAAGATAAAATGCCCTATCAATGGTCTATACCTCTAAACTGGTTACTATTCATAAAGACTGGTTCTCTGTCTGGACTTCATGATATATACATGAGAAACTTTGATCAAGATATCTTGAAATCCCTGGGATACCACAATTATCATCTCTAGGGATTTCATTTATATTGAGGGTTTCAGCTCAGCCCAGATTCACAGGAAAGGTTTTTAGAAGGAAATTTTTACTGTAGACTTTCTAAATTTCAGATAGTAGAGAGGAAATTTCTCAAAGTTAAAATTGTAAAAGTATATATATTATGAGATAAAATCATGTAGAATAAATACCTTACCTTAAATATGTTCTTGAATTTTGGAGGCAAAAGGATGGTAAATGTATAATCATATAATCCTCAGCTGTTTACCTTTGTAAAACACTCTCAACAGGTAAAATTTATCCAGATTTTATCTTAGGAGACATGTATTATACTTGTGCCCTATGGGATTGAACATCTCTACCTAGTCATCCATCCTGTAAACATTTCAATGTAAAGTAAACAGACCACTCCTATAGAAGTTGACTCAAATCAACTTCAGAGTTTTCCAACCTGATTACAGGATGCATTCCACCAAATTAAGTGACTTGAGAGGTCTTTTTCTAAATATTAAATTACTCCTTCCACGAGTTGTCAGATAATGCCTAGAAATAAGCCAGGGGAAATTCTGATGAAGTTTCATGGAAAGAACCCTAGATTAGAAATTGTATCTGCTCTGGGAGTTGGTGATGGACAGGAAAGCCTGGCGTGCTGCAGTCCATGGGGTTGCAAAGAGTCGGATACAACTGAGTGACTGAACTGAACTGAACTGAAATTATAATCCTGAGTCTATCCCACTTATCTTTGTTGAATTTTAGTATTACTTTTGGAAAATACATCAAGGCTTTATATTGTCACCCTGCTTGTTTAACTTATATACAGAGTTCATCATGAGAAATGCTGGACTAGATGAAGCACAAGCTGGAATTAAGATTGCCGGGAGGAATATCAATAACCTCAGATATGCAGTTGACACCACCCTTATGGCAGAAAGTGAAGAACTAAAGAGACTCCTAATGAAAGTGAAAGAGGAGAGTTAAAAAGCTGACTTAAAACTCAACATTCAAAAAACTAAGATCATGGCATTCGGTCCCATCACTTCATGGCAAATAGATGGGGAAACAATGGAAACAGTGAGAGACTTTATTTTGGGGGGCTCCCAAAATCACTGAAGATGGTGACTGCAGCCGTGAAATTAAAAGATGCTTGCTCCTTGGAAGAAAAGTTATGACCAACATAGATAGCATATTAAAAAGCAGAGACATTACTTTGCCAACAAAGTTCTGTCTAGTCAAAGCTACGGTTTTTCCAGTAGTCATGTATGGATGTAAGAGTCGGACCGTAAAGAAAGCTAAGTGCCAAAGAATTGATGCTTTTGAACTGTGGTATTGGAGAAGACTCTTGAGAGTCCCTTGGACTGCAAGGAGATCAAACCTCTCAATACTAAAATAAATCAGTCCTGAATATTCATTGGAAGGACTGATACTGAAGCTGAAACTTCAATACTTTGGCCCCCTGATGCGAAGCACTGATTCATTGGAAAAGACCCTAATGCTGGGAAAGATTGAGGGCAGGAGGAGAAGGGGATAACAGAGGATGAGATGGTTGGATGGTATCACCAACTCAATGGACGAGTTTGGGCAAGCTCCGGGAGTTGGTGAAGGACAGGGAAGCCTGGTGTGCTGCAATCCGTGGGGTCGCAAAGAGGTGGACACGACTGAGTGACTGAACTGATAATCCTGAGTCTATCCCATTTATCTTTGTTGGGTTTTAGTATTATTTTTTGAAATATGAAGTTATTTGACTAAATTTTTTCATGCTGATCTATATAGCAAATTCCATATAGGTAGACAGTGTGCCTGAAGAACTATGGACTGAGGTTCTTAACTTGTACAGGAAGTGGTGACCAAAATCATCCCCAAGAAAAAGAAATGCAAGAAGACAAAATGTTTATCTAAAGAGGCCTTACAAATAGCTGAGAAAAAAAGAGAAGTGAAAGGCAAAGGAGGAAGGGAAAGATATACATAACTGAAACAGTTGTTCTAGAGAAAAGCAAGAAAAGATATACACAACTGAACACTTGATCTGGAGAAGAGCAAGGGAAGATAGGAAAGCCTTTTTAAGTGAACAATGCAAAGAAATAGAGGAAAACAATAGAAGGGGAAAGTCTAGAGATTTCTTCAAGAAAATTCGTGATACTAAGGGAGGATTTCATGCAAGGAGGGATTCAATAAAGGACAGAAATGTCGAGAACCTATCAGAAGCAGAAGATATTAAAAAGAGGTAGCAAGAATACACAGAAGAACTATAAAAAAGAAATCTTAATGATCCAGATAACCACAAAGGTGTGATCACTCACCTAGAGCCAGATATTCTGGAGCATGAAGTCAAGTGGGCCTTAAGAAGCATTACTATGAGCAAAGCTAGTAGAGGTGATGAAATTTCAGCTGAGCTATTTCAAATCCTAAAAGATGATGCTACGAAAGTGCTGCACCCAATATGCCAGCAAATATGGAAAACTCAGCAGTGGCCACAGGACTGATTAGGTTTCACTCTAATCCCAAAAAAAGCAATGCCAAACAATATTCAAGCTACTGTAAAATTGGGCTCATTTTACATGCTAGCAAGGTAATGTTCAAAATCCTTCAAGCTAGGCTTCAGCAGCATGTGAACTGAGAAATTCCAAATGTACAAGCTGTATTTTGAAAATGCAGGGGAACTATAGATCAAATTGCAAATATCCATTATATCATTTTTGAAAAAGCAAGAGAATTCCAGAAAAACATGTACTTCTGCTTCATTGACTACACTAAAGCCTTTGACCGTGTGGATCACAGCAAACTGGAAAATTATTAAAGAGATGGGAATACCAGATCATCTTACCTGTCTCCAGAAAAACCTGTATGCAGGTCAAGAAGCAACAGTTAGAATCAGACATGAAACAATGGACTGGTTCAAAACTGGGAACCAGTTTGTCACACTGCTTATTAACATATATGCAGGGTACATCATGTGAAATGAAGGGCTGGATAAAGCAAAGCTGGAATAAAGATTATATCAATAACTCAGATATGCAGATGATACCACTCTAATAGCAGAAAGCAAAGAGGAACTAAGAGCCACCTGATGAAGGTGAAAGAGGAGAGTGAAAAAGCCAGCTTAAAACTCAACATTCAAAAAATAAAAATCAGGGTATCCTGTCCCATCACATCATGGCAAGGAGATGGGGAGAAAGTGAAAACAGTGGCAGATTTATTTGGGGGGCTCCAAAATCACTGTGGCTGGTGACTATAGCCATAATATTAAAAGATACTTGATCCTTGGGAGAAAAATCATGGCAACCTAGACAGAATATTAAAAATCAGAAACATCACTTTATAGACAAAAGTCCATATAACCAAAGCTATGGTTTTCCTGTAGTCCTTTATGGATGTGAAAGTTGAATCATCAAGAGGGCTGAGGGCCAAAAAATTGATAATTTCAAACTGTGGAGCCGGAGAAGATTCTTAAGATTCCCTTGAACAGCAAGAAGATCAAACCAGTCAATATTAAAGGAAGTCAATCTTGAATATTCATTGGAAGGACTGATGCTGAAGCTCCAATACTTTGGCCACCTGAAGAGCCGGCTCATTGGAAAAGACCCTGATGCTTGGAAAGATTGAAGGCAAGAGGAGAAGAGGGCAGCAGAAGATGAGATGGTTGGATGGCATCACCAATGAGTTTAAGGAAACTCTGAGAGATAGTGAAGGACAAGGAAGGTTGATGTGCTGCAATCCATGGGTTGCAAAGTGTTGGACACGACTTAGTGACTGAACAATCTAGGACTCAGGGCATATCAAAATCCTTTTTTCTCTGAAGACCTTAACGTTTAGTTGAATTTCTAAATTAGCTAATTTTTAAATAAGTAAAGAGTTAAGAATTTACCAAATTTAACATGATAACATTTTGAACAAGGTCTCACCTTGGCCTAAAGGACTGTAAATTTGATAACAGAGGAAGTAGTCCTGGGCTAGAAAATGCTTTCTAATACCACTGCCTCAGTTTTGTTCTTTTTTAATTAGAGTATAATTGCTTTACACTGCTACATCAGTTTCTGTTGTACAGCAAAATGAATCAATTGTACGTATACATATATCCCCTCATTTTCAGATTTCATTCTCATTTATGTCACCATAGAGTACTTAATAGAGTTTCCTGTGCAATGGAACAGGTCCTCATTAGTTATCTATTAATATTTTATACATAGAAGTGTACATATGTCAATCCCAATCCCCAATTCATTCCAACTCCCCTTACCCCCTTGGTGTCCATACATTGTTTCTCTGCATCTGTGTCTCTATTTGTTTCATAACAAGATCATCATACTATATTTCTAAATTCCACATGTGTATTAATATTCAATATTTATTTCTCTCTCTATTTATTTGGGGCTGTGCTGGGTGGTCATTGCTGTGCACAGGCTTTCTCTAGTTGCTATGAGCAGAGGCTATTCTTTGTTGGGGTACGCAGGCTTCTCATTGTGATGGCTTCTCCTGTTGCAGAGCACAGGCTCTAGGGTACATGGACTTCAGCATTGTGGCGTGTGGGCTTACTAGTTGGGGCTCCTGGGCTACAGAGTACAGGTTCAGTAGTTGTGGCACATGGGATTAGTTGCTCCACTGCATGTGGGATCTTCCTGGATCGGGGATCAAACACATGTTTCCTGCATTGACAAGCAGATTCTTTACTACTGACCCATCAGGGAAGCTCTGTTTTTCTCTTTCTGACTTGCTTCACACTGTATGACGGTCTCAAGGCCCGTCTACATCTCTCCAAATGACACAACTTTGTTCCTTTTAAGGGTTGAGTAGTATTCCATTGTATATATGTACCATATCTTCTCTGTCCATTCCTCTGTTGATGGACATGTAGTTTGCTTCCATATACTGGCTATTGTAGTGATGCAATGAACACTGGGGTGCATGTATCTTTTTGAATTACAGTTTTCTCTGGGTGTATGGCCAGGAGTGGTATTGCTAGGTCATATGGTAGTTCTATTTTCCGTTTTTTAAGGAACCCCCATACTGTTCTTGATAGCAGCTGTATCAAGTTAGATTCTCATTAATAGAGTAAAAGGGTTCGCTTTTCACCAAATGCATTCCAGCATTTATTGTTTGTATAATTTTTTATGATTTCCATTCTTACTGATGTGAGATAATACCTCATTGAAGTTATGATTTGCATTTTTCTAATAATTAGTGGTGTTGAATATCTTTTCATTTGTCTTTTTTGAAGAAAAGTCTAGTTATTCCACACATTTTTTGATTAGGTTATTTGTCTTCTTAATATTGAGCTGCAGGAGGTATTTGTACATTTTGAGAATTAATCCATTGTCAGTTACTTCTTTCGCAAATATTTTCTGCTATTCTGAAGTTTGTCTTTTTGTTTTATTTATGGTTTCCTTTGTTGTGCAAAAGCATTTAAGTTTAATTAGGCCCCATTTGTTTATTTCTGTTTTTATTTTCATTATTCTAGGAAGTGGGTCAAAAAGATCTTACTTTAATTTATGTCATAGTGTTTTCTTCCTCTGTTTTCCTCTAAGTTTTATAGTGTCTGGTCTTACCTTTAAGTCTTTAATCCATTTTGAGTTTATTTTTGTGTACTGTATTAGGGAGTGTTCTAATTTCATGCTTTTACGTGGAGGTGTCCAGTTTTTCCAGCATCCCTTACTGAAGATAAGTCTTTTCTCCATTGTATATTCTTGCCTCCTTTGTCATATATTTGGTGACCAAAGGTGTGTGGATTTATCTCTGGGCTTTCTATACTGTTCTATTGATTTATATTTCTGTTTTTGTGCCAGTAGCCTTGTCTTGATTACTGTAGCTTTGTACTACAGACTGATTTCTCCAGCTCCATTTTTCTTTCTCAAGAGTATTTTGGTTATTTGGGGTCTTTTGTGTTTCATACAGATTTTTAATTTTTTGTTATAATTCTATTTTTAAAATGCCATTGGTAAATTGATAGGAATTGCATTGAATCTGTAGATTGCCTTGAGTAGTATATTTTCAGAATATTGATTCTTCCAGTCCATGTATATGGTTTATCTCTCCATCTGTTTGTGTCATCTTTGATTTCTTTCATCACTATGTTATAGTTTTCTGAGTACCTGTCTTTTGCCTCCTTAGGTTTACTCCTAAGTATTTTATTCTTTCTGTTGCAATGGTAAATGTGATTGTTTCCTTGATTTCTCTTTCGTATCTTTTGTTGATAACACGTAGAAAAACAAGATTTCTGTGTATTGGTTTTGTATCTTACAATTTTCCAAAGCTCTTTGATGAACTCTAGTAATTTTCTGGTGGTTTAGCATTTTCTATGTATAGTATTATGTCATCTGCAAACAGTGATAGTTTTTCTTCTTCTCTAATGTGTGTTCCTCTTATTTCTTTCTCTTCCCTGATTTCCATGGCTAACACTTTCAAAACTATGTTGAATAAAAGTGGTGAGAGTGGATATCCTTTAGGTGCTTTAGGTTTTTCACCGTTGGAAATGATGTTTGCTGTGGGTTTGTTGTATATGACTTTATTATATTGAGGTTAGTCTTCTCTATGTCTACTTTCTGGACAGTTTTTATCATAAATCAGTGTTGAATCTTGTCAAAAGCTTTTACTGCAGCTGTTGAGATAATTGGATGGTTTTATTCTTCAATTTGCTAACATAGTGTATCACAATGATTGATGAATCATTGCATCTCTGGGATAAATCCCACTTGATCACCGTGTATGATCCTTTTAATGTATTGGTGGACTCTGTTTGCTAGTATTTTGCCAAGGATTTTTGCATCTATGTTGATCAGTGTTACTGAGCTTCAATTTTCTTTTTTTGTGTGATACCTTTGTGTAATTATGGTACACAATTGGCTCAGATGGTAAAGAATTTGCCTGCAATGTGGGAGACCCGAGTTCAACGCCTGGGTTGAGAAGATTCCCTGGAGAAGAGAATAGCTACCCAATCCAGTCTTCTTGCCTGGAGAAATCCATGGACAGAGAAGCCTTGTGGGCTACAGTCCATGGGGTTGCAAAGAGTTGGACACGACTAAGTGACTAACACTCATGTAATTATGATATCGGGGACATGATGTTCTCTTAGAATGAGATTGGGTGGGTTCCTCCCTATGAAATTTTGGGAAGAGATTGAGAAGGATGATGTTAGCTCTTCTCTAAATGTTTGATAGAATTTGCTTGTTAAGTTCCTGGTCCTGGATTTTTGTTGTAATATTTTTAATCAAAGTTTCCATTTCAGTACTTGTGATTGGTTTGTTCATTTTTATTTATTTATTTTTGGCTGTGTCAGGTGTTAGTTGCATCAGATAGGCTCTTTGTTGCTGCACGTGGGATTTTTCACTGTGGCATGCAGGCCACTTTTTTGCAGTGCACAGACTTCTCTCTAGTCGTGGTGTGTAAGCTCCAGAGTGATTGGGCTCTGTAGCTGTGGGGCATGGGTTTGTATTCTAGGACACATGAGCTTTGCAGTTGCTGCACAGAATTTTTCATTGAGGCATGCAGGCTCAGAAGTTGTGGTAAACGGGCTCAACTAAGGATCCTCAACATAGGATCTTAGTTCCCTAACAGGGAATTGAACCCACATCCCCTGGGTTGAACCCACTGGAAAGCTGATTCTTAACCACTAGACCACCAGAGAAGTCCTGCTTGGCCTATTCATAATTTTTATTTCTTCCCAGTTCAGTCTTAGAAGCTTGCACTTTTCTAAGAATTTAATCATTTCTTCCAGGTTTTCCCTTTTATTGGCATATAGATGCTTGTCTTCTAAAGGGGATCAGCCCTGGGTGTTCTTTGCAAGGAATGATGCTAAAGCTGAAACTCCAGTACTTTGGCCACCTCATGCGAAGAGTTGACTCATTGGAAAAGACTCTGATGCTGGGAGGGATTAGGGGCAGGAGGAAAAGGGGACGACAGAGGATGAGATGGCTGGATGGCATCACCGACTCCATGGACGTGAGTCTGAGTGAACTCTAGGAGATGGTGATGGACAGGGAAGCCTGGCATGCTGTGATTCATGGGGTCACAAAGAGTCGGACACGACTGAGCGACTGCACTAAACTGAACTGAGATGCTTGTAGCAGTCTTTTATGATGCTTTGTATTTCTGCAGTATCATTTGTAGTTTCAACTTTTTTCATTTCTACTTCTATTGATTTGGGTCCTCTCCCTTTTTTCCTTGATGAATATGGTTAATGTTTTATCAATTTTATCTTCTCTAAGGAGCAGTATTTAGTTTCATTGATCTTTGCTATTGTTTTATTTGTTTCTATTTCATTTACTTCTGCTATAATCTTTATGATTTCTGTCCTTCTACTATCTTTGGGGATTTTTGTTTGTTTGGATTCTTCTTTCTCTAGTTGCTTTAGTTGTAAGGTTAGGTTGTTTATTTCAGATTTTTTTTTTTGTATCTTGAGGTAGGATGGTATTTACATAAATTTCCCTCTTAGAACTGCTTTTGCTCTATCCCACAGGCTTTCAGTGATCGTATTTTCATTGCCATTTGTTTCTATTTGTTTTTTTTTTCCTCTTTGATTTCCTCAGTGATCTCTTGGTTATTTATAGTATGTTGTTTAGCCTCCATGTGTTTGTGTTTTTTACTTTTTTGTTTTTTTTTTTCCTTGTACTTGATTATTAATCCCATGCCACTGTGGTTGGAAAAGATGCTTGGTATCATTTCAATTTTCTTCAATTTACTGAAGTTTGATTTGTGATCCAAGACATGATGTGTCTTGAAAAATATTCCGTGTGCACTTGAAAAGAAAATGTATTCCATTACTTTCAGATGGAATGTCCTATAAAAATACATTTAGTCTTTCTGGTCTAATGTGTCATTTAAGTCTTCATCCATCATCCATCATGTGCCCAGTCAAGTCTGACTCTTTTGAGACCCAGGTTCCTCTGTCCTTGAAATTTTCCAGGCAAGAATATTGAAGTGGGTTGCCATTTCCTTCTCCAGGCTGTCTTCCCAACCAATGGATCGAAACTGCATCTCTTGGGTCTCCTGCATTGGTAGGTGAATTCTTTACCACTGAACCACCTGGGAAGCCCTAGTTAAGTCTTGTGTTCCCTTGTTAATTTTCTCTCTGGATGACTTATCCATTGGTTTAAATGGAGTGTTAAGTCTCCAACTCATATTGTGCTACTGTCAAATTCCCCTTTTATGGCTGTTAGAATTTGTCTTATTTATTAAGCTGCTCTTAAGTTGCATGCACAAATATTCACAATTACTTTATCTTTTTCCTGCACTGACCTCTTGATTATTACATAGTACCCTTCCTTATATCTTGTAATAGTCTTTATTTTAAAGTCTATTTCATCTAATATGAGTATTGCTACACCAGGATTCTTTTGATTTCCATTTGTAAAGAATATTTTTCCTATCCCCTTACTTTTAGTCTGTATGTGTTCTTAGGTCTGAAGGGAGTGTCTTGTAGATAGCTTATATATAGGTCTTGTTACTGTGTCCATTCAGCCAATCTGGTTTTTTTTGTTGGAACAGTTAATACATTTACATTAAAAGTACTTATCAATATGTGTGTTCCTATTACCATTTTCTTAATTGTTTTTGACCTATGTTTCTTGCCTAGAGAAGTTCCTTTAATGTTTGTTGTAAAACTTGGTGGTGCTGAATTCTTTGAACTTTTGCTTGTCTGTAAAGCATTTGATTTCTTTGTCAAATCTGAATGAGATCCTTGATGGGGAGAGCAATCTTGGTTGTAGGTTTTTCTCTTTCATCATTTTAAATATGTTCTGCCACTCTCTTCTGGCCTGCAAATTTTCCACTGAAAATCAGTTGATAACCTAATGGGAATTCCCTTGTGTGTTATTTGTTGCTTTCCCTATGCTGCTTTTAATATTTTCTGTCACATTTAATTTTAGCTTGATTAATATGTGTTGGCATGTTTATTTTGGAGTTATTCTGTATAAGTCTTTCTGGGCTTCCTGGACTTGGGTGACTATTTCCTTTCCCATGTTAGGGAAATTTTTTACAATAATTTCTTCTAATATTTTCTCAGACCTTTTCTCTTTCTCCAAAATAGAAAGGAAACTTGAAAGATGCACAGAAAATATAAAGCAAAAACATAAAAATGATCCAAAAACAAAAAAAGAATAAAAACACAAAAAAACCCAGAACAACAAAAATAAAGTAAAAGAAAAAAATTTTAAATAAGTAAAAATTTTTTAAATCAACAAAAACTGAACAAAATTAAACAAAATGAAAAAAAGAATAGTACTAATAAGAATATTTTCCAATGGCCTCCTCTGTTAGGGTCTTTGCTCTCACAGTGAGCTGCAGCCAACACCTACCTCTCCAGGAGGCCCTCTTGTTATCACTGCCAGGTCCCTGGATCTGTAGTGGGCACTATGGGGCCAGCACAGACTCTGATCTGGCCCAACTCTTGCGTATACTTGCCCCCAATTGTTGGGGGCCAGAGTGAGGTACTCCGCCCGTGACAAAGGTCATGAGGAAGGAGGCTG
>NW_011495048.1:6948446-6981537 GCF_000754665.1 Bison bison bison
GTATACATTTGTATGAAGCACCTGACTTTGATAAAAGTCAGGACTGCTGACCCCGCGTGACTTTTGCATAACATCTCAGTGTATAAAAGTAGACCATGGAAAATAAAGAATTGGGATCAGTTTCTCGAAATACTGGTCTCCCCATGTCGCTCTCTCTCTCACTCTGGCTGAGTCTCCATCTGGAGCGCGGAACCCACCATGCTTACTAATTATGCCTGGGCTTCTAAGATCCGACCGGGGAGGCCTCAGTGTCTCCTCTCCTTCGGGAGAACGGAAGGACGCCTGCGGCCTACGTAAGTGGTGCAAACTTCTTGTCTTGAAGATTTATTGGTCTCCCGCGTAAACCAAGCCACTCAGCCTCTTTTTTCCACTGAATTTTCCTACTGAGCTATCCTCATCCTATTACTCTTTATATCTTTGATAAAATATTTAAATAAATAAATAGGTCGCCGACGCCGTCCCCGCTTCGAATACCCTGGATCAGCCGGGGCAGGACCCCAGCACCCAATATCACTGCTGCCAAAGTTAGACTGGTCTCCGAACACTTGTTGTCTATTCCCATAGTCCAGATGCAGGTTTTACCAAGCTCATTGTGAGGGTTTAATTCATAGCTTATGTAGCAGCAAGGCCAGATTTCCATTCTTTTCCTTAGTGGCACCACTCCTGGGGCTCATCTTTGGCTTTTCTCTACCTCTGCCTGTGTGTGACCCTCAGGCATCTGTCCCCTAATCAGGCAAGAGGGAGCAAAAGCAGCAGCTGACTGGGGCACTTACTCACTCAGATTGGGGTTGGGGGGAGGGGTATGATGGCCACAGCTAAGGTGTTGCCAAGTGCCTGCTGAGGCAGAGACCAGAAGGCAGCTGCAATAGAGTAGGGTGTACTTGCTCTGGTGGGAGTCCCTCCCAGTGGCCACAGAAGCAGGGGCTGCCATGTGAGGGCTATGGTTACCCCACCCCTTGCACACCAGTCAAGAATGACACCTCATTTCCCAGGCAGACCACACTTCCTCTAGGGGCATTCCCAGCCAAGGAGCCATTCAATCTTTACCCTTGTGTTGTATCCACATGGTCAATAGCAATCCTGTCCCTGAATCTGCTCTCTTAACCCCATGCTTTAGCACTCATCCCCCTTCAGCATTGGCAGATTCCTGTCTCAGGCAGGAGGTTCCAGGACAGACTCCGGAGGCTTTGTGAAGGGTGGTGCTCAGGACCCTGGAGCTTACACAGGTGGAGGAGACCATGACTTGAAGTGCAAGTGAGCCTGTTCAGATGGGTCCCCTCCTAGTGCTCACAAAGACCAAGCTCATGGACAAGGAAGGCAGTTGGCATGGCAGCCCCACCCTTTGCGTGCCACTCAACAATGATGCCTTGCCCCTATGGTATCCTGGGCTTTTTCCAAAACTTTCCCAGTTGTGAAACTCTTAGTTCCTCTTCCTTCAGGCTGTCTTTTCAAAGCCAACAGCTGTCTCCTCCCTGGGTCCACTTTCCAGCACCCAACCCCTTTCTGTAGTAGGAGACACACAGCTCAGGCTGGGAAGCACAAGGATGCAGCACAGACTAGATGAAACAGGAGGAAAGGAGATGAGGCACAACTTTTGAAAGAATGACATAGCCCAAGGACACAACATAAAATGATTAGAATCAAATGGGTTCAAGATGTCAGACAAGTTGACTTCAACTAGACCTTAATCCTCAGCATATGCTCATTGTAGCACATCAGCAAGCTAAATGGCACACCCAGAGGCACCATGACAGTTCCAAGGCTGACCATAAAAGACCGGAAAGTGGCAGTGGCCCAATTCCGGGAAATCTCCCTCCCACAAAAAATAGTTGAAATAATCCTCCCACTCATTAGCCTATGAAATTTGTTCAGTTACTTAGTCATGTCTGACTGTTTGCAACCCCATGAAATGCAACACACCAGGCTTCCCTATCCTTCACCATCTCCAAAAGTTTGCTCAAACTCATGTCCAGTGAGTAAACTATGTCATTCAACCACCTGTTGTCCCCTTATCTTCCTGTCTTCAAAATTTCCCAGGATCAGGGTCTTTTCCAATGCTCTTCACAACAGGTGGCCAAAATATTGGAATTTTAGCATCAGTCCTTCCAATGAATATTCAGGGTTGATTTCTTTAGGACTGACTGGTTTGATCTTGCTGTCCAAGAGGCTTCTACAGTACCACAGTTCAAAGGCATCATTTCTTTGGTCCTCAGCAATTTTATTGTCCAACTCTCATATCCATACATGACTACTGGAAAAACCATAACTTTGACTATACAGACCTTTGTCAGCAAAGTAATGTATCTGCTTTTTAATACTTGTCTAGGTTTGTCATTTCTTTTCTTCCAAGGAGCGAGCGTCTTTCAATTTCAAGGCTGCAGTCACCATCTGCAGTGATTTTGGAGCCCAAGAAAATAACGTCTCATTGTTTCCATTGTTTCCCCATCTATTTGCCATGAAGTGATGAGACCAGATGCCATGATCTTAGTCTTCTGAATGTTGACTTTGAAGTCAGCTTTTTCACTCTCCTCTTTCACCTTCATCAGAAGGATCTTTAATTCCTCCTCTCTTTCTGCCATTAGGGTAGTGTCATCTGCATATTTGAGGTTATTGATATTTCTCCCAGAAATCTTGATTCCAGCTTGTGCTTCATTCAGCCTGGCATTTTTCATGATGTATGTACTCTGCATATAAGTTAAGTAAGCAGGGTGACAATATACAGCCTTGATGTCCTCCTTTCCCAATTTGGAATCAGTCCATTGTTTCATGTCTGGTTGTAACTGTTGCTTCTTGACCTGCATATAGGCTTCTCAGGAAGCAGGAAAGGTGGTTTGATATTCCCATCTCTTTAAGAATTTTCCACAGTTTGTTGTGATCTACACAGTCAAAGGTTTTTGTGTAGTCAATGAAGCAGAAATACGTGTTTTTATGGAATTTTCTAGCTTTTTCTATGACCCAATGGACATTGGCAATTTGATATCTGTTTCCTCTGCCTTTTCTAATTCAGCTTGTACGTCTGGAAGTTGAAGCCTAGCTTGAAGGATTGGGGGTGTTATTTTGCTAACACGTGAAGTGAGAGCAATTGTGTGATAGTTTGAATATTCTTTGGCATTGCCCTTCTTTGAGACTGGAATGAAAACTGACCTTTTCCATCCTGCGGCCACTGCTGAGTTTTCCAAATTTGCTGGCATATTGAGTGTGGCTCTTTCACAGCATCATCTTTTAGGATTTGAAATAGCTCAGCTGGAATTCTATCATCTCTACTAGCTTTGTTTATACTAATGCTTCCTAAGGCCCACTTGACCTAACACTCCAGGATGTCTGGCTCTAGGAGAATGATTACACCATTGTGGTTATCTGGGTCATGAAGATCTTTTTTGTATAGTTCTTCTTTGCATTCTTGCCACCTCTTCTTAATATCTTCTACTTGTGTTAGGTCAATACCATTTCTGTCATTTGCCTAACTTTGCATTAAATGTTTCCTTGGTATCTCTAATTTTCTTGAAGCTATCTCTAGTCTTTCCCATTCTATTGTTTTCCTCTGTTTCTTTGCATTGTTTACTTAAAAGGGCTTTCCTATCTCTCCTTGCTATTCTTTGGAACTCTGCATTCAGATGGGTATATCCTTTGTCCGTTGCCTTTGTTATGGAGCCTATGAAATTACCCACTCCATAAGCTAACTGTGCCACATTTTGAGGCCGCACTCACCCTCTGCAATGGCCCACATTCTGTCTGTGGAGTGTTTCTCTCTGAATAAGCCACTTCTTACCTACCCATTTGTCTCTCACTGAATTCTTTCTGCAATGAAACATTGAGAACCTGAGTTTCATTAGGTCCTGAAACCAGGTCTGTGTTCACGGGTGGAAGACCATGGGTTTGGGCCAGGTTCAAGTCCCAGCCACATGGGTTCAAGTCCCAGGCAGGGTTTTGGCCAGGTGTGAGTCCTGGCCTCTTGGGTTTGAGTCCCAATCTAAGGTACAATTTCACATGTACACAGTTTTATTTTGTCCTGTCTTCCACAGATTGTCCACTGAGCTCTCCTTTGATCCCTCAAAGGTTATTTTCTGTCCTCGATGATTTCCCCACTGCAAGGGCAGTTTTCTAAGTGCAGGATCCTCTTCTCGCCCTCAGTTTACCACCGTGGTTCCTGGTCACTTGTTTGTTTCCTCTTTTCTTTTTTTCTTTCATCCTACCCAATTGAGAGGGAATTCTGCTTGTCCTTTGAGATGTCTGAAATCTTTCACAAATGGTCAGCAACCGCTCCGTGAGATGTATTCTCACATTCACTTGCAGATGTATTCTTGATGTCCTTATGAGGAGAAACTAACTCCATGTTCTCTTGTTCTGCCATCTTGACTCCTCCCCTCTGCACCTCTGTTCTTACTAGTTTATTTCTAATAAACTTGGAATACTATTACTTCTTCTTCTACTTTCTTTGTCCAGGGCTGCCAGATGGGCTTCTTTCATAAAATATGCCTTTCTGGAAGAAGAGTGAGTATAAGAAAGACTTGTAAAACAGCTACAGATACTAACAGCAGCAACTCTACTGGCAACCAACGGGAAAAATTTTGTGGAGCCTGAACTGAGCATATGTAAGCCTTGCACTGTTCCCTTATCACTTAGAGATAAACTTGTGGATTCAAGTAAACTCAAGTCATTTCTTTCAGGTACAGGGGAAGGATATATATAAAACAAAGGGAAGTGCTAGGTGTGTATCTCAAGTTTGGAGTATACGGTAGGGACCCCTCCAAATGTATCTCTTTAGACTAAATTTCTGGAAAATTGGAGTGGATATAAGGCCTAACGTGCTCATATGCTTAGTTCTTAGAGATTTTATTTGATATTCCTCTAATACAGTAATGTAAGAGGATACAATTTATTAAAAAGGGAGAAAAAGAAAGAATACAATTAAACACAAAACTTTCTTGACCTTAATTTGGTGGCTAAAAATCTTCAAGACCTGTTTTTGAAAGACAGTCCTACTACTGACAAAAAAATCATATCTTAACTAGCCATTTCTGTTAGTGATGATTTGCCAGGAAAGTAGCTTAGGATTCTTTTAGAAGAGATCAGCCAGAACCAAATCTCTCCTCATCAAAGCACTTTTACTGGAAATCTAGAGATTCATGTGTCTTGAAGAATATCAGTTGTGATATTTTTATGAAAATACTCAGTTTTAGGTTTGACTTTCATAAAACATTTCTAGCAGTATCCAATAAGGATAAGATTATATATAAATTCTTTCTAACCTAATAGATTTCTAATAATACAGATCATTTAGTATTTTTATAAACAGTAAAGTAATTTCACTAGTGAAATTTAAATATACTATTTAATTTAACAGCATTTGCTGAGCACTATCTGTGCCAAGCATTGTGCCAGACTCATCTTTCCATGCAGTGTGGCCTGAACTAGCAAAGACAAAAATAGGTTACAAAAGCAACAGCTAGTTGGCTTAAAACTCAGCATTCAAAAAAACTAAAACCGTGGCATCTGATCCCATCACTTGATGGCAAATAGATTCTTTCTGGAGTTATTTGTCCACTGATCTCTGGAAGCATATTGGGCACCTACTGACCTGGGGAGTTCCTCTTTCAGTCTCCTATCATTTTGCCTTTTCATACTGTTCATGGGGTTCTCAAGGCAAGAATACTGAAGTGGTTTGCCATTCTCTTCTCCAGTGGGCCACATTCTATCAGTGGACCACACTCTACACATGGACATGAGCAGATGGTCAACACCGAAATCAGATTGATTATATTCTTTGCAGCCAAAGATGGAGAAGCTCTATACAGTCAGCAAAACAAGACCAGGAGATGACTGTGGCTCAGATCATGAGCTCCTTATTGCCAAATTCAGACTTAAATTGAAGAAAGTACTGAAAACCATTAGACCATTCAGGTATGACCTAAATCAAATCCCTTATGATTATTCAGTGGAAATGAGAAATAGATTTAAGGGACTAGATCTGATAGATAGAATGCCTGATGAACTATGGACTGAGGTTCGTGACATTGTACAGGAGAAAGGGATCAAGACCATCCCCATGGAAAAGAAATGCAAAAAAACAAAATGGCTGTCTGGGGAGGCCTTACAAATAGCTGTGAAAAGAAGGGAAGTGAAAAGCAAAGGAGAAAAGAAAAGATATAAGCATCTGAAAGCAGAGTTCCAAAGACTAGCAAGAACAGATAAGAAAGCCTTCCTCAGCAATCAATGCAAAGAAATAGAGGAAAACAACAGAATGGGAAAGACTAGAGATCTCTTCAAGAAAATTAGAGATACCAAGGGAACATTTCATGCAAAGATGGGCTCAGTAAAGAACAGAAATGGTAGGGACCTAACAGAAGCAGAAGATATTAAGAAAAGGTGGCAAGAATACACAGAAGAACTGTACAAAAAAGATTTTCATGTCCCAGATAATCACGATGGTGTGATCACTCACCTAGAGCCAGACATCCTGGAATGTGAAGTCAAACAGGCCTTAGAAAGCATCATTACAAACAAAGCTAGTGGAGGTGATGGAATTCCAGTTGAGCTATTTCAAATCCTGGAAGATGATGCTGTGAAAGTGCTGCACTCAATATACCAGCAAATTTGACAAACTCAGCAGTGGCCACAGGACTGCAAAAGGTCAGTTTGCATTCCAATCCCAAAGAAAGACAATGCCAAAGAATGCTCAAACTACCGCACAATTGCACTCATCTCACATGCTAGTAAAATAATGCTCAAAATTCCGCAAGTCAGGCTTCAGTAATACGTGAAACGTGAACTTCCAGATGTTCAAGCTGGTTTTAGAAAAGGCAGAGGAACCAGAGATCAAATTGCCAACATCCCGCTGGATCATCGAAAAAGCAAGAGAGTTCCAGAAAAAACATCTACTTCTGCTTTATTGACTATGCCAAAGCCTTTGACTGAGTGGATCACAATAAACTGTGGAAAATTCTGAAAGAGATGGGAATACCAGACCACCTGTTGTGCCTCTTGAGAAACCCGTATGCATGTCAGAAAGCAACAGTTAGAACTGGACATGGAACAACAGACTGGTTCCAAATAGGAAAAGGAGTACGTCAAGGCTGTATATTGTCACCCTGCTTATTTAACTTCTGTGCGGCGTACATCATGAGAAACACTGGGCTGGAAGAAGCACAAGCTGGAATCAAGATTGCTGGGAGAAATATCAATAACCTCAGATATGCAGATGACACCACCCTTATGGCAGAAAGTGAAGAGGAACTAAAAAGCCTCTTGATGAAAATGAAAGAGGAGAGTGAAAAAGTTGGCTTAAAGCTCAACATTCAGAAAACGAAGATCATGGCATCTGGTCCCATCACTTCATGGGAAATAGATGGGATAACAGTGGAAACGGTGTCAGACTTTATTATTTTAGGCTCCAAAATCACTGCAGATGGTGACTGCAGCCATGAAATTAAAAGATGCTTACTCCTTGGAAGGAAAGTTATGACCAACCTAGATAGCATATTCAAAAGCAGAGACATTACTTTGTCAACAAAGGTCCGTCTAGTCAAGGCTATGGTTTTTCCTGTGGTCATGTATGGATGTGAGAGTTGGACTGTGAAGAAAGCTGAGCGCCAAAGAATTGATGCTTTTGAACTGTGGTGTTGGGGAAGACTCTTGGAAGTCCCTTGGACTGCAAGGACATCCAACCAGTCCTTTCTGAAGGAGATCAGACCTGGGATTTCTTTGGAAGGAATGATGCTAAAGGTGAAACTCCAGTACTTTGGCCACATCATGTGAAGAGTTGACTCTGGAAAAGACTCTGATGCTGGGAGGGATTGGGGGCAGGAGGAAAAGGGACGACAGAGGATGAGATGGCTGGATGGCATCACTGAGTCAATGAACATGAGTTTGAGTGAACTCTGGGAGATGGTGATGGACAGGGAGGCCTGGCGTGCTGTGATTCACGGGGTCGCAAAGAGTCGGACACGACTGAACGACTGAACTGAACTGAACTGATGAACCTCTATTTTACTCAGGAGGAAACTTAGGTAGAGACTATTTAAGCATCTTAAGATGATTCAGTAGATAATGACAGGACCAGGGCTAAAGTCAACAGTCATATTATTAAAAGAATATTTAGAACATAATCTGTGATTTGTTTAGATGATTACATCATTTTTCCCAACTCACCGCACCATATTTGACCATCATACTCACCGGCAGTGAGGGAGTGGCTAAGACTGAGGCTTATTTCTAAGAGGATAGCACTCCCTCTGCCCTATCTGTCCTTGGACTGTATCCAGGTATGACAGGCAGGCCTCAGCCAATTCTTTCCATATTTCTCTATACCTGGCTCTTTCATCATCTTGGATCACTAGTTTCCTTGACTTGAGGAGCAAACTTCTCACAACTTTATCTTTTCTCTGTGGCTATTTTGGAGACAGAGGGAAAACTACTCTTTGAAGTCTTTAAGCCTAGAAGCAGATGTAGATGTATGCCTTTGAAAAAATTAATATTGAAGATGTATCACTCATTTATTTATTATTACAGAGATAAATTATTTCTGAGAACCAGTTCTAAAGCTTAGAATTTAATACGCAAGGAATCCAGTTTAAATTGTTAAAAATATTTCAGTGAAAAAAAATCTTTGAAATACATGAAATTCATGAAAATGTAAACAAAAACCATAATTAACACATCTTTTAATATGTAATTCAAAATAATTCAAAACCCTAGAAGGAAGTATAATGAGTTATTTCACAACATGTGTTCTGGAGTAAAGATGGCTTTGTTTTAAATTCTAGCTTCACCTTTTCCTTCCTGTGTAATGGTGGACAAATTATTTCTTTTTTTTTTAATTTAAATTTATTTATTTTAATTAGAGGCTAATTACTTTACAATATTGTATTGGTTTTGCCATACATCAACATGAATCTGCCATGGGTGTACACATGTTCCCAATCCTGAAACCCCCTCCCACCTCCCTCCCTGTACCATTCCTCTGGGTCATCCTGGTGCACCAGCCCCAAGCATCCTGTATCCTGCATCGAACCTGGACTGGCAAAAGAGACACAGATGTATAGAACAGTCTTTTGGACAAATTATTTCTTACTGGAGTCCACTTTCTTTACAAATGAAAGTGGTGCCACTTTAGTGTGTCTTTCAGATTTGTGCTGTAAAGGTTAAAAAAGCTATTGCAAGTAAATTGCTCAGCATAGTACCTAGTAGTGATAATAAATATAAAGAAACCAACAGAATACATCAAGAATGACAAATGGTGGATAAAATCCCTATAAAGAATGATCATGGACATATTGCAGCAAAGGATGGTGAAACTCCACAAGATATCTCTAGCATCACGTTGCCTGTTGTTTGCTGCGTATTTTCTGCCCTAATTGGATCTAAGCCCTATGCTTTCCTCAGAAAATTCCTAAGCATTGATCCAAAAGCCTTGCCCATTTCTGACTTCCCACAGTTTTCACAGGGCATGCTATCAAACCTTAGTGCAAGTGACAAGTTTTAAACTTCAATCTTATCATGAGTCTACCTGAAATGAACAGTTGATTCTTTCAAGTAATATTTGTATAGTTCTTCACATGATGCTTCACCATTTGATACAATATCACATTCTCTCATTGTCCCAGAAGTTCCTAAAGAAACTCATAATTTTTCACATTTTAAACATAACATATTCGATCTCAGTCAAGTTTAAACCTAGATCATTGGATTCCGAATTGTGTGTTTTTAAACATCAAGTGGTCTATAAAACAAACATATTTTAATCAGTATAGATTCAAATACATGGTTTACTCAATGTGATTAAGGGAAAAAATAGTCAGAGAAATGTTATCAAGTCCAGGCTGTGTTCACCTCCAAAGCGATTTAAAATCTTAGCCACATTCAACATGGTCCCGCTAGATTTGCCTAATATGTAAATCTTACTCATTTAGTTAGTGTTTTTTTTTTTTTCCTCTCCTTTATAAACAGGCTGTTGAGAACAATTTGGTTATAGTAGCAGTTTCATTCTG
Source organism: Bison bison bison (assembly GCF_000754665.1). Taxonomy (NCBI): domain Eukaryota; kingdom Metazoa; phylum Chordata; class Mammalia; order Artiodactyla; family Bovidae; genus Bison; species Bison bison. The sequence continues at coordinate 6,958,433 of NW_011495048.1, forward strand.
CCAATGGGGTGAATAAACACTGAGATATCATGCATAATCAATCATGCAAATATAACATATGTCCATATGTCCAGGGACTAGAAGAAATTACACTACACCTAGAGCATGCTGCACATTCTCACTAAGTATTTATTCTTGATTTATGAATTGCTTAAAATAAGACTAGGTCATTGAGAAATCAGGCAGGGACCAAATCAGAATTTTAATGATCTTGGCTTTTTGCCCACTTTTGTCATAACGTGTGCCCTTTCTTCACTAACATTTAAAGTTGTGAAACACAACTTGTCATCTCATTCTCCATTTGGCTTGGCTTTTTTTTTTTTTTTTGCTTGTACTGAATCTGTAAACAAATTGTTATATTGACTTTCAGCAAATGGCTTTTAGAGTACTACACATAAGAGTCACCTTGGAGAGCTTGTTAAAAATACAGATTGCACACTAGGTATTACCTCAGAGATCTGGGTGAGACAAACAAATGTGCACTTTTAACACAAGTGTGTTGTCGAGGCCACACTCTAAGAAGAGATGTTATAGTGAAATCATTTTTTTTTTTTTACTTTTGGAAAGAGGCAGACACTATTAACAATACACAGTCATTTTTGTTCTAAGAAAATTCTATTAATCAATTACGTTACCATCTCTCTGATGGTTTGACATATAAAATAGTTGTTGGGTAATGTCAATGGACAGGGAGGCCTGGCATGCTGCAATTCATGGGGTCGCAAAGAGTCGGACACGACTGAGCGACTGAACTGAACTGAACTGAATGGCAATGGCAATATCAGCCTTGGTCATCATTAACATGGAATGGATATTCAGCCCTTTAAAAGAAGGAAATAAGGAATTTTAATCATTAATTCTGCATACATAGTCACTTATAATTTTATTTTTTGTACTTATTAAATGTATCTTTTCCATAAATTATAAATAAAATAAATAAAAATGATATAAGATAAAGATATTTTATAATTTACTTTAAGAAGTATTTCAGAAGTTGATTTTAAGTAAAATTTAATGAGAATTCAGTGATCTGACAATAATATTGAGATTCACTATTAGCTGCTATATTCAAATTTGATAGCTAAATTTTGAGTCTCGGTATTATCACCAGATAAAATCTGAATATGAATTTGGCTATCAAATTAGAATATAACAGAGTATCTGCTATCAGGATACTATTTTGCTTGGGCTGATGTTAGTGATAGTTGATTGGGTTGTTTTCCCTGTAATTTTTCTTGCATTTTTAAATTTATTTTAATTGAGAGTTATACATCTCTGTACTCTTTTACAGTCCTTTAATATATATTTCTCTCTACCCTGTCCAAGTTAGTTGCAACAGATTTCATATAACTCATAAATATATTAAGCTCTCTCACCTTTTAAAAGCTCTTGGTTGTGTATTGTGGTCACCTACAGGGTGGTATATTTGACTCTTGTTCAGGACCGACTTTGTACTGTTACTGGGCTAGACCATGTGTCTGCCTCACCAGTCCATTCACTGACCGTAGCTAATTGGTCAAAGTATAGACTCCTGAGGAACACTAGGCAAATCAGGTTTTCTCTTCAATAAATTAGAATTGAGAGCAAATAACTTTACTCTGTCTACGCTGCCTCTTAAGTGGAATAAGGTGCATAGTCCCTTCTGTGAACAGAAAGTTCTGCAGAGAGAGAACAAAATAGACATGACTCCTAAATTTTTATCTCTGCTTGGACCTCTCCTCTGAACTCCAGGCTTACATATTCAACTGTCTATTTAACATCCTGATTTATTTCTAATATAACATGCTGCTGCTGCTAAATCATTTCAGTCATGTCCAACTCTGTGCGACCCCATAGACAACAGCCCACCAGGCTCCCCCGTCCCTGGGATTCTCCAGGCGAGAACACTGGAGTGGGTTGCCATTTCCTTCTCCAATGCATGAAAGTGAAAAGTTAAAGTGAAGTTGCTCAGTCGTGTCCGAATCTTAGTGACCCCATGGACTGCAGCCTACCAGGCTCCTCCATCCATGGGATTTTCCAGGCAAGAGTACTGGAGTGGGGTACCACTGCCTTCTCCAAATATAACATGTCTAAGCCTTAAATTCTAATCTTCCTTTCCAAAGTTTCTCCACCTGTTATTCCCCATTTTACTTAATGTAACTATATACTTTGTGTATCACACACATGAAAAGCTGAGTTATCTTTTACCTCTCTGTTTTATCTTATATCCATTGTCATCAGCAAATTCTATTGAATTTTTCTTTAAAACATATTCAGTCAGATCACATTTCACTGTCTTTACTGTTTATTTTCCTGGTTCAATCTCCCATCATCCCTTATGTGGGTTATTGCCATGGTCACCCAACAAGTGTTCTTACTTCCATCTTTCACCCTCTACAGTCTATTCTCACAAAAGCAGCCAGAATGATTCTTTAAAAATGCAAAATCCTGCAATTTCTCTAATCAAAACCTTGTGACATGTCCCCAGTGTGTTCATTTTGGAGGTCTAAGTCATGTCAACTACCTAAAAACACCATTAGTACTTGCAAACCAAAAGCCTTAATTAAGATAACCAGGTACTCTGAAGGCCTCATCTGGGCCTAGTAGAACTTGGTTTTCACTGGCTTTTACTCTTTAAAGTGACTTTAGGCATACCTTCAAACTCATCAAATTCTAAGTCTGTGCTTCTGTAAAGTGAAAAAAAAAAAAAGAAGAGGGGACTGGCATCTGCTCTCCTACTTTCAAAACATTCTTTTGAGGATAAAAATTGGGGATATATGCAAGAGTACTGCACATATATAAATGATTATCATTGGAAAGCAACACAGACCTTGAACTTTGGTATTCAAATAATGGAAGAAATATAGCATCTAAAGAATGCAGCTTTGGGACTTCCCTGGTGGTCTAGTGGTTAAGACTCTGTGCTTGTACTGCAGGGGGCATGGGTTCAATCCCTAGTTAGGGAACTAAAATCCCACATACCATGTGATATGGACCAAAAGAATTGCAGCTGTCAAGCATTGTGCTTTAGAAAGTACACAGATTTAGATTTCATCTTTATTAAAATTAAAATTTTTGAAATTTTAGTTCGAAACATAACTGAATTTGATGGGACATCTGAAAGGTGGTTACAGTAAAGGTTGGGGTGTAACCAGATCCACACGTTTAGAAAATAATACGCAAAATGAGTGCAAGTTTGTTACTTTCATATAAAAATACCGAATAAAAATACATAATAGAGTCTCCAAACCACTGTATTTTTTCCATGGACAGGCTGAAAGGAAAGATGACAATCAGAAGGGAGCTTTCTCTTTCTAATTAGAAACAAAATATGTAAAAAGTTTATGTACAGATTTTTATATACTTTGCATATTTTCCTCAAATGACTGAATTTGGGAGACCAGTAAGCTATAATTCTGTCCCCACTTCTGAGTTTTGATTCAGTAAGAACTATTCACAGGCATTATATACAAACATCATAAACAATACAACAAGAAGATAAAAAGATAGTTGACATAGCCATCAATTCCTATTTTGCCAGTAAGACCACAAGGAAAAAGAATACTAGCACACATAAAATGAGGTAGGCATTAACTTAAACTTTTATCATTGACTATTTTCCCATACCTATTCACTTCACAGCTCTGTGTCTCTGCATCTAGAGATTATCACTTTGTAATGAGACAGCCTAACTGACAGCCAGTGCCTCCTCCTGCAAAGAGCAGAATTATATTGTGTTCTTTTATAAGTCAGTATCAGTAGAGATTCATCTTTTCTTCAGTAACTCAGAAAATCCTGCCTTTCTTATTGATCCACTGCTAATGAAGCAGGAGTTTTGAAGAGTTTTCTCTTCAGGAAAGAAGTTGGGAATCAGTCCTGGAGTGCAGCTAGGCTCATCCCTACTGGACTTGGAAAACTCAACAATGCTCTCTCTTCATGTAGATGACTGAGTAGGGTCATCTTCTGTGACACAGGGAAGAGGCTGACACAATTATATCTGGCATCCTTATTCTTAGTCCCCAGAAACCTTGATTTTCTCATTCTAATTTTTTTTTGGGGGGGGGTATCTTTTTCAGTCTCCATTTGCCATGTCATCATGGATCACTAAGAGGAAATAGTCAAGTGGATATGCTTGATTGGAATTGAGGACTTGTGGAAGGCACAGGAAAAGAGTCTTGAGAAGTAAGCAGATGGTAAAGGACCAGCCGCACATGGCAGAGAATATTTGTCCTGCCAGTAACAGGCAACAACTAAAACTTTCAAGTCAGATCTCATATTTCATTAAAAGGAAAAAAAAAAAAAAAACACTTTCATGAATATGGAAGGTGAACTGGCTTCATGATGGAGAGAGTAGACAGAGCAACCCAATGAGGAAGCTGGAGTGCCGGGAGCCGGCATGAGGACCTCCACCCGTGGCAAAGGTCATGAGGAAGGAGGCTCGACATACGCAAGGGCAGGATCGAGCCTCAGGAGTCCCCCTGGAAATTCTCGAGCATCTACCCCCAAAACCAGATCCTGCCTACTTTACTACTTTGTGCTCTCACCTACACCTCTGACTTTACGGGGGGCTATCCCCCACCACCTCTTTCAGAGAAGGAGTTAACTTAGAGTTCCAGTTAATAATAATTCCTGGGCGTGACAGGAGTGTTCCAAACTTACAAACTCCTCTGAAGGTTCTCTAGCCTGCCTGACAGGCTTGTCCGGCCACATGTGATTGCTCACAGCCTCCCAACCGTGAGAGGCACAAGATGCTTTAAACCTTCTAAAAATAGGTTCCTTAGAGAAGTTAGAAAACTATTAGTATAAGTATAGTGGGCTGATTAGAAATTGTATTGGTGAAGGGTTTTTCATTTGTTGAGCCAATGTTTGCTGCTAAGTCTCCACATCCCCTGCCCTTACACACATCAATGAATATATAGAAGAAATAAGTATTAACCTTTGATATTAATCACATTAGACCTTAGGCTAAGTAAATTCTTTCCTTATTTAAAACCCACTACACCCTCACCCTATAGGAATGTAACTTTATTTGGGTGGCGTCTGTTTTAAGAATAATCACCCCTGGAGAAATAAGTGTTGACTGACCGCTGTCACAAGGAGAGGGTCATAAATTGTCATCAGGCCCCCTAGCCAGAAAATGATGTAACACCCCTAAGACCTCTGTATACATCTGTATGAAGCACCTGACTTTAATAAAAGTCAGGACTGCTGACCCCGCGTGACTTTTGTATAACATCTCAGTGTACAAAAACAGACCCTGGAAAATAAAGAATTGTGATCAGTTCCTCAAAATACTGGTCTCCCCATGTCTCTCTCTCTCAAACTGTGGCTGAGTCTCCATCTGGAGCGCGGAGCCCGCCAAGCTTACTAATTTTGCCTGGGCTTCTAAGATCCGACCCGGGAGGCCTCAGTGTTTCCTCTCCTTCGGGAGAATGGAAGGACACCTGCGGCCTTCGTAAGTGGTGCAAGCTTCTTGTCTTGAAGTTTTATTGGTTTCCCGCATAAACCAAGCTACTCAGCCTCTTTTCTCCACTGAATTTTCCTGCTGAGCTATCCTCATTACTATATACTATTACTCTTTATATCTCTAATTAGTATCTAATACTGAGCGACTTTCCCTTCCCTAAATCCAATGTATTCGCCGACGCCGTCTCTCCTTCAAATTTCCCTGGATCCACCGGGGCTGGACCTCGTCACTGGAGCACTAATTCAGACTGGAAATAAGGAAAGATCTGAACTAGGACAAGCAAGTGAGGACTGGAGATGAGGGGAGATAATTGAGAAATATTTAACTAGATTTTTTTTTATTTTATTTTATTTTTAAACTTTACATAATTGTATTAGTTTTGCCAAATATCAAAATGAATCCGCCACAGGCATACATGTGTTCCCCATCCTGAACCCTCCTTTATGTTACAGGTTGGAAAGACATATCATTGTTGTGTTAAATAATAGAGTTTAGAAAATTTCTTGCTCTAGGGCTAAAACCCAAACTTCTAATTAAAGTCCTCCTTCCAGCATATTAGAACTAATTTAACACCTAAGTCTAACATTTTCTCCTCCTCACCTCCACATGTATTGTTTCCTAACTACAGTAGTTTCAATGTGGGAAAATTAATGGAGACTTGCTATCTACCCTCCAGGGATGTTAAGCCTGGTTAACGAGTCATCTGATGAGAACCTGTCCTATTTTTTTTAGGGCTTTCCAGCTCTCCAGGGTTGTACACTTTCCACTGACTTTCCTGTCTTGCATAAATTGATGATCTTGATTAAATATCTGGACTTGAAGAACAGACCTTAGAGATTCTTAATTTCAAAACTCTGAAATGCCCTGCAATACTAGAATCCCAGTCTTTGAAGTCAGAACCAATCTTGGGCATTTAAGATGTCTGAAGCTACCTTAAGTTTTCCCTTTTTCCTACTTAAGATTTCATTCTTACTGTTTGTCACCATTTTTGCCTGGGTAGTTGCTTCAGATTCTTTCTAGATTTAGTCTTTATTCTCTTGAGACGTACCACATGGATAGGAAATTCATTAAGGATACTAATGCCCTATTTACACTAATCCATTTTTAACTTAGTGAATACATACAGGAGAGGTTCTAAATGTTGATTATGTATCAGAGTCACTGTAGAATTAAAAAAAAGAAAGGAAACAAAAGAAAATGAGAAGTCAAACAATATGTACATAAATGGATTAATTCTTTCATAGTCTGTTCCCATTGGTCTAGATGACAACTGCTGCTGCTGCTGCTGTTAAGTTGCTTCAGTCGTGTCCGACTCTTCGCGACCCCATGGACTTCAGCCTACCAGGCTCCTCCGTCCATGGAATTTTCCAGGTGAGATTACTGGAGTAGGTTGCCATTGCCTTCTCCGAGATGACAACTAAGTAGCCCTAATTTTATCAAAAGCTTCCTAAATATTTTTGATGAGGTATCAACGTTGAAAAAAATTTAACAGTTTACATAATACAACTTCTTACTTTGAAATGGGAACACAGGACCCAACTAAGAGGAATCTTATAGTTAGAGGTAGCAGTAGAGCACAGAACTTCTCTCTCATATGTTTTCTGTTTTTAGTAAATTCTTTATCCTCATTACTTGACTCAAATTGGTAACTGTATGTATCTCAATATGATGCTTAACTCATGAGCTCTTTTATTCTGATGGGTCAGTAAGCATTGGAACTTATTGTTCAGTCAAATTCAATGACAATAATATTCAATAAAACCTTCATAAATAACAAACCTGATTTTAGTCAAAATAGCAACAACTATTTACATAATCAGTTAAATATATTTAATCAGTTAAATATCAGTTATATAATGAGTTAAATCTGAAGCTACAGGGTTCAGAAGCAACCCAATAAATATCATAATATGGACTCAAGTATTCAACTGTCAGTCTAACCCATAATTCCCACTTCTCATCTTTTAGAAGCTTGAGCTTATAATAAATGTATATTAAGCATTACTCCAACCTGTTTGAAACATGTTATATCATTTATGATTACAAACTTGTGCTCACAAGAATCTGTGTGCAGCCAGTTATGCTAGCTTGAGTTTCTTGGGAGATTATGGTAATAAAACTGATTGCGGGCTTATATTCAGAGATGCTATGGTTCTTCCTTTATTCCTGGGCTTGAGTTTATGGATTACTTAACATAACATCCCAAGCAAGTATTATATTTTATTCTTTTGTATTCAAAGCTATTTTTAAAACCTTTTTGGCTTTGTGCAATAATTTGTCCTTGTTAATGAAAAAAGCACAACTCAGCTGACAAACCCCACACATGCCATATTGTGCTTCAGATGAGTGCCCTGAGATGCCCTAACCTAACCTTACCAGTTAATAAATCTGTGTGATAGTATCTTTTGTCCTATATGTTGACAGAGGTGTCATGTCTCAAAATGGGCATCACTCTATGATTTTCCGTAAGGCATGGCCCAATGGGACCAGACTATCCTCTACTAAATGTTGTCAAATTGGGAATTCTTGTTCTGTATGACCAATTTCTCAAGGTATTTTGGAGACTCCCAATAAGCTACTGAATGCTGTTTAAAAAAAAAAAGAAGAAGAAGAATAAGAAGACTTTAAGATATCTAGAAAAGATCCTAACTTCAACATAAATGTTTACCCTCCCACACAAGCTCCTTTCCATTACAAGACTGAAATATATATGAAAATATGAATATATATTACTGTGGATGGATGGATAGATAGACAGATAGAGACATGAATACATACACACATATAATCTGTTGACATGATGGGCTTCCCCAGTGATGGAAACTCAGAAAGAGTGCTAATTGAATGGCACAAAATAGAATAATTTTGATGAGATATTCTGTAGGGATGTTGAGGGAAGATGAAAGTTGGCTTACAAATTCCTAACCAAGAAAGGTGTACAGAGTTAAAGAACTTGATTAGAAAAATTCCTAGTGGAATACTGCTCATACACTGTAATTTAGAGTCCTGCTCAATGAAAAACAAAAGGAATACCCAACTTATCATCAAGTTAGCTGAGATTAAATATTGTTAAGAAACAGAGGACCTAGTAGGCTAACAGATATACAAAAGAAAATTAAAATGTTGTTGCTCAATCACTTAATTCTTTGCAACCCCATGGACTGTAGCACTCGAGGCTTCCCTGTTCTTCACTATCTCCTTAAGTTTGCACAAACTCATGTCCATTGATTCAGTGATGCTATCTAACCATCTCACCCTCTGCCGCCCCTTTCTCCTCCTACCCTCAATCTTTTCCAGCATCAGGGTCTTTTTCAATGAGTTGGCTCTTCACATTAGGTGGCCAAAATATTGGAACTTCAGCAACAGCCAATCCAATGAATATTCAGAGTTGGTTTCCTTTAGGATTGACTGGTTGGATCTTCTTGCTGTCCAAGGGACTCTCAAGAGTCTTCTCCAGCACCATAGTTCAAAAGCAACAATTCTTCAGTGTTCAGCCTTCTTTATGACCCAATTCTCACATCTGTACATGACTACTGGAAAAACCATAACTTTAACTGTATATACCTTTGTCTCAAAGTGATGTGTCTCTGCTTTTTAATACACTGTCTAGTTTTGTCATAGCTTTCCTTCCCAGGAGCAATCATCTTTTAATATTATGGCTGCTATCACTATCTGCAGTGATTTTTTTGAGCCCAAGAAAGTAAAATCTGTCACTGCTTTCACTTCTTCACCTTCTATTTGTCATGAAGTGATGGGACCAGATGCCATGATCTTAGTTTTTTGAATGTTGAGTTTCAAGCCAATTTTTTCACTTACTTCCTTGAGCCTCATCAAGAAGCTCTTTAGTTCCCCTTCACTTTTCTGCCATTAGAATGGTATAATCTGCATATCTGAGCTGGTTGCTATTTCTCCCAGCAATCTTGATTCCAGCATGTGATTCATCCTGCTTGGCATTTCACATGATGTACTCTGCATAGAAGTTAAATAAACAGGATGATCATATACAGCCTTAAGGCACTCTTTCCCAATTCTGAACCAATTAGTTGTTCCATATCTGGTTCTAACAAAATAATACCAGTGAATAAAAAGGGCTCCAGTGGGATGGTTGCCCCTGATGTAGTTTTTAACTGAAATCATGTGTCAAACTACTGTCTCAAAAATTAGAGAGATATACAGTCAGAGTCAAAGAATCATAAATTAATAGACACCTCCATGTGAACCAGTACCAGGATAGAAATACCTGAATTATACTTGGCAAATTGCTGGAGACTGCATGTGGACAAGTTTGAGAACTGAAACTCAAGGGCAGGGGCCTAATCTTAGTGGGGAACTTACACTTTTATGAGTTTTTCCTCCAAGAGTCCTATCAGGGTCTCACAGTAAAGACCAGAGAAATAATTCTTACTCTTTCCAGCATGGAGAGGGGATATATCACCAATCTGAAACACTCCAGAGAATTCAGCTCTTATTAACAAACTCTGCTCTCAAAAAAAAACCCTATTTCTCCAGAGGTTAAATGACTGGGATTTTACCCAAGCCTCACCAACCTGGGGAAAAGGGAATGACCACCAAAAGCCCATCCTAGCCTTGTATATGGGGGGAAAAGGGCCTAAATCTAGCCCCCACTAGACATCCATAAAGGAGAAGGGAAATATCAACTCCAGTCCCCTCTAGCCTTCCTGCCAAAACCAAGAGGGGAGAGCACGAGAAATGACAAGCACTTAACCACTTGCGAAGGTCACAACCCCAGTATACAGGCTCACTAAAAGACTGAAATACATCATAGAAATAAGACTATGTAAAGTTTTCTCTCTCTCTTCCTACCACCACATCAGTAGGGCTCCTGCATAACAACAGAGGAACACAACTGAAAGAACTGCACATTTAACTTTACTTAAGAACAAGTCTTTAGGGAACTCCAAAGACAATGGGAGAGATAAAAAGAATTCCAGAGGAAAGTTTAGCCTGTGACACCAGCAGCCACAACAATGGTAAACACAATTATACTCCTAGCCAGATAAACATCAAACCTCACACTAAAAGAATATTTACTTCAGGTATTTTTATCCACTACATAATGTTCAGGTTTCATTTAAAAAAAAAAAAAAAAAGGCATACTGAAGGACAAAAAACTAAGTTTGAAGAGACAGGGGAAGCATCAGAACCTGACAAAGATATGTCAGAATGTTGGTATTATCAGACCAGAAATTTAAAGTAGTTGTATTTAATAGGGATCTAATGGAAAAAGTCGGAGAAGGCAATGGCACCCCACTCCAGTACTCTTGCCTGGAAAATCCCATGGGCAGAGGAGCCTGGTAGGCTGCAGTCCATGGGGTCACGAAGAGTCGGACACAACTGAGTGACTTCACTTTCACTTTTCACTTTCATGCATTGGAGAAGGAAATGGCAATCCACTCCAGTGTTCTTGCCTGGAGAATCCCAGGGACGGGGGAGCCTCATGGGCTGCTGTCTATGGGGTCGCACAGAGTCGGACATGACTAAAGCGACTTAGCAGCAGCAGCAACGGAAAAAGTGAACATTCAAGAACACATGGGTAAAGTAAGCAGAGAGATGAGAAGTCTAAAAAAAAATCAAAAATAAATACAAGAAATCAAAACACTGTAACAGGAACAAATATCTTTGATAGATTTTTTAATAGGCTGGGCACAGCTGAAAAAAAATCAGTGAGATTAAAGCTATATCAATAAAAACATCAAAAACTGGAAAAAAGTGAAAAAAGAAAAAATAAACCCAGAATACCCATAAACTATGGGAGAACCACAAAGCATATAACATATGCTTAAGGGGAATTCTACAAGAAGAAGAAGAAGAGAAAGAAACAGAATAAATATTTGAAGCAACTGATTAGTGTGAATATCCCAAACTAATGTAGAAACGACACCACAAATCCAGGAATTTCAGAGACCACTAAACATAAAAAGTGCTTTTTAAAAACCTATAATTAAGAAATAATATTCAAATTGAAGAAAAGAAAAGACAAGAAATTTTCAAAGAAAATTTTGAAGAAGCTAGCGAAAGCAAGCAAACAAACAAAAATAATAGTAATAATAATAACCTGTAGAGGAGTATAGAAGGAAATGGCAACCCACTCCAGTGTTTTTGCCTGGAGAATCCCAGGGACAGAGGAGCCTGGTGGTCTGCCGTCTCTGGGGTCGCACAGAGTCGGACACGACTGAAGCAACTTAGCAGCAGGAGCAGAGGAGTATAGACAAGAAAAAACTTCCCAGAAAAATAAAATTTGAGGGAATTTGTTACCAGTAGACCTATTTTTGAAATGTTCACATTCTCATAGGAAACAATAATGAGAGTTTACATCTCTCACAGTTAACTGATATAACTGGATTTAGAAAAGGTGGAGGAACCAGAGATCAAATTACCAACATCCACTGGATCACTGAAAAAGTGAGAGAGTTCCATAAAAACATCTACTTCTGCTTTATTGACTATGCCAAAGCCTTGACTGTGTGGATCACAACAAACTATGGAAAATTCTTCGAGATGGGAACACCAGACCACCTGACCTGCCTCCTGAGAAACCTGTATGCAGGTCAAGAAGCAATAGTTAGAACTGGACGTGGAACAACAGACTGGTTCCAAATCAAGAAAGGAGTACGTCAAGGCTGTATATTGACACCCTGCTTATTTAACTTATATGCAGAGTACATCATGAGAAATGCCAGGCTGGAGGAAGCACAAGCTGGAATCAAGATTGCCAGGAGAAATATCAATAACCTCAGATAACACCACCTTTATGGCAGAAAGTGAAGAAGAACTACAGAGCCTCTTGATGAAAGTGAAAGAGGATAATGAAAAAGTTGGCTTAAAATTCAACATTCAGAAAACTAAGATCATGGCATCTGGTCCCATCATTTCATGGCAAATAGATTGAGAAATAATGGAAACAGCAAGAGACTGTATTTCGGGGAGCTCCAAAATCACTGCAGATGGTGACAGCAGCCATGAAATTAAAAGACAGCTGCTCTTTGGAAGAAAAGCTATGACCAACCTAGAAGGCATATTAAAAAGCAGAGACATTACTTTGCAAAAAAAAAGACCATCTGGTCAAAGCTATGGTTTTTTCAGTAGTTATGTACAGTTGTGAGAGTTGGACCATAAAGAAAGCTGAGCGCTAGAGAATTGATGCTTTTGAACTGTGGTGTTGGAGAAGAGTCTTGAGAGTCCCTTGGTCTGCAAGGAGATCCAACCAGTCCATCCTAAAGGAAATCAGTCCTGAATATTCATTGGAAGGACTGATGCTGAACCCGAAACTCCAGTACTTTGGCTACCTAATGCAAAGACCTGACTCATTGGAAAAGACCCTGATGTTGGGAAAGATTGAAGGCGGGAGGAGAAGGGGACAACAGAGGATGAGATGGTTGGATGGCATCACCGACTTGACGGACATGAGTTTGAGTACGCTCCAGGAGTTGGTGAAGGACAGGGAAGCCTGGCATGCTGCAGCCCATGGGGTCGCAAAGACTAGGACATGACTCAGCCACTGAAGCAAACTGAACTTAATAATGACAAAACAAGGTCGTGAGAGGTTCTGGGAGCTTGTCTGATTTGACTTTGAGAACAAGAATTTCATATTATATTGCCATCAAATGAGTTCTTTTCATTTGGTCTTCATTGCTGTTATTTTAGTCACTAAGCCATATCCAACTCATTTTCAACCCCATGAACTTTAGCCCACCAGGCTCCTCAGTCCATGGGATTTCCCAGGCAAAAACTCTGCAATGGGTTGACATTTCCTTCTCTGGGGGATCTTCCTGACAAAGGAATCAAAGCCACATCTCCTGCATTGGCAGGCAGATCCTTTACCTCTGAGTTACCAGGGAAGCCCTTGTCTTCATAGCTTTCCCTACTTTCTAACTTTTTCGAGAAACCTTCCCTTTTTATAATTTTTGCTTACTAACATCCTTCTACCCAGATTAGTCCTTATTTTTTTTAATGTATTAATTTTTTAAGAACTGGTTTTCATCTCTGTTTAGATTTTGAGTTCACTGAGGGCAAAGGCTATGCCTTACATTTTCTCTTACTCACTAATAATTTTGAGCAATAAGTTTTAAATAGCCCAAAATAAGCAGTCAGTTAATTGATTAGCATGCTTGTATATGATGTTTCCTCTTCAATATAAGGGCTTCCCTGGTGGCTCAGACAGTAAAAAGTCCATCTGTAATGCAGGAGACCCATGTTTGATCCCTGAATTGGGCAGATCCCCTGGAGAAGGGAATGGCTCCCCACTCCAGTATTCTTGCCTGGAGAATTCCATGGACAGGGGCACCAAGCAAGCTTGAATATAAAGGGGGAAATAAGCATATGACAATGCCCTTTTCTGTATTCTCTGCAAGTGAAAGTCTCTCAGTCACGTCCAACTCTTTGTGACCCCATGGACTATACAGTCCATGGAATTCTCCGGGCCAGAATTACTGGAGTGGGTAGCCTTTCCCTTCAGGGGATCTTCCCAACCCAGAGATTGAACCCAGGTCTCCCACATTGCAGACAGATCCTTTACCAGCTGAGCCACAAGGGAAGCCATCTGTATTCTCTACTCTAATAATAATTTGAAAGATAATGATTGTGTCTTTGCTGGGTCTGAGACACAACCTAATTGTGACCTTTTGATATGACCATGTTTCTGTGTCCCATAAAATACAATTGTGGAAATTCAAATAGCTTTGGTTTGAGGCACGAGCCAAAATTTAAAATGGATTTGGCTGAGCTCTAGTAAACTGAAAATGTGTGTTTAGCACACAAGGAAACTTGGAAACTGGTTATAACATTATGTGATAGTAAAATCAAATTAACCTATTTGTAACTCACCAAATGTTTTTAAAGCTATCCAAAAAACTCGTTTTTAATTTAAAGTAACAATTGGGCATGGGATATGTCATGGAAATCCTATAAGTTGGCAAGTTTCTCCCATATCTTACCAAGCATAGTTCAATACATAGACATAGAGAAAAGCTGGGAAATAGGCTAATAAAGTTCCCATACTTTAAACTGAGTAGCTGACAAGAGAGCCAAATAGCAGTGGCGATAACTACGGGAAATATTGTTTCTGGCTCTGCTTCAGATGCTGTAGTTCACTGTTAAAGCAGAAATCTCTTTCTGGAGATTAGTTCAAAAGAAACTAAACTTGAGGGAAAGTGATATTTATTGTTAGGATAAATGGTTTTCCTTTTGCTGGTAATCTATATATACAAGTTTTCTAAAAGAAAGAAGACAGTTCAAATCATACTATTCTAAACCATAGACTAGTGTGGCATTTCACTCTTTTGAGTCACTGGAGATATTCCAGGATCTGAAGGTGAATTTGATAGCTTATAACAGAAGTCATCTGTTGGTAATGATGGACAATCAAATTTAGGAAATTTTTATATGTGCAATTCAATCACCATGTATATTTTGGATTTAGGGCTAATTTTCATGAACTTCAAGGATGAAAAATTATATATTCATATTATAGTAATACGAATATATGGTAGTATATGAACTTCTATAGCAAAATTTATGGCATCTCTCAATAATTTTAGGATATTCAAACTTCTGGGACCATTCAACCTCTATTTCCAGCATTAAAAACCTGACCCACATCATTTTCTTGTTATAATTGATATTGATCATTCATAACCTTCTTTCAATTTTCACTTAGCCATCTGTCTATATTCCAAATTACAATAAGCTTAGAGACATAAAAGTACTGAAAAAGAAGCCCTAAGTTAATTACTTAATAGTGGCAGACATAGTTTGCCATTTTAAAAGAATAGGGAGCTTATAGATCATGTCTTAATCTTAACTCATTACAACAAAAACTCTACTAGACTCCACTAGAAAGTAGTAGAGAAATAATTTCTAAAGTGTATTTAGACTTGTGTTCTTAATTACATGGGGTTCTTACATACCAAAAAATTTTTTAATTAATTTTTAAACAAAATGAATATGCACTTTTATGTATGAAATAAACTAAGTAAATAAAATAAAAATTAATTTGTGTATTATGTTGCTTTTCCTTTTAACGATGACTTTTATAACATCTAGGCAGTGTTTTGGATTTTATGAGTTAACATAAAATTGTCTACTTAGGACTTTCTTTGTGCTATTTTCCTATGAGTTTATTATAATTTCCAACAGAGAAGGCTGGGAGTGAAAATTGAAGGAAAGTTGTTACTGATCACCATCAGTCAATAAAAGCACGATGATGAGTTCAGTTTGTGAAGCTGAAAGTAGAGGCTGAATTGTTTCCAAAGTTTGAATAATCCAAAGTTAGTGGGAAATGTCTTGAGTTTGGGTATAAAAGAGAGCTGAGACTAGGAGACAGGGAGGAGCAGAGCCTACAGAATCAATCTGGCTGTAAGTAAGAAATCAGAAATGTGGTGCTAATTTTATCACATTGACCAGGTACACGGCTCACTCCAAAAAATTGATATAGCCTTTGATGTTGTTCAGTCACTAGTGCATGTCCGACTCTTTGCCACCCCATGGACTGCAGCACACCAGGCTTCCCTGTCCTTCACTGTCTCCCAGAGCTTGCTCAAACTCGTGTCCATTAAGTCAGTGATGTCATCTAACCATCTCATCCTCTATCGTCCCCATATCCTCCTGGCTTCAACCTTTCCCATCATCAGGGTCTTTTCCAAGACTCTTCCCATCAGGTGGCCAAAGTTTTGGAGTTTCAGCTTCAGCATCAGTCCTTCCAATGAATATTGAGGGTTGATTTCCTTTAAGGCTCACTGGTTTGATCTCCTTGCAGTCCAAGGGACTCTCAAGAGTTTCCCCAACACAGTTCAAAAGCATCAGTTCTTAGATGCTCAGTCTTCTTTATTGTCCAACACTCACATCCATAAAGGACTACTGAAAAAACCATAGCTTTGATTATATGGACTTTTCTCTGCAAAGTGATGTCTCTGCTTTTTAATATGCTGTGTAGTTTTTTCACAGTTTTATTTTAAGGGGCAAGCGTCTTTTAATTTCATGACTGCAATCAAAGTCCTCAGTGATTTTGGAGCCCAAGAAAATAAATTCTGTCACTGTTTCCATTCTTTCCCCATCTATTTGCCATGAAGTGATGGGACTGGATGCCATGGTATTAGTTTTATGAATGTTGAGTTTTAAGCCAGTTTTCACTCTCCTCTTTCACTTTCATCAAGAGGCTCTTTAGTTCCTCTTCACTTTCTGCCATAAGGGAGGTGTCATCTGCATATCTGAGGTTATTGATATTTCTCCCGGCAATCTTGATTCCAGCTTGTGCTTCATCCAACCCAGAATTTTGCACGATGTACTCTTAATATAAATTAAATAAGCAGAGTGACAATATACAGCCTTGATATAATCCTTTCTCAATTTGAAACCAGTCCGTTGTTTCATGTCCTGTTCTAACTGTTGCTTCTTGACCTGCATACAGGTTTCTCAGGAGGCAGGTCAGGTGATCTGGTATTCCCATCTCTTTCAGAATTTTCCACAGTTTGTTGTGACCCACACAGTCAAAGGCTTTGGCATAGTCAATGAAGCAGAAGCAGATGTTTTTCTGGAACTTTCTCACTTTTTCAATGATCCAATTGATGTTGGCAATTTGATTTCTTGTTCCTCTGCCTTTTCTAAATCCAGCTTGAACATCTGGAAGTTCACAATTCACATACAGTTGAAGTCTAGATTGAAGGATTTTAAGAATTACCCTGCTAGCATGTGAAATGAGGGCAATTGTGAGGAGTTTGAATATTCTTTAATATTGTGCCTCTTTGTGATTGGAATGAAATCTGACCTTTTCCAGTCCTGTGGCCACTGCTGAGTTTTCCAAATTTGCTGGCATATTGAGTACAGCACTTTCACAGCATCATCTTTTAGGATTTGAACAGCTGGAATTCCATCACCTCCACTAGCTTTGTTCCTAGTGATTCTTCCTAAGACCCACTTGACTTCACACTCCAGGATGTCTGGCTCTAGGTGAATGATCACACCATTGTGGTTATCTGGGTCATGAGGATCTTTTTTTTGTATAGTTCTTCTGTGTGTTCTTTTGTCCCGCTTCTTAATATCTTCTGCTTGTTAGGTCCATACCATTTCTGTCCTTTATTGTGCCCATCTTTGTATGAACTGTTTTCTTGGTATCTCTAATTTTCTTGAAGAGATCTCTAGTCTTTCCCATTCTATTGTTTTCCTTTATTTCTTTGCACTGATCACTGAGGAAGGCTTTCTTATCTCTCCTTGCTATTCTTTGGAATTCCTCGTTCAAAAAAGTGTATCTTTCCTTTTCTCCTTTGCCTTTAGCTTCTCTTCTTTTCTCGGCTATTTGTAAGGCCTCTTCAGACAACCATTTTGCCTTGTTGCATTTCCTTTTCTTGGTGTGGTTTTGATCACTGCCTCCTGTACAATGTTATGAACCTCCATCCATAGTTCTTCAGGCACTCTGTCTTTCAGATCTAATTCCTTGAATCTATTTGTCACTTCCACTGTATAATCATAAAGGATTTGATATAGGTCATCCTTGAATTGCCTAGTGGTTTTCCCTACATTCTTCAACGTAAGTCTATATTTGGCAATGAGGAGTTCATGATCTGAGCCACAGTCAGCTCCCGGTCTTGTTTCTCCTTACTATATAGAGCTTCTCCATCTTTGGCTGCAAAGAATATAATCATGTGTAGAGTCATCTCTTGTGCTGTTGGAAGAGGGTGTTTGCTATGACCAGTACGATCTCTTGGCAAAATGCTGTTACACTTTGCCCTGCTTCACTTTGTACTCCAAAGCCAAACTTGCCTGTTACTCCAGGTATCTCTTGACTTCCTGCTTTTGCAGTTCAGTCCCCTATGATGAAAAGGACATCTTTTTCTGGTGTTGATTCTGCAAAGTCTTGTAGGGCTTCATAGAGCTGTTCATCTTCAGCTTCTTCAGCATTCGTGGTTGTGGCATAGACTTGGATTACTCTGATATTGAATGGTTTGCCTTGGAAATAAATTGAGATCATTCTTTCATTTTTGAGATTGCACCCAAGCACTGCATTTTGGATTCTTCTGTTGACTATGATGGCCACTCCATTTCTTCTAAGGAATTCTTGCCTGCAGTGGTAGATATAATGGTCACCTGAATAAATTCTCTCATTTATGTCCTTTTTAGTTCACTGATTCCTAAAATGTCAATGTTCACTCTGGCTATCTCCTGTTTGACCACTTCCAATTTACCTTGAGTCATGGACCTAACATTCCAGGTCCCTCTGCATGCAATATTGTTCTTTATAGCATCGGACTGTACTTTCACCACAGACACAACCACAGCTGGGTGTTGCTTCCGCTTTGGCTCAGTCTCTTCATTCCTTCTGGAACTATTTTTCTGTTCTTCTCCAGTAGCATAAAGATGACCTGGGGAGTTCATCTTTAAGTGTCATATCTTTTTTCCTTATGTCCTTATCTTTTAACAAATATTTATCTGGCTTATTCTTGTATCTCAAAAGTTTAAATCAGGAAATAGAGACCTACACTGGTGGACAAACTGTTAATGCGTAGTGATGATTTTTAATGAGCATGGACATGAATATTTTCCTAGATACACATACACTAGTACACCTAAATCCCCACCTGGTGAGCTTACTTTTAAGCTCTTAAGGATATATTTTTATACTGACCACTTGATAGAGATTTATTTAGAAACAGAGGTGGTACATGGCTTAGGCAGTGAAGAATATGCCTGCAATGCAGGAGACCTGGGTTTAAAAGATCCCTTAGAGAAGAGAATGGCTACCCACTCCAGTATTCTTGCCTGGAGAAGACCATGGACAGAGGAGCCTGGTGTGCTACAATTCATTGAGTTGCAAAGAGACAGACACAGCTGAGCAACTGACACTAAAGAATGGAAAATATCAGTGGATTGAGTTGTGTAAGGGTAGGAGAGCTGACAGTAGTTTTGCCCCTGTTATCAATCTTAAACTATCACACAAGTCATGGGAGCTCATTATTTTTAAGTATAGTTTAGTTAAACAGCTTTATTTGTTGAGGCACATGTGAGATAACTAAGGAAAATCAGAGTAATAAGAGTTCATCAATAATATGGAATTCCTGAAGTAGTTCTTGGGAATAAAGAAAATAGGAGATACTGTTGTTAATGTGACCCTATTTAAAACACTGAGCTGTTGGGGAACACATAAGTAGAACTCACATAAATACATTTCAGAAACTTTATACAAAGAACAAGAAATATGTGTCTTTACTTGGTGACCTAGAAGAGTTTAACTAGAGAAGAAAACACGAGAAGTAATATTTGAAGTGTTGAAGAATTTGAAAACTAAGAAGAGAATTCCAGGCAGAGAAAGCATAGGGGAAAAAGAAAAGATATGCAGTCATGAGAGAAGGGCTTATTCAGAAATGAGGAAATTCAATGTGGGTTGGAGTTTGGAAGCATGGGATGATGTTCATGAATGGAAAATGCATTGCAGGCAGACTCTTTAATGTCTGAGGCACAAGGCAAGCCCCCATTTAGAGACACAGTTGAGGTTAAATAACAAAAGATAATTATACCATAAAATAGCTTATCCTAGGATATCCTAACACATTTAAGAAGCCATTAGTAAAATTTTCTATTCTCTTGTTATGCTACTGTATGCTATGTAACCTCAGTCATGTCTGACTCTGCAACTTTAGGGACTGTAATCCTCAGGACTCCTCTGTCCATGGGATTTTCCAGGCAAGAATACTGGAGTAGGTTGCCATTTCCTCCTCCAGGGGATCTTCCTGACCCAGGTGCTGAATTCGAGTCTCCTGCATTGCAGGTGGATTCTTTACCTGCCAAGCCATCGGGACAGCCCCTTATTCAGTATCTAATATATGTTACATATTTTATATCAGTGTTTATCTAAGTCTTTGAGTGCTGAATAATGAATCAGGGCAAAAATAGAGTAAATAGAGTTTTTTGTCAGATCAACAGTGAGAGAGAAACATAAGCAGTCCATGGGGTTCAAAGAACCAGACACAAGGGAGTGACTGAACACAACAGCAATATTTCTTCAAATATTTGATATTATTAAGTATAATGATAATTGTGAAATCTCCAAGGGAGATATGAGATTCCAAAAATTAAATATATTACTTTAAATTTGTGTTACTCCCATGTGGGGATCCCTGAAAACTTTAGAAGGTAGTAGTATGGAGTATGGTCAGAACTTGGAGCTGCCTTTAGAAACGCACCAGGCTTGAAGCATTATATATTTAATAGACAACTCTCTGCTGCTGCTGCTGCTAAGTCTGCTGCTGCTGCTTAGTCGCTTCAGTCGTGTCCGACTCTGTGAGACCCCAGAGACGGCAGCCCACCAGGCTCCCCCGTCCCTGGGATTCTCCAGGCAAGAACACTGGAGTGGGTTGCCATTTCCTTCTCCAATGCATGAAAGTAAAAAGTGAAAGTGAAGATGCTCAGTCGTATCCGACTCTTAGCAACCCCATGGACTGCAGCCTACCAGGCTCTGCTGTGCTGTAAATGTCTACCACATCCTCCAGAAAGTCTTCCCAAACTCGAAAGAAAAAGTAGGCTTCCTCTATCTCTTCTGCAGGATTCAAGTGGCCCTCTTAGTAATTATCTCACTGGGATGCACTTGTCTGGTTGCATGTCTCTTCTATGTCTTCTGGCTCAGAGCTCTTTTTGTTGGGAATACTGTCCCACTGTCTTCAGCATCTCTAGTTACTAGCAGTGCATGAGTGTTAGTTGCTCAGTCATGTCTAACTCTTTGTGACCCCATGGACTCTAGCCCACCAAGTTCCTGTGTCCATGGGATTCTCCAGGCAAGAATACTGGAGTGAATTGCCATTTCCTCCTTCATTTTACTAGCAGAGTGCCTATAAAATATATTAGATTTTTAAACTTATGTTTAATCAGTGAATAGGGAGTGAATCCAACACCAAATGAAAGTTAGAATCCTATCCATTTGAGGAGAGAATATTATCTGCGAGGTCAAACTGGACTGGATTACCAACTCTGCTTATGCAATTCCACCTCTCATCCCACCCTCTAAAATTATTTTCTTACTTGTCAAAGGTAAAATAATGTATTTCTCTCTAAAGCTTACTTTTATGATTAATGGAAAGAACATATTCAGGACACTTGCCAGATAAAAAGAATGAAATAAAATGTGGTTCTCTTTCATTTTCTTATTCTACTCTCTTACAGACTCTTAAATTCAGTTCTGTATAAAAACTCATGATCCTAAAAATATGTATGTTTCTAGATACAGTAATAGTATGATACTTGAACATTTGTTTTTACCCTTTATTACATTCTCTTTTGTCCTTGTTGACACATGCATAATATCTAGTCAAAATAAAAATAGTATAAAAATCAGTTACAATGATCTTTGGAATGATAATTTCCCTGGATGACTCATGGAAAAATTAGTCTAACATTATAAAATGATACATTATGGGAAATAAAAATGATAGAGGAAACTGTTTTAAATGTAATATTCATACATTGACTAATACAGGACCCTAAATATTTCAAGGCTTTATGTATAAAAAGTCAAAATTAGTATGCAGTTACATGAATCTTTGTTAAGTGCCTACAACTGTGTTAACACTTTACTCATTAGATTTTTTTGTTTGCCTTCATTTCTCAAACAATAATAGAAGCATACAACCTCAGACTATCCCTTATTGCCAGATGTCAATGGAGGCTAATTATTCAGTTTTTATATCAGCCTTCTTCTTCCTGAATGTGAATTCTCAGAAATGTAATGCAACTACAGTTTTCACATGTATTAGATGGTAAAATAATACTCTATAGGGTTTTTGTTACAAGTAAATGAGATAACACATGTTAAAAGTATCTACATAGGTAGTGCTATTAAAATTAATTAATAATGTTTTAATATTAATATTGAAACAAAATACCATTAAATAATAATAAAGCTATTCTATGAATATATATTTTAACTTGTGTGTTAAGTTCAGTTCAGTTCAGTCAGTCATGTTTGACTCTTTGTGACCCCATGGACTGCAGCACACAAGGCCTCCTTGTCCATCACCAACTCCCAGAGTTTATTCAAACTCATGTCCATTGAGTCGGTGGTACCATCCAACCATCTCATCCTCTGTCATCCCCTTCTCCTCCCACCTTCAATCTTTTCCAGCATCAGGGTCTTTTCCACTGAGTCAGGTCTTCGCATCAGGTGGTCAAAGTATTGGAGTCTCAGCTTCAGCATCAGTCCTTCCAATGAATATTCAGGACTGATTTCTTTAGGATGGACTGGTTGGATCTCCTTGCTTCCAAGGGACTCTCAAGAGTCTTCTCCAACATCACAGTTCAAAAGCATCACTTCTTCAGTGCTCCGCTTTCTATATAGTCCAACTCTCACATCCATACATCACTACTGGAAAAGCCATAGCTTTGACTAGATGGACATTTGTTGGCAAACAATGCCTCTGCTTTTTAATATGCTGTTTATGTTGTTCATAGCTTTTCTTCCAAAAGCAAGTGTCTTTTAATTTCATGACTGCAGTCACCATCTGCAGTGATTTTGGAGCCCCCAAAAAGTAAAGTCTCTCCCTGTTTCCATTGTTTCCCCATCTATTTGCCATGAAGTGATGGGACCAGATGCCATGGTCTTAGCTTTCTGAATGTTGAGCTTTAAGCCAACTTTTTCACTCTCCTCTTTCACTTTCATCAT